>NC_134963.1:5490241-5794838 GCF_965638725.1 Aptenodytes patagonicus
ACAGACTTATAAGCCTGTGGCTTCTCTCCATAACTAGTCCTGGCCAGCCCTTTATCTGTGCTTAAAACATGGAAAGCAAATGGCTTAAATACTCATTCCTCATCCCAAGCACTGCTCTGAGTGTCTTGATCTCAAAGTCTAAGTTACGTTGCAGATGCATTTTATCCAGCAAAGATAAGAGCCTGGTTCTGGGCTGGGAACCTGTTGGCTAATCCTGATCCTTCTTCACTGAAACCCTTCCAGATCCATGACACTGGTGTACGAGCAGTCTGGGAAGTTCAAGGATGTACCCATCTATCGCTTTGTGGCACCGAAAACTCTCTTTGCCAATGGCACAGATTATCCACCCAACGAAGGCTTCTGCCCCTGCATGCAGTCTGGCATCCAGAACGTCAGTTCCTGTAGGCTAAGTAAGTCCTTGCCTCCCCAGGCTCTCCTTGCCGTACCGATATTAAACTGTAGGGATACGATATGAGCTTGCCTGTCTGGAAAATTGGCTCTGCTGTCTGCCAGAGCGCTAAAAGGTACTGCCAGGGTCTGCGTGCACAGCGTTCTCATTTGCACTCCCGCAGGCATCTCAGCAAGGAGGAAAAGAGGGAAAATCCTTGTGCCCAAAGTCCCCTCAGTCCATGGCCCTGTAACAGCCTGGCATTTGTGGGAATGCCCAAGGATACGATGGGTGTGTTATGTCCCCCGGGCTGGGGAGGGAGCAGGCAGGGGAGCAAGGGTGGGAAGAGGCAGGCCATGTAACTGCCAAATTAAATGTTAACTTTGGATGCTGAGTGTGGGTCACGTGGGAGTGAGAATTCAGACTTAGTGTCCTAACCAGTGTCTCGGTACAGCAAGTTACCATGGCATTGTAACCATGAGGGGAGAGGGTGGCTTAAATACTGGGTCTTAACCCTCCCAGAGCAATGGACTAAGCTGCAGGGTGGGAAGGGAAGGAGCTTTCTGGTTGGGAGGAGAAAAGTATAAAAGCCTGTTCAGAACAAGTGCTGCAGTGGCTTTAAAAAAAAATTAACAAAAAGTCTCAGATGGGTTTGGATGAGCTTAAAGTGTCTTTGTTCTCATCCAGATGCACCGATGTTCATTTCCCATCCTCACTTCTACAATGCTGACCCAGCCCTGGTGAACGCTGTTGAAGGCCTCCACCCCAGCAAGGACCAGCATGCGCTCTTCCTTGACGTGCACCCGGTGAGTGAGCCTGGGGGGGGCCCTCTCCTTGTGCTGGGGGTCCAGCCTGGGCTGGGGGGCTGGGTGGGGAAGCCTGCCACTGGCTGCGTGGTGGCCTCACTCTGCTCTCGTGGCACTGATTTGAGCAGGTTCCATAGTGCAAAGACTGGCAAGGACATGTGCAGATAATGTCAAAGCCATAAACTAATTGAATAATTAGCCTGGCTTCTAGAGAATTGCAGAACTAATTATAACCATAACTGTTTTGATAAGCACAGTCAAGTTCTTTCCACTGACTCAGGTCTATAACACCAGGAGGTGTATCTAGCAGGAGCCCAGTTATGCCCCAAATCTGCAAACATGTACTGCCATGACTGGCAAAGTCTGAAGACTGCGCTGTAGCTGAAGCTGTTGCCATAACTTTTGGGCTGGCTGCTTCTACTCTCTCAACTTGCTTATCTGGCTGCTTCTGCACTGGCCTGTCGCAGCGTTATGCTTTGTGCATATCTATAGCATAAGGGTGAAGTCACCACTCCAGTGGTGATGAGCTGGGGTGTCCTGAGCCATCGTTGTCCCAGCTGCTGATGGGGAGGGGACTTTGGGATCTTCCACCCACGGCCCGTGTTGCATGTGGTCAGGCCTTTCAAATGTTTCGTGGTGTTTCCTCAAGCAAGGAAACCTGGAGGTGAGGTAAGGTAAGCTGTGCTTCTTCTCTAGGCATTGGGTTCCCTCTGCTTTTCTTAACACAGTTGAGGAAGTCAAGTTTATTACGGTATCAAACATCTACTGATAACAGTACAACTAACTATATTCTTATCTAGCTGCAGTCTGCTCAGTACGAACAGGGGCAATCCAACAAAAACTCTCTGCCCTCAATGTGTTGCAAAACTGCAGCGTCATGAGAAACCAATGCCTTAATGGGTGTCAACAAGACCAACTTTGAAGTGTGGTGTTTTCATGGTCTTAGGGTGTTGCTGGACAGTGGCTGTTGGTTCCTAGTTACGAGAAATGTTTTGTCTTTTGTGTGCATGAATCTTTTGCATTGATGCATTTCCCTCCTGCTGCTGGTAGGATGAACAACGGAAGAAGCTCATCAGGCTTCAGAAAACACTGAAGTTGCTATTAAAACATCCTGCCTAGGGAGTCGCAGGTTACATATGCTACTCGGTGATTTGAACTTGTCCGGGTTCAGTCCCACAAGCCCTGGGTCACACAACACCCCTCTGGATCATGCTGTCTGCCTGCTGAATGCGTGCTGCCGCCTTCTGCAGCAGCCACGTCTGTTCAGGTTAGCTTTGTGCTTCAGACCACCCCAAGGGAGGTGCTCCCTTCTGGATGCTACTGTGTGCAACACTTGCTGGCTGGTGAGCATTCAAGTGAAGGGGACAGACTGCAAATTGCCGTGGGGACAGTGCTGTCCCTCCATGAGCAGTCATCCCCAGAGCCTGAGGACCAGTGCCTGGTTGACCGATGCTTGTGCTTCGGTGGAAACCCCAGCCATGCTCCTGGTCTTATGTGTGGTGACTGCAGTGGATCTCTGGATGATCCAGTCCATCGCTCTGGAAGGTAGCACCCAGAGCAGCTATGATGGAAGGCAAAGGGCTGCTCTTCTGCAAAGCTCTCCGTCAGTACAACCAACATTTGTCTGAACTGGTTCACCTCTTCCTATGCAGATGACGGGCATCCCCATGAATTGCTCCATCAAGCTCCAGCTGAACCTGTACATAAAGCAGGTGTCTGGTATAATGTAAGTAGTCACCTTTTAGAAATGGCCATCTCCCTTTCTCAAGCAGGGAATGCTGCTGATGCTGGGGTCACTGCAGAGTTTACTCTTCCCAAAGCTGAAGTAGCTTTAATGTTACCAGTTGTCACTGTTGCAGAAGCCAGCTGGCTTATGTGGTGAAATGTCAGCTATTCCAGTGACCTCAAACTGCCATCCTTTAGCGGTGCAGTGTGTGGCTGTCTGTCTGCTTGGCTCCTGCAGCATTCCTGCACCTGACCGGACAGCTGATAAATGGACTGCGTCTCCTGGTGAGGCACAGGAGCGGTTCCTCTGCACTGTGCTGCTCCTCAGAAGGTGTTAATCCAACACAGAGGCAAAACACACTCTGACTACAGGGTTAACAGTTGAAGCCTGTGTCCAAAAAGACACCTTCAGCTCTAGGAAAGCAAACAGAAGGGCTCTAACGGTTGCGTGGTGCCAGATGTTAAATACCCACAAGGATGGGAGCGTGCACTTGCTGCTTTGGCTGGCTCTAGTGCATACACCAGCAGACAGCCCCAATGCTGTGAGCTTGGCTGCACCACCCTCTGGTACCATGCAGGTGACTGAGATGTCTTGGGAGCTGCATGGAGTTTAGCATTCCAGTTCACTGAGTTCATGTCCCTGGAGCCCAGATTTGGGATGGCACTTGCTGCTGTTGTCAGGCAGTTAAGCACGAATGGAAGCGTAAGCTCTGCTCTTGCATGAAAGGCCCAAGTTGGACCTGGTTCCTCAAGGGGGGAGCAGCTCACTGAAGCAGCAGAAATTGCTACCTCCTTACACAGATTTCCTGGCCACTATCAGTCTGTCAGACCTGTCCCTTTAGGAAGAATTTTGATGCTGGCTGTAGCCTGATCAACCAGAAATCTAAGTGTGTATTTCTTATTTTTTTCTCTTCCTCCCCCACCAGTCAAACAGGGAAGATCAAGCCAGTGGTCCTGCCGCTGCTGTGGTTTGCAGAGGTGAGCTGCCTTCCTCAACCTGATTCTGCAGAGCCTCTCCTCTGGGAAGGGGTAAAATGCTTTGCCATCACCCAGGGCTGGGGAAACTCCACTTTGAATAAAGCTTTAAGCCAGACAGACTAATTAAGCACCAACAGAAGGCTTTGCAATACTTGGCTATGTCGTTAATCCCTCTGAGCTGAACAAATCCTGCACTATACTTCATAAACCTCTGGCTCTGTCCTAGAATTGGGGTTAAATAGGGCCCAGAACAGAGCTGCTAGCATCCCCATGCTAATGTGGGCCAGCAGTCTCCAGCTATGTGCATGTCCAGCTGACTCCAACTATTTAGTAAAAACTTCTAGCCTGACTGAATCTTGCATAAATTCCCTAATCTGTGCTGGGAGGTGGTGGGAGAGGAGTTGTGCAGCTGGTCTCTCAGCCCTGGGTGAGAGGGAAATGCTACTGATAACTTTGCTTTTCTTTGAGCAGAGCGGTTCCATTGAAGGCTCAGTCCTAAAGGAGTTTTACACCAACCTGGTGCTGATCCCATCCCTGCTGGACTACCTGCAGTATATCTTCCTTGGGCTGAGTGTCCTGCTCATTATCTCAGCAGCTGTACTCATGGTAATGAGTCAGGTAAGAACTTGCAGATGTCTAGTGGGAAATGCTGTTAGTCAAATCAGACTTAATCAGATGATGTAGATTGGGCTGACAATCTAACACTCCTGAGGAAACATTGGCTGATGCCACGAACCATGTCCTGATGGTGCCAGGTGCCACCACATAGCAGCAGGACTTCCTTGGCCATCTAGAAATTGGGCTGCAAATAGATAACATAAAAGCATTTCTGGCCATCTCTGCACAACAGTGATGGAAGTGGGTTCCTGTAGGAGGAGGCATTTCTCAGCTCATCCCGCTAATGAAAGAGCAAGCCTAGCTTATCAGCTCAGCCTCCATGGAAAGCAGCAGGTCTGTGCCGTTGCACAAATCTGTGCATCTCTGCAGGGCCCCAACAGTTTTCTAATCTGAACAGAGCCTTCTTGAGGGGATGTAGCTACTTGAGCGCAGCTTGTTCACAAATGAAATGCAGTCGCTGTGTTCTTGCAGAAGGGGCACAGACACCGTGGCTGCTTCTCAACCCAGACTGGATGCTGTCTTGCCCTGAAACTCGCTTGTTTCCCTGCAAACTACTCCAAATAGCTCTGGAAGTTGAACCCTCAGGGTCTTTATGGATCTGGGCTTACTGAGAAGCGAAGACCTTTGAAGCCTGCAGGGAGCTGGCAGCTGGGTAGAAGTTGGCCGACGATGGGGCTGGCAGTGAGAGTGCCTGGCTGGCACAGGAGTCTGATCTGAGCTGTAAGGACAGAATATAAAACAGCTAAAACACTTGATGGAGATCTGTGGCTCCGGCTCTAAAACATTCATCTGATAACACTAAGCTCTCTAAAAGCTTTAGCTCTTAAAGTAGAGATCCAGCTCTCCACCCTAACCTATATCAAAACAAACTTACTTAGTTTTGCACTGCAGTCCAATGGCTTGAGCTGGCTCTGAAGCTACAGAAGTGAAGAGGCTACTTGTGGGGATGAAAAGGCAATGCTTAGGATGAGAATGGGCTAAGGGGAGAGCACGCGCAAGGGGCTGCTTTTGCTCAACTTCCTGTAACTGCCCTTACTGAAACGCTAATGCAGACCCACTTCAAATAGTGCCAGGGTTCTCAGAGTACCACGTAATTGGATTTTAACCAAGCCTACAACTGCTTAATTGACTTAAACACATGATCCCAAATCCCCTTGTTCCTCCATGCACTTCCCTGCAGGGTGGGAGCGATGCTAGGGCTGAGGGCTCAGCGTTAAACCCTTGCTGTGCTCCCGAGACGGTCAGGCTTTGTGTGCTGAACCTCTCTGCTTCAGCAAATGCAAGTGGTTGCTGGCAAACAGACTTCACTCTGCTGCATAGCAGCAGCATATCTGAAAAAGTCTGTATTTGCTGGGCAGCTATTTCTAAGGCCTTACGCAGCCCCGGGCTGGCATTTCCTCACCCTGCTTTGTGCAAGTCTTAATACCTGGTATCAAAGAGCCTTAGCCATGCCAGAAAGGGTCAGGAAGAAAAGCTGGATTTTAAATTTACTCAAGTCAACTGAATATCTGCTTGTGAAATATCCCAAACCCAGGCGTAAGCCAGCTGTACTTGGGTGCTCAGCCAAAAGTGTCAGGAAGTGCTAGAACTAAAAATCACCTGCAGGAAGCACCTCGCTACCTGGAAAGTGATTAAAAAAGCCTCAATGACCTTATAAATCTCTAAGGAAGCTGTGCAACAACACATGAAAGCCTCTGCCTAATGAATAGGTAAAAGCTTGCAAACTGGAAGACAGCAATTTGCAGCCAAGGTGTGTTCCTCATTTGATTGAAGTGTTGCTGATCTAGCAATGATTGCTTAATCGTGCACAGTCCTCCCTCTTGAAGTCACAGGTGATGTCAGAGGGGGACACTGAGCAGGGGCATTGTCCACACCTTCATGTGTCTGCCAGTGTGAAGGTCTCCCTGAACCCAACTCCTTCCTGGAGTATCTTGTGTGCCTTTGGCTTCTGGAGGGAGCAGGGTGCTTTAAACCCAGTCCAGATGAGGTACTGTGAAACACTTAAATCTTAGTCTCGTGTATAGCGGAGCCAGTTTGAAATGCATCTGTTGGACCTGCAGTCCTACAAAATGTGTAAATCTGTACAGGTGTAAAACATACCCAGATGCAGCATTGTAGCTCTCCTGCTAATGTGGCCTAAAGCCTGTGTGGTGACTCATTTAAAAGGCAAACAGACCATTTTAAAACTGGCTTGACACTGACCAAAATCTTAACTAGGGCTTAGTTTAACCTAAATTTTGAAATCCTTATTAATAACTAGATTCTAGTTAAACAGTGATTTAAAATCTCCTCCTAAAATTGGAACCCTCGTGGAATTTGTGTCCAAGTGCACCATAAACTAGCCTGATTGTCTTCTAGGAAAAATGCTCTTTATTTTGGAGTAGCAATAAAAAGAGCTCAGACAGTAATAAGGCCAACCAGGCTGCCTCCGGTTAAGGGGACGGTGTTGCGGGAAGCCAGACTGTAGGTGGGTACCCAGTCAAGGTAACACACTTTTCTCTCATCCTGATTTGATTAAGCTTTGCTTAAAACCAATCGAATGGAAATATTTACTGTTCACATCCACCAGACATGCCCTCTTGGCAAGCTTTGATATGATGATGATGTTGTCTCATGGCTTTATTCAGGGCAATTTAGATGGCTTAATACTCACATGTAACCAGGCTGCAAGCACATGCTCTTATTGTTTCTCCTGGTGTACCTGATCTGCAGCCCTAATAATACCACAGGGATCAGGGTGAAAAGTAAGATTGGTGTGAGGAAACACTTTTCTCACCTCCCCCCCCTCCCCCCAAGTGTTTGAGATCCAGAGGTAAGTTTTTAAATGGGTAAACACTCATGGGGGGTAACAGAGGTAGTCAAATGGTGGGTGTCACTCCCCTCCTGCATGCAGGGAGCCTTGACAGAAAGGCTTTCAAGAGGGAATTTCTGATGTATAAAATACCTGGGTTTGTATTACAGGATCACAAAATCACTGAATCGTTCAGGTTGGAAGGGACCTCTGGAGGTCATCTAGTCCATCCCCCGTGCTCAAGCAGGGTCACCTAGAGCCAGTTGCCCAGGACCATGTCCAGATGTCTCAATATCTCCAAGGATGGGGATTCCCCAACCTCTCTGGGCAACCTGTTCCAGTTCTTACAGTTTTCACAGTAAAAAAAAAAAAGTGTTTCCTAATGTTCAGATGGAACCTCCTGTGTTGTGCCTGTTGGCTCTTGTCCTGTCCCCTGGACACCACTGAGAAGAGCCTGGCTCTGTATTTACACCCTCCCTTCAGGTACTTGTATACATTGGTAAGGTCCCCCTGAACCTTCTCCAGGCTAAACATATGAGATGCTCCAGTTCCTTAACTATTTTAGTGGCCCTTTGCTGGACTCTTTCCAGTAGCTCCATCTCTCTTGTCCTGGGAAGCCCAGAATTGGACACAGTACTCCAGGTGTGGCCTCACCAGTGATGAGTAGAAGGGAAGGATCACCTCCCTTGACCTGCTGGCCACACTTCTGATGCAGCCCAGGATGCTGTTAGCTGCCTTTGCTACATGGGCATGGGCACACTGCTTGCTCATGTTCAACTTGGTGTCCACCGAGACCCTCAGGTCCTTTTCTGCCAAGCTGCTTAAGAGTTGGGTGACCCTTAGCGTGTACGGGTGCATGGGGTTGTTCTTCCCCAGGTGTAAGACTTTGCACATCCTCTTGTTGAACCTCATAAGGTTCCTGCCAGCCCATTTCATCAGCCTGTTGAGATCGCTCTGGAGGGCAGCATGGCCCGCTGGTGTATCAGCCACTTCTCCCAGTTTTGTGTCATCAGCAAACTTGTAGATCATTAATAAAGGTGTTAAACAGGATTGGACCCAGTATTGACCCCTGGTGTACACTGCTAGTTACTGGCCTCCAACTAGACTTCATGCCACTTCTCCTGACCCTCTGGGCCTGGTTGTTCCATCAGTTTTCAATCCACCTCACTGCTCATCCAGCCCATACTTCTCTGCAAGGATCTTACGGGAAACAGTGTTGAGAGCCTTACTGAAGTCCAGGCAGACGATATCCACCGCTTTCCGCTCATCTACCAAGCCATTCATTTCACCATAGAAGTTTATCAGATTGGTCAAGCATGATTTCCCCTTGGTGAAGCCAGGCTGACTACTCCTGATGACTTGTCCTTCATGCGCCTGGTAAACGGCTCCTAGGATTAGCTGCTCCAGCACCTTCCCAAGGATTGAAGGGAGGCTGACTGGCCTGTAGTTCCCCGGGTCTTCCTTCTTGAACTTCAAGATAGGAGTGATGCTTGCTTTCCTCCAGTCTTTGGGCACCTCTTCCAGTTTCCAGGATTGTTCAAAGATGATGGGGAGCGGCCTTGCAGTTGTATTGGCCAGCTCCCTCAGCACTTGTGAGTGCATCCCATCAGGGTCTGTGGATTTATGTACGTCCTTTTCCACCAAGGGTATGTCTTCCTTGCTCCAGACTTTCCCCTGGTCTCTGGGTTCCCCTGCCTCGTTCAGCAACAGGCCCACATGTCCCCTAGTCTTCCTTTTGTCACCTGTGTACTTACAGAAGCCGTTCTTGTTGTCTCTGACATCCCTGGCCAGATTCAGTTCCAGCTGGGCTTTGGCTTTCCTAACTTCATCCCTGCATGCTGGGAGAGTGCCTCTGTATTCCTGCCAGGTTACCTGTCCCTGCTTCCACCTTCTGTATGCTTCCTTTTTGCGTTTGAGTTTGGCCAGAAGCTCATTGTTCATCCACATAGGCCTGCTGGCATTTTTGCCTGACTTGGGATGCTTGTTGGGATGGACTACTCTTGAGCTTGGAGGAGGTGATCCTTGAATATCAAGCAGCTTTTTTGCCCTGATTATCTCCCCCCACCTGAGCTCTGTAGTCACTTTTGATAATTTCCAGGTGGCCCTGGTGGTATCATTGGTGCCCACACAGAAGAAGCAGTGGGTAATAGTCAAAGGGTTGGATAAGCCTCGCAGTCCCTCCACAACACCCTGGATCCAGGTCCCCAGCAAGCAGCAAATGTCTCTAGATGACCGGTCAGGTGGGCAGATGGGTGCCTCTGTCCCCAGCAGCAGGGAGTGACCCGCTACTGTCACTTGCTGCTTCCTCCTGGGGGTCTTGCATGATTTAGGGTCAGGGGGCCCACGTGATCTGCTTGAAAGCATATCTGTCTCCTCTTCAACTTTGAGGGTGGTGAACCTATTTCGTAGTTGTAAGCCTTTAGGTGGAGCAGGAGCCTTCCTCTTGGTGCCAGAAGGCACCAGCTTCTATCCTTCACCTTCCCCAGAGGTTGTACTTACCATTATACTAGGGATGGTTGCTGTCTGTGTCTCTGCTGCAGCTGGGGTCTGGGGGTCTTCAAGCTATTGTGTCCCAAAGAAGACCCTGTCCATCTCCCTTTCATCTTCTCTGATGCTGTGCAGCATGCTGACTTTGTCCCGTAGCTCCTCCACTTGGTGACACAGCTCTTCAGGCTGGGCGTTGGGGGGTGTTACAAGTGTCAGTGGGCAGGAATGGAAATAACTTCATTTTGTTATGGGAGGAGATGCAAAAATCTTCAATTTAAGAAGCCTTCAGAAAAGGGTTCTTGGCCATGTGAAAGTCCAAGAGGTTTGGGGCACGTGTGTCCCAAGTGGGGATGTAGTGACGCCTGTGCACTGTAAGGTCTGACCATAGTGCCACCCCAAGTGTGCGGCTCTAACCGCTGTCTTCTCTTCAGAGAACCACTGCCGAGAAGAGCCCACGCCATCCCACCACGCAGAGCAAACCGCCCCCCTCCTCCGAGACAACACCGCTCCTACATGACGCTGGCACGCTGAGCCAGGATGCCGAAGCCTGAGCCGCTGCCCCTGGCACACTTCCCACTGGGACACGTCCGTGCTGGGGGCGAGACCCGCTTTGGGTCCCCAGAGGTCTCTGGAAGGTGAAGTCGTCCTGGGCAACTCAGCGGAGACCCTGCACACCACGGCAAAGCCATGGGACAGTACTGCGGCACCAGCACTCCCGCGCCGGAGCACAGGAGACCTCATCCAGACATCTGAAACACAGTGTTCAAGAACCCTTGTCCCCAGGGGGCCGGCATTTGCCACAGCCTCTCTTTCCCTGTGGGCCAGTGGGAATGAAGACCTTCGCTGGCTGATCCGAGAAGTTATTTTGCAATTTAAAGCTGCCTGTTGCTAGGAATAAAAGGCACTTTAATAGAAGCCTTTAAAATAAATGAGGTTTGTATACGTAGCACTGATGGGATTTAGTGATCTTTTTAAAAGCTACTGTTCATCTCGGCGTAAGTGGCTTCAGGACAGCAAGCCCCATTTGCCTTTTATTGCCACTTGATGTGACTGGACCACACCGCAAATCAATTCTGGGTGCTGTCACTTCAGTGATGTCTCTCTTAAAGGCTTCCCAGGGTGCCTGGAGCGTGCCAGGGGTTGCTCCTGCCTTTGCATGTGTTGGAGAGTACAGTGGTGACTTTTACAGTCCCAATTCTGTGCCATGACCTTGCGCTCCAGTGATTCCAGTCCAGAGCCCTTTTACTTAGCCTCTCCTTGCTTTAGGTGACTGAGTGAGATGAGCCTTGCCAAAAAACTCGGTGGTACATCTGACCTGTCACTCAGCTCCTGACAGACAGTTGTCCCTGCTGCCTTCTCAGCCGTCCAGGGTCAGCTCTTCTGCCCGTGCGCTGACGGTGCTGGAGGCCATCGCATCGCTCTGCCCATGCTGCCTGCACATGGGAAGGGAGCAGGCAGAAGCTTGACCCTCTCCTTGAGCATTAACTCAAGATACTTGTGCTTTTGAGATGGAGGAAGCTATGTGCAATCATGAAAGTAACAATGGCCTCAGTAAGATTTGATGAAACTATTGCAGATTTCTGAAATGAGGTCTTGGAGGATCTGGGGCTGGATGTTAATTAGGGGGCGGGTGGGCTGGGGTCACTATTTAATAGAAAGGAAGCCCAAAGCCCAAGGATAGTCTTGGCTAACTACAGATCAGTAGTTGTCTACCACACCTGCTTTCCCTGCTTCCAAGCAGGAACCAGGATAGCCCTTAGGAAAGCCAAAAGGGCTGGTACTGGTCCCCCTGGCAAGGATGAAACAGAGCGTGGAGGGTCTCCCTTGGACCAGAGGACTTGTTGCACTGTGTATGGCATGGATACTGCTGTGAACTGGAAACCATCGCAATTGTCTAGGACGGCCCTGTGACCTTCTAGTGGGGTAAACAATACTTTTTCTCTTACACCTCCATCCCTCTAACTAGGCAGGACGAGCTAAAACTGACACCAGCAGTTCCTATGCTGGTGCATTCCCGACTGGCCACGTCCCCACTCCTGCAGCTGGGCTTAGGCTGTTTTATCATGGAAACGGTTGTGATACAGCCCAGGGCACCAAGGGGGAGGGTAGCAGCTACCCAGAACTTGGTCCATAGGCTGAGCTTGCCTAGATGCCCAAAGCGTGTCTCACAGGCAGGATGGGACTAGCCAAGTCCCTTCTTGTGGCCAGTACTGCTGGATTCTTTCTGTGGCATTCGTCCTCGCTGAGGGTGATGCTAAAACTGCAGTGGTAATTTCCCTCTGGCCTTGAATCCAAAATTATCCACCTGCAAACAGCGGCTCACAACCTACGGCCTCAGCAAGCGGCGACTGAAGCGGGAACAGGGCAGAGGCACCGTCGCAGACAAGGCGCTATAGGACACTTGACCCGTCAACTCACACGAATAAGACCCAGCGGCATTTGGCAAAGCTAACGGTAGATCAAAGATAACTACCCTTGGGCTCACCCGCTTGCGGCTTTAATGATGTACTGGTGCTAACTGCTGTTGTACAGGTGAAAACAAATAAAATACCGGGATATTGGTCCCAGTGCAAGCTTTTTTTCTTTTTTGTCTTTGCAGAAGAATACGTTGCGAGAGCTCTTATTTTTAGTACCCATCTGCATGTTGCAGTAAGGCTTTGTCTTGGGGGGGGGGGGTGCCTGGCTGCCCCGGGGGCTGTTAGCTGGGGTGCGGGGGGGCATGGGGGGGGGGGGCTCGGCGGGGCCGGGGCGCTGCGACGCTGCGGCGGGGCCGCCGGGGGGCGCTGTGGGGCCGCGGACGCGCCGGGCCGGGCCGGGCCGGGCCGGAGCCGAGGGAGGGCCCCGGCGGGGCAGGAGGCCCCGGGTGCGGCGGGGGGGGGCGGTCGGCGCTGCCCCCGGCGTCCCTTCCCCCGGCGCCTCCTGAAGCCGCCAAGCCGGGGCGGGGAACGCGGGACAATCCCGGCCGCTCCCACGCAGCCCGGCGGCCCCGGGGCGGACTCACCGCGGCCGTGCCCTGCCGGGGCCGAGCCCTCCTTACAGCGGGGAGCGTGAGCTCGCCCGGCCGGGAGGGTCCTTCGCCTGTAAGCGAGATGCCCGTGCGCATAGAATCCATGCATTAACCTCAGGGCACTTTGCAAACCCCGCTCCGGCTCCTCCCCCCCCGTGAAGATGGGGAAACTGAGGTGGGGATGGAGAGCCCCAGGTCCTGGCCTGCTAACGGCTTGGATGGACCAGAAACCCCAGCAGGCTATTAAGCCATTTTCCGTCCCCAGCAGCCCCTGCCCGCCTGGTTTACACCACTGCCAGGCCGGATTGATCGGCAGAGCTCCTGGGCGCTCGTCCCCCCTCCCCGCGTACTGGCTGTGGCCGCAGCTGGCCGACCGCACCGCAATAGTTATTCATCGGCTCAGAGCGCTCCGATTATATTTCTCTTGTGCTTCAGTCACCTTGTCGGCTGCTTGTGAAGTTTCCAATTCATTTTAAAATGCTTCTCATAACCCCCAAGTCCTTTCCTGGCCCTGACTCATTCTCCCTTGCCAAGTCCCTTTGTACACGGTGTTCAGAGCTGTTACAGCCCAAACACAGCCAGCACCCCTGCTGCAATGCACTCCCTCCCTGCGGAGGGGCCAGCACAGCACCATCTCTCCCCCTGCTCCAAGCCAGGTTAAAGTCTTTTACATTCTCCCAAGGATTTTATTTGGCCTCCACAAGCTCAGTAATTATCACACCACGCTCGTTTTACTGTGCAAAGCTTTGGGAGCTTCCTTTCACCCGGCCTGGCGCGGCCATGGGAGATGAAGGGCTCACCTCCACCCACAAGGTGCTTCGTCACCAAGAGCATCTCCAGCTGTGAGCAGTTGCCTTTTGGTCCAGGCAGCAGCACGGGTGGGGGGAATCAGAGGAGATGGGGGGGACTTTCAGGGCTTGGTGTCTACTTTATTTTCCTGCACAATGCGACAGAGCCTCCACCAGCTCCTCTGGAAGACAGACCAGGGACAACGCAGCCCTCCCCATTTGCACCGGGGGTAGGGTGCTTTTATAAATGCTGTATAAATGCAGCACAGGAGCCGTTCCTGTTCCCTTTCTCCAGCCCTATCCCACCTTCCCTGAAGCACAGAGAGCCCAGCTGTTCTCTGGGGCTGCAGGGCTAGGGAGGGGGCTCAGACCCTCCTGCACCAGGAGCAGCCTCTGTGTTATCCCCTCCACCTGCGCCCCAGTGTTCCCAGGTGCCCATCACTGGTTGTACTGGGTTAAAACCCCGGCAGGCACAGGAAGCTGTGTTTGAGCCCCAGCAAGTCTTTGCTCTGCTCTGCTCCTCCTCGTTGCATTTGGATTTGCTCCTGCGCACACACAAGCTGTGGCTCTGGTCCCCCACACGCAAGACTCCTACCGCAGTGACAAAATCCTCCAGCGATGCAGGGTGGTGAGTGAGGCTGCTGCTGCGGAGGTCGTGGGCAGGCGCGTCTCCTGGGGTAGAGCTGTGGGTCTTACTGCTTAAAAAACTCAAAACAAAACATAAAAAAAAGCAATGTGTAGCTGATGCTGTTGCAGTTATAGGGGTGGCATCATGATGTTTGATGGGGCAGTGTTTTTCTCCCTGGCAGCTATAGGGGACCAAGCCTTATGTGCATGCCGCCTGTGCGAGGCCGCAGTGTGGGACTGCAGGGCCCAAAGTCCAGCCAAGAGATGCCAGGAGGAGATGAAGTGAATTGTGACACCTGGTTTCTCTTGCATTTTGGCCACAATGGACCTCTCTGTCTGGGAGGAAATAGCCAGAGGGAGGACAACAAGCTCATGCGATTTTGGAAGAGAGCCCGCATGGCCTGCCCATGCCTGGGCACTGCAGGGTTTGCCTGTGCTCCCATGCTGGTTGGGTTTAATCCCATCTCTGGCAGGGATCTCTGCTGTGTCACATCATAGCGCAGGACTGCCGAGTGCATGCAGCTTAAACCAGCATCCCTTCTGCGTGCCAGCTGGGGGTTCAGCCTGGAGCCCCCTCTCTAGGGTGTGTATGGGGATCTGCCCTGTTTTAAGTCCTTTCTCAGTCTGACACTGAGCAGAAAGTGTTTTTCCGCTCTGTGCCGCAGTGCTGGCGCGAGCGGTGCCCGGCAGCCCTGGCCCTCAGCTGCCCTCTGTGCTTGGCCAGCACAGCGCTCTGCGCAGCCGTCTGCCGCCTTGGCTGCTGACCAGCCTGCCTGAGAGGTCTCCTGTGCTGCAGAGATCTCTGCCTGCATCCCCTCCCTCGCGGCACAGTGGAGGGGCAGTGCTGGGCGACCCCAGCATCGCACCCAGTGTGAGCCGTGCCGTGGGTAAACCCTCCACGTGTGCAAATGTGTTGAGACCTGTGTCGCGTATGTTATCGTTGCAGAAAGCAAATAAGGGCTGCTGGGCTTTGGCAGCGAAGTCTCTGCTCCCAAGTGTGTGTTGGATGTTGGCGTTAAACTTTATGGTGTTCAGTGTCTCATTTAAAGAGTGTGACTAAATGTCCTTCTACCTCCTGCTCGTGAGGACACAGGAGCTTAATTTTATCGCCTCGCTAGTCACCAGAGTCAGGGCTGGATCGTTTCTGGGAAAAAGCCTGTGCGTTCACGAGCTGTTCCACCCAGCGCTGTCAGAAATTCTCCTGCCCTTCAAAAAGGGAAGTAAAAACCCATAACGTACTCCCTGCTTTGAGCAGCTCCTTTTACTGAGGTGCCACTGTGTCCCGGCAGTGAGAGCCACAGCCTTAGCCCATCGCACAGGGCAGTGGGGATGCTCTCTCTGGGATGCTCCATCCTTGCTGCTGCGGGCACGGGGCTCCCCAAGTCACCCTGCCATCACCTTCCCATGGCGGATCACGTGCCGAACTCCGGCTCTGTTGGGGCAAACCAGGCCACGGCCCTGTATCGAGTCCCTGTTTCCCTTTCCCATCGCCATGTGCATCCGTGTGGGGCGGTGCCCGGTGGGGAGGTTCCGCTGCAATCCGGGGCTGCAGGGCTTGGAGTGGTGACGCGCAGCCGGCGTGGAGCCAGGGCTCCCTGCACTCGGTGCCTCCCTGGGAGCGCTCATTTTCTGGAGCAAGAGAAACAATTCCTAAAAAGGAGCAGTCAGATGGAAAATTGATACCAAATGGTGATATCAGTCCCTTGAGGAATAGGTTTGATCTCTCAACCCATGGTTCCTGGGCGTTAGGACACAGGCACACAATGCTATTTCAGAGAGACTTTTTTTAAAAAAAGTATATTATTTTCCCCTTTTGTAAGTTCATGATTTTCCCAGACGCGAGCTGGCTTCAGATTTGATGCTGATGGCACAGGCTGCCGCTTTGGATGCGTGCAGCGTCTGCAGGATGAGGAGGGTCTGCAGAGCTGGGCCTGGCCCTGCCCCGGCTGCTTCACGGGTCCTGCGGGGCCAGGGACCCTCCCCAGCAGCTGACACTGGACCGGGGGGGTTTGCCAGCCCCACACGGTTGTTGTTGTCAGGTAGAGGCAATCCTCAGCAGGCACTAGCCATGCTGGGGGCTGCCGGCTTTATTCCCAAACTGGTGATCCTTCCCATCTCTGCTCTCTACGACTGCAGCTGCTGCTGCTGGGCACTGTTTCTGGCGGTATCCAGCTGAATTTCTGGGCTTAATAATGTTGCTTGTGGCTGCACCGCTCTGTTAAAAACCCCACCTCCCTACATGACCCAGCTGCTTTCTGCTTTTTCCATCTGAACTGGTTTCTGGATCTGTTCTTGTAGGAAATTGCCTGCTGAGCCACCAGTGCCACAGACAGGAGGCTTCACCTTGTTTCCGCAAGTGATGGGGCCGTGGGTTGCAGTGTCCTGCTGCACGTGGTGCTGAGCACGAGGCGTTGCACGGGCCGGGCAGCCATGGAGGGGGGGAGGGAGCTGAGCTTTGCAACTGAGCTTCCAGGGAAGGAATTTCCAGCAACTGCAGATCCCATCCCCAAAGACAGCATTTCAAGGAATTACCCTTTCCCCCCTCACTGCAGACTTCCTCTGCTTTTCCAAGTAAGTCTCTGGCTTGGGGCCATGTATGTAGAAACCGGAGTGGAGCAGATCCATGGGAATGTTGGGGGCTGGAGGTCGGTGCTGGCCAGGTTCACAGTGCATGGCTCTTATCTGCATCAAGTGCCCCTAATTAAGACACTGAGCTGCTCCCCCTTAGCTATCTCCCTTGTGAGCACCATGTTTCCAGTGCTCTGGATGCCACGAGGAGCAGTGAAATCACTTTCAGTGCCAACAAAAATAAATGGTGATTAGGATTTTTTTTGAACACTATTTCAGCAAATAGCAGTTCCCGCTGTTGGTAACTCAGTCCCCTTGCTCGTGGGACCTTGGCAGGGCGGCTCTGGGTCCAGATGTGCTAAGCATCCTGGAGGGGTGTAGGGGAGGTCCCCTGTGGGATCCGTCTCACCTGCATCCCTGATAACCAACTAGCTTGTCTGATCCCGCGGGGAGGCAGAGACCAAGGGGCAGTCCCTGCCTGCCTGCAGAGAGCTGCCAAACAGCCCTGTGTTTGCTCTTCCCCCGTCTCTAGAAGATGCTCTGTACAGCGGTAATTTCCATGCCCCAGTGGATAGCTGGGGGGCTCTGGCTGGGCTCCCGAGGAGGCAGCTCATCTCCCCAGCAGCCAGGGCTGAAGGCAGGGATCACATTCCCCCCTCCCTGCTTAAACAGCACTCAGTGCCCTGGCGGGTGCATCCCCAGAGACATACCTTGTGGATTTTCTTTGGCTCATAAATATTCCCCTGCCCTCCCCAGTGCTCCTGGCAAATAAATTATCTGAAGCTACGTTTCCCCATTTCAAAGCCTTGTGAAAGAAACCAGAGGG
Organism: Aptenodytes patagonicus; assembly: GCF_965638725.1. Taxonomy (NCBI): domain Eukaryota; kingdom Metazoa; phylum Chordata; class Aves; order Sphenisciformes; family Spheniscidae; genus Aptenodytes; species Aptenodytes patagonicus. The sequence continues at coordinate 5,507,851 of NC_134963.1, forward strand.
TTTAGCAGCCCTGGCTGGCTGGAGTAGTTCACATACCATCCACCCATTTGCATTTGATCTACTTCATCCTGTGTTAAGTAATCCTTGAAAGCCTCAGTGGGTTGCAGGCCCTCTGCATGCCTGTAAATCACTGGGGCATGTCACATGCTGTAAATGAGCGGGTACAGAAGCATGTCCCACCCCTTAATCTGATCTGAAAAGTCCCCCTGTCCCAGAAAGAAACCATCCTTGTTAAATCAGAAATGCAGCCTGCTGGGCTGGGATCATTAAGGGTGGTGGGGTGGGAGCGTGCCTGGCCCGGGAGGTGCGTTTCCATGCAGGGACTCAAGCAGAGGGCACAGCTCGAGGGGCAGCTCCCTAGGGATGCAGTTTGGGGATGGTTTTGGTGTCCTCCAGGTGCCTGGATGCGCCTTGGTCTGGGTGCTCCCAGCTCCCCCATGCCCCTATCCCCCAGGACCTCCCTCACTCGCCCGCTAATGGGGGCTGCCCTATGGCTAAGTGCGGTCACGGCGACCTGCATCTTCTGCACCTCCCACCTTGCTCAGTTTGCTTTCCATCACTGGAATTCTCCTGGGACGGAGAAGGAGCCCTGCCCCGTGCAGCAGCCCTGCCTCGTCCCCTGGCCCCTGCTGTGCAATGGGTTTTTAAGTCATTGAGCTTGTGCGACTCCACAAGTCCCACGTGCAGCCCCCTTGTAATAAATCAAAGACTATTTCCTTCTTCCCCATCGCCTCCCCCCAAAGGTCGCTATTGCTCAGCTGTGGCCTGACTTTAATTACGAAATAAGAGCAGCCGGAGCCGGCACTAGGTGCTGTTAATTGGCTTTCCAGGAAAGGTTTCAGCAGAGAAAGTTTAACGCACCAGCAATCGACTCGCTTGGTGCCTCGCGTGCATTAGCTCAGCCTGACGCAAGCCCTTCGCCAGGTCCTAAATTCAGCGTACCGGGTGGCATTCGCCCAAGAGCTGTGGCCAGCCTCGAGGCTCCAAGGTACTTTTCCCTGGCTAATTGAAGCCTCGGGGGCTCAGTGCTCCCCCGTCTGCACTGGGATGGATTTTAGCTGCTGAGAACAAATTCCAAGGGGGGGATACTGAAGTAAAGCAGATGGGATGATTCTGGAGGTCAGAGCGAGGGAGAGGATGCCCTGCCAGGCATCATGTGATGAAAACATGCTTACTGCTCCAGCAGCTGTCAAAAGCCCGAACAGATGAGGCAAGGTGCCCAAGGAGTGTGCAGGGATCTCATTTACCTGGTAATTAATGGAAATCGTGAAACAAATCAACACATGCTCCCTATGGAGAGCTTCACATTCCGGTTTCAAACCGCTGATGGAAAACTGGATATGGCTTGAATACGAGAGCAGTAAGTGCTGCTGTGAAGCTGAGACGGGCCTTGGTCCCCACCGCCCTGTCACTGATGGAGCTCCTAGCGATTTGAGGGATGTCCTTACCTGCCTGTGTGCTCCCCCGTAATGCGTGGCTGTGGGATGCCTGACCCTGCCTGCGCTGTTAGGGCACTGCTAATTGCTCTGGCCCCGCAGCACGCGGGGGACTTGCAGTGCTGTCTGTCACCGGCAAAGATGCCTTGACTTAAGGCTGCAGAGCAGGAATGAAGATGTTATGATGAGCCCCATCATCTCCCTCTGCTCCCGCTCGGCTGAACATGTCACAGCTGGTTTTCCCGGTCCGGCCTTCCCGCCACGCTGCACGGGCACCTACGCCCCGTGCACCAACCCTGCCAGGAGAGAGATGTTGATGAGAGCCTGAGCTGGCGACCAGACATGCCCTTTTGTTTTCCGCTGTAGAGAAAGCTCATCCCAGTACAAAGTGCTGTGCCATTTTTTTTCTTGCAAGTTAATTAAGTTGGCTCAGTTTAAATATTAAAAACGCTGTTCTCTGATATTTTCCTCCTTCCAGAGCAGCGATGTGCCGCTCTGCAGTGCTTTCAGATGGGAGCAGGCACGCTTTCTCTGATTCGGGGATTTAAGGATGAGAGTGTGCTTTGGTTCCCCGCCTTCTTGCTTATTCACCACGTGCAAAATGGTTTTGCAAAACAAAAACTTGCAAACAATTAATGCCAATCAGACTTGCTGACAGCCCAACCCTGGCTGCTCAGAGCACAGGCCGAGCTGTACACGGCAGTGTCCGGGCTCTGCCTGCTCCTGGGTGCTTCCAGGGAGGGGAACTAACCCCAAAATAGCAAAGGCAAGTGTGTAACTCACCTCCTCGGTCCCCTCCTGCCGGTAGTTGGCAACTGGTATAATCCCTGAAGCATAAGGTTTATGATCCCTTCCAAAACTTTATCTGAATGTTAACTATATTCTGAGGTATAGTGAATGCCAAATCTGCTTTGAATCTTGCTAAAAATCTCATTTTAAAATATGCAAATGACCTTTCTGTCTTTCTAAAAAGCTCCCTGCTTCTGGAAATTTAAAAAAAAAAAAAAAACCAACCAAAAAACCAAAACCACTTGCTACTATAATATATCGCCCTTGAGCTTGCGTGAAGTGGTGCGGCTCCCCTGGCTGCGATGGAGGTGGGTCAGGTAAGGATCCTGCCCCTCCTCAACCTTTTGCAGGCTGGACTTCAGCGGATCATTGAACCGCTGTAGTAAAATCTCTCCCAGATACCCTGACAGGAGAAACTGCAGAAACTCTGTCTGAGGAATTGGTGGGCTCTCGCTCTCTTTGCTATCGCTCACATTATAATTAAGAGATAATGTCAATAGAATAAAACATTGTCTCAGGATAATGGTCTCCTGCTGCTACAGGAATGTCAAGGCGAAGTCAAATCATTTATCAAAAATGAATGTTGAGGCAAGTCTGGGACGTTTGTTTTCACAGCAAGAGGCATTAATCCCGGGACAACAATATTCCAGCGCTTTTATTTCTCCTGTGCCAGGTGATTGATGCCAATGCATCATCGTGCCTGTGAGCCGCGGGTGCGGCTGAGCGATGGGCTCGTGTTGCAGCATTATTGACCAGGTGAATTTTGACTTGTTGAAATACATAATAGTAAATCGAGGAGCACTGGATCATGCGGCAGTGTGCCAGTAAGTGTGATTTTTATTTCTAAAGGTGAATAGTCCTGTGTGTGGGTGCAGACTCCGGCAGGCTGCGGTGCCTTTCAGGGCTGTGCCTGCCTTGCTGCTGCAGCTGCTGGAGGGTTGCTCATTCATTAAACCATCCATGGCTAATCTCGGGGCCTGCTCCCATCCCCAGCCCGATTTCACACTGCTTTGGAGGTTTTTTGGGGCCCCCCTCTGGCCGGGCTTGTCTGGGATCTCGGCACGGGGCTGAGCAGCTTGCTGGTTTTATGTATTTTTTTTGAAGTGCTGCTGAGTATAAATACCCACAGCCCAGCCGCGGTGAGCGTCTGTGGGTCCAGGTCCTTTGGCAGAGGCTGGGGCAGCCTCAGCCCCATCCACGGCACCGTGAAGGGCTGGGAAAACCGCTGGTGTCTGACGTGACACCCACCGCAATCGCCGCTGCCTCTGGGGCTGGGGAGAGGAGCAGCCTCTGCAGTTCAGCCTCAGTTTGCATTAGGAGAAGTTGCAAGCTCAACACCTGAATTTAAAGACATGTAAGTGCCAATTAGACTTGAAACAAAGTCCCAGGATGGTGTACAAAAGCCCTTCCAGAGCCGTGTTGTTTTCCTCCCAGGTTTGTTAGTGGAGAGAATTACACATCTAGCAAACATTTGGGCTGCAGAGGAACACAAGTGCTTTGTACCGTCTCCAAATGGCAAATCTGTTTTCCTGAAGCAGCTGCCGGTACCTTGTGCACAGAAGCTGCCTGTTGGCACAAGCATGTTTAGTTCTCGCGAGCCCCCGGCCCCTCTGGGGGACGGTCCCCTCTGCCAATATGTTCTCCACAGCTCCGTGCCTTTTGCAGGAGAGGCAGGGGGATTAGGCTGGAGCGTAACTCACTGTATTTTGTACGCAGGGTGGTCCTGGAAGAACTAATTGGAACTGACTTCATTACATAGGGTTACTCTTAAATTGTCCCCTAGCATTGCACTAGTCTCAAGGACCCGAATGGGATCAAAGCCCCGTGGTGGCAGGCAGTGTCTGGATGAGCAATCTGCTCAGTTAACTTGTCCTCTCCTCTCCCCGGGCTGTTAATCCTCCATTGCAGTACATTGCATCGAGATGCCGTCAGCGGCTTGGACACAGGACAGGGATTGGGGTGCACGTGGACTTTTGGGCGCAGACTCTGTCTTTTGAAGCTCTGGGTGGTCCTGGTCTCCCTGCAGAGCGGGGGGGGGGGGCTGCTCCCTTCCCAATAACTCCCAGCTGTGTGTCTGATCACCTGAGCCGAGTTTGGCAGCAAGGCTGCCTGCCCGGGGGGGGTCCGCAGAGCTGACTGTACGGGCAGCGCTGCCGGCAGCGCACAGCGGGCAGGAGGAGAAATGCCCTTGACATCTGAGCAGCAGCAGAGATCTGCAGAGGTAGCCGGGTCAGGCAGTGGCTGTGCTGGAGTCTGAAACCGCCTGCAAACAGCTTTCACATGCTCTGTATCCCCGGTGTAATGAGATGCAGATTCACTGGGGTTTGGTGCGTGCTCAGTTGTTTCTGTAACCCTCCTCTATAGCCGACTGCCCTTATGGTGCTGCTTTGCCTGATGCTCAGGGCAGGCGAGCGTATCCCGCTGGGTGCATGGGGAGGGCAGCTTAGCTGGGGCAGGAGCGTGTTTTGGACTGTGTTTTTCTTTCTCTTGCTCGCCGGCTCTAGGAAGGGGCAGGGGCTATGGAAAGCGCTCTCTGTTCAGAGGAGGCTGTGACTTTCTGCCGTGGCATGGCTTGGGGCGCGCCAGGGTTGTGCTGCCCAGCAGCTTGTACCAAGACACCCCCTGTGAGCGTCACCCCTGTGAGCATTGCGTGAACGGCCACAGCAGAGGAGTGAAACCAGCTCAGACCATTACAGGAGGAGACCGAGAGGCACAGAGTGACATAAAGGACCTTTAAAAGGCCAAGAAAGCGACCAGGGAGAGCCCAGCCGGCACAACTGCCTGGGGGGCAGCCTGCCCATGCGGCTGTGGTGTCTTGCAAAGCCAGGCATGCCAGGGCAGGCTGGAAAAGCAAAAGATGTGTGTGCCACGGCATGCTGTCGGGCAGCATGGCAGGGGGCTGCGGTTTGCTAGCAGGGAGGGTGCTGCTGCCTCGCTCGCTCTCCCGGCCTGGCTGCACCGCTCACATCGTGGAAGCTTGAAACGCAGCACAGAGCTGGGCCAGAACCTGCTGGCTGCCAATGCAGGTGCATTTTGTGCGTGACTGGCTTTAAAAAAAAAAAAAAAAAAAAAAAAAAAAAAAAATTAAAAAAAAATTTAGTTTCCTTGACTTAGACACCCAAATCCATGGGCTTGGTGCCTTTGCAAGAGGATAGTGGAGACAGAGACCTGGTTCTCCAGCTGGGACTCAGAACACTGAATCAGGAACTTGTAGCTATAATTATGCTTCTGTGTAGCATCGGGCAGGTTAACTAAAAGAGAGGAGGGAAGAAACAATGCATCTTTTGGGATGGTGTTAAAGTCTGAGGCCAGAGAGCTCCAACTTGTTTAAAAAGGGACATTTTCCACCACCACTTACCCTCAGAGAGTGGGCACTCAGACCAAGCTCACATATAAGATGGGCGCTTGAGAAAAAAACCCAGAAGGCAGCCTTGCCCTGTAGCTGCCAACCCCAGCCTGAAGCATAGCGAGCTCCTGCACGCGTTGTTTTCCTGGCAGCCGCAGCTGTGCGGCGATTTAGCCAGGAAATGATTCATTCCAAACAAGTGATGCTCAAGGGCATTCCGAGACCCTGGAGCACCCTGTGCTGGGCATCAGAGAAACGCAATTGCGTGTCAGGGTCTGCATGTGCAGTCCCCTCTCCTGCACAGAGGTCTGTTCCTGCTGCAAACACTAATAAAGATGTCAAGCCGATGCGTGTAGGGAAATAAATCACGGCGTTTTTTTTTCCTGCCCAGAGCATCAAGGTGTCTTCTGGTGCGGCATAAGGGGGAGCAGAGGAGAGGCGGGCTGTGACTGCGGATGTGTGCTGTGCTGGGAGCGAGGGCTCCTGTGTGCTGCCCAGGCCGGGTGCAGCCGTTCACAGCCCCTTCCCGCTGGCACCGACTGCCACGGTGGTGCACAGCCACCAACCCAGGCGTTTGGGACGTGACTGCCAGCTCGCTGCAGAGGGGCCGCTTGCCCTGCTGAGCCACCCATCACCGTGGCCTTGGGGCAGGTATGAAGAGGAGCCCTCACCAGAGAGGCTCTGTGTCCTCTCGCCTTCGCTCTGTGCTGCAGGAGGACCCAACTGTAAGATATTGCCATTGCCTGAGAGTGGTCAAAGAAAAAAAAGTAGGTGAAAAACTTAAAATGATGAAGTGCTTTGAGCCAGACCTTTGCTGTCAGTGTGAAACAGCAAGCCCTGATTTAAACAGCCCCTTCAGTAACTGACCTACACCGAACAAATCCATTTACAGTGTCTTGTTTCTCCTCACTGTTTAACTACCAGAGTTCAGAGACGATTCCTTAAATGTTAATGGTGCAGGAATTTGGAAACTTTCCCAGAGTTGCTAGGGGAGCTGTGCAGGAATATGTCTGCCGTGCTTGTGCAGTTCAATTTCCTGCTGAACATCAGGCGGGCTGTTCTCGCCTACTGCTTTGTAATTAAAGTGCTGAAAGACCATCACTCTTTGAGGTTGATCGTGCTCAGAGTCACCCCCTGGGTGAGGTCCGGCTTTGTGCCTAGCTGCGAGGAAGGCAGGTTGCAAAATACGTAAAGACACGGTCCTAGCCCGCTCTCGTCCTGCTCCCGCCGTCCCACGGCTTGGATGGGGACGAAGGACGGGTCTCTGTACCCCGGACAGACTGTTTGATAGACTCCACAGGGCTTGAGTCCGCACCTGATCTCTGCTGCATCCCTTGTGCTACCATCCATGGGCACCATTTGTGGTGCCCATTGCTCAGGGGCCAGGGTGAGGGGTTTGCCCCCATCCCTCGAACGGCTCGTTCACAGGGCTTGGCATCAGGAATCTGGCAGGTGAAGGTCGCACGCCATGGGTGTGTGTGATGTGGGATGTGCGTGAGCCTGACCGCTGGAGTAAGTTTGGGCCGTACCTGAGGGTGTCAGTACTTCTCAAGAGCCCTTTTCCAGAGGAGCGTAGCGAGCCTTGTGCATGCTAAAATACAGGGTTTCATCAAAGCTGAACTCGGGTACCGAGCCTTGGGTGTGTATGAGCCTGAAACGTCACAGTTTCTCTTCTTCCTGTGATGGGGCGAGCGTGAATGTAAACGCGTGAAATACCTGGGGCTGGAGGGCAACGGGTAGAGCCCCACGTCTGGAAATGCAAAGCCTCTTCGTCAAGCCGTACCTCCATGCCCACAGCAAAGGGGTGGCCGTGCCTGGGGTACCCTCCTGCCCGTGGGCATCCCGGGGCTGCCGGGGTCACCAGCACCTCCCGTCTGCGGTGGGATGGGGACGGGTCCTGGTTTGGGAGAAGGAGAGCCGGCTGTCAGCACCAGGGGAACGTGCTCGCCATGGACATTGCTGGTGAAAACAAGGGCTTTAAAAGGAGCCGCAAGAGTTGAGCTGGCATGTCCTCCTCTGGCTCTTTCGACTCTAAACTTGGATCTGACTCCTTCCACCGTCTCGTTAAGAACAAGTGCTTGGCCCAAGTTACGTGGCAAATTTTGACATTTTAAAAATTGATGCCTTTTTCTGCTCATAACTTAAGCTGTCTAGTTTATCAGAGACATATGGAAAGTTTATTACATTCTTATTACAGATCCAGCCAAGTGAGCTGACTAATGAATGTGATTTTTTTTTTTTTTTTTTTTTTTTTAAGCTAGGACTTGGCATGGGAGACCTCCTCCAAAAGGGATAGCTTTGGGTCGAGAAATAAATCACCAGAAGTTTTTCCCTCTGTCCTAAGAGCTCAGCTCGGCAAAAGCCGCAGCGTGTCTGATGTGGGGGTGGAAAGTGAAGCGCAGGTGGAAATCAAGGGTTTGCAGGAGATATATTGTGTTGCCCCGTGACGACCCCAGCGGCGTCTGGCAGCGTGGCACCGTTGGTGCTGCCAGCTCCCTGCCACCATCCTGTCCACGTCGTGGGCAAGGAGCATGGACAGGCTGCAAGGACAAATTGCACAAATTCATAGGAAACCATCGTTTTGTTGCTTAAAGCAACTTGGATTTTATTAATAAGTAGTAGGGGCACAACTGTCCTGGGGGCCGGTTGGGTCTCGGGTGGCCCGTGACAGCCGGGGCCTCGAGGGTGCAAACCCGCACACGGCTTTTGGTGGCCGAGGGAAGTGTTAAACTCTTTGCAGGCTGCTCCGGGCGAGCTCAGTTGGGTGCCAGGTATGAGAGAGTGGAAACACAGCCTCACGCTGGCCGCCCTCCAAACCTCGCTGCCGGGGGATGCTCCCGTGCTTTGCAGCTGACGCAGAGCTCCCGTACCCACCGTCCCGGCGCGGTGCAGCAGCCACCATCCTGAGCGACCCCTTTCCCTAACCTGGGTGCCTTCCCGCGTGTGGCTCTGCTAGTGTTTTTAGGTTGAAAACAACATGTTTCTGTTCTGTCGCCGTGTTTGGACTTGTGAGGCTGTGCTTGGTGAGGATGGCCTGTGTGTGCCTGTCCCTTCCTCCCGTGCATCCTCTGGCTGTGCCTGGTCCTCTCCTCCTATGCATCCTCTGGCTCTTTGAGTCCCAGGTGTCGGAGGGTGCAACCCTCACATCTTTCAGAGCTGATGACACAGTTTCAGATTTTCCAGCGCAAACTGTTTCTTGTGCTCAGAAGATGCCCCATCCCTTCCAGTGGTGTCCTGGTAACCCTAGTGCACATCTCCCGGGGTCTCAGCGGCTCTGGGCATGAAGTTTGTTTTTCCTTTGTAGGAACCACTCACTTCAGCTTTGGGCTCATTTGATTCATGAATTCAGTTGGTTATAACTGATGATATTGTTGGTTTTCCACTACTCAAAATACCCGCCTGTATCTTTCCTCTGCTGTTCTGCAGTTTATAGTGCCTGCTGGGACGATGACAGCAGCACTGCAGAATGCAAGTTTTGTGGCTGGGCTGTTGTAGTTTTACAGTCTTGCCTTGCATAATGCGGAGATCTTCAGGCCAGCTCCCATGCTTGTCCTGCTTTACAGCTGGCATTTCGTGGCTTGTTGCGTCTCTTGGTGTGTCACCTCATCTGGTGGCCGTTGCCACCCCCCACCTGCCCCCTTCACATCTCACGCGCGCTGTGTCGCATTTCTACCATCTATAGGCAAAATCTCTTCCTCTGACTCACTACTTGGTGCTTTTTCCCCTCTTCAGTCTGCTCACTTTGGCATAATTTCCTCTTGCTGTAAGCGTTGTAGGGGGTAACACATACAGGGCACTTCTCCGGAGAAGTTTTTCCCTGTAGCACACTAGGGACGAGCCTTTGCTGGTTTTTCTCCTTTGCTATTTACTTCTCCTATGTCTACATTCTGCTTTTGTGTGACATAAGAGTGGAGTGGAGTCTGGTAAATCGCCTCTCCTCTAAGCTCTGCTTCTTCCCTGGGTCTCTTTGTAGACCGCGTTCACTGGCTTTGAACACATTTGTTGGTCTTGGAGCAGGAGCAGGTTGGAGCAGCTTGCTTGCAAGGGTGCTCAGTGAGCCAGGGATGAATTTTACACCACGTTATCTCTGCAGCCTTTTCTCCTTATGGCTCTGCACCCCGAGCACTGGCTGAGTCTGAGGTTGCTCTGCTCTGTTCCTCACCCCTGCTCCTCCTCTACAGCAGCTTAGTGCATCTCTTACACTTGGATCCTCACATCAGCCATCTGGTGCGTTTTAGCAATACAAAGAGCTATTGTCTGCTCTGGTGTCGTGTTCTGGGAGGTAGCTCTGCTTCTGGAGCACTCTGCAGGTCTTCCAAGGGTCCTTCTGCTCTGCTGGCAAGTGCAGGTGCGTTTGGAGCAGCCTTTGTCCCTGACAGAGGCACTGCTCGGATTTTCTTTTCTTGTTTTGCCTTGTCTAATCATAATCCTGAACTTTCCCACGGTGAGCCTCCACCGAGAAATGCCCCCATCCTTTGGCAGGGATGGGACCTGGGGGTACCCCTGGCTATCTATCTCTTCATGGGAGCAATGTTCTGAGCTTTGGGCTTGACGTCTTAATGTCCTTTCTAGCGTCAAATCTCTTAATATTCTTTAGCATCAAAGCCTTCCTCAAAGTCAGGGTCTGGGTCAAATGCCATGCCCAAAGCGTGCTCCTTGGGAAGCTATGGGGACAGGAAAGCAAGGGGTTAAAAGCAGAGCTCTGTTGCCAGCTGGGGACACTGGTGCATGACAAACGTGGCTTTTGCATTTCCCTCTGCAAATGAGCCCATAGTCAGCCTAATTTCGGAGAGAGCCACCTCTGAACCAGAGTGACTCACAGGAATTTGTTTTGCGAACCGCGTGGCTGTGTCTGGCAGGGCTGCGGCAGCCGCTTGCCGGTTTAATTTGTAAATGCTGACACATGGCATTTCCTCACCGTCTCATTGGGAAGGGCGACGTGTCTGCCGGCACTTCCAATTTGTCACTGTCAGGACTGGCCCCATCTCCTGCTCGTCTCTGAAATGTCTTCTGATAGGTGCTGGGGAAGTTATTGGCACATAATTTATCATTTAATGTTACCAGAAGGGTTTCTTCTACAAACATCCCCCAAATGATTATCCAGATTATGTTAGGTAGCTCTTCCCTTCACCTGCAAAGATCTCTCTCGGCGTCTGTTTGGTGCTCTGCTGTAGTGCTGGGGACAAAAACTGCCCTTGATGTGACGTCTCCTTCACCGAAAAGCCTTGATTAACAACCAGCCGAGGCTGCCCCAGTGCGGCACCTACCTGCACCCGTGCTCTTGCAGAAGATGTTGCATTAGGGACTTTTTCAGGACTGCACCTTCCCGTTGGCATCTCTTGTCAGGCAGCTGGGGGAAACGTTTCCCCAGACCTTATTCCTCTCTATGGAGGAAGGATTCGGGGGTGAATAAAGGCCACCAAGGTGCCTGGACACCCTGGATGGTGCAAGGGGGCTGGTACTGGGGTGCTGTGCCCCTGGGAACAGAGGTCTTCTGCATTGCTCATCATGGTGGTGGCAACTTGCTCTCGCAGATGAGTGCTTAGATGTTGCATGGCACCCAGGGGGAAGCAAACCTGTCCCCAAAGGCTGACACACAGATGGGGCAGAAGGCACCTGGGCTTCTGCCCTGGTTCAGACCCCTCCAGTGCAGAAGATGGGGCTGATCCTGATGCTCCCCACCTCCCGCTGGCTCAGTGGGACTTGGATGCTGCAGGAGCACCATGTGGGCTGTGGTACAAGCACAGAAGGAGGCAGTTGACTTGCACGTGGCTTTCCCAAACTCACAGCCGAAGGTGGGATGTGGCAGCTGCTTTTGGGACTGAAACACTATTTCTCAAAAGGGACATCACAAAAATGTCTTTGCGTGTACTCTTGTAATGACCAAAGCAGATCTGCAGGGTGGGACCTGCAATCCAGTGAGCTGGGTGCCTGTTCCTACTGAGCAGCCCTGGTCCTGGCCCTGGTGCAAGCACGGTGAAGCTGGGTGCCGCACCGGGGTGCACCAGCCCGGCCATGGGCACCCGCATGTGCGGGATGCTCTGGGGGATGCTGGTAACACCCAGAAAGACCACGCTGACCACTCTTCTCAAACTGTGGCTTTCCTCCCTGACTTTCTAAACCACATCTTCCTGCAAGATGTCCAGTACCTCCGCAGCTCCATTGCACCTCAGGGCAGTGTTAATGCTTCCCTCTGCCCACGGGCTTGGCCAAGATGCAGTGCCCAGCGCAAATGACCTCGACCGCAGCAAGGCCGAGCCCTGGGGCCGTGCCGCATCCCTTGCGGGGATGGAACACGCTCCCCTGGCACAGCCCCTCCGCTCACACTTGTCTCAGCCGCTGCTTTCTCCAGCTCCTCCTGGCCTCCTCGGCTGCAGCCATGCAATCAGTTAAAACCCCGGCTGGCACCCTGACTCGCACAGGGCAGCTTTTCTTGGAAGCTGGCTCATGGTTTTATAGTTCTGCTTTATTAGAGACATGAAAGTGATTTTTGTTGCTGTTTTATGAGCTGGGCTTCAAAGGACACAATTATGCAGACTGGGCAAAGACCTGTTGGTATCTCATGGAAAACTGTGGAAAATCCCTTCCCTTCAGAGCCTGTTCCACAGCTAGGCTGTACTTCTGTTATTTTGATTGAAATTTCTGATTTCTGGGGAAGAGCGCAGTCAAGCAAGGTCTTTGGTGCCTGTGGTCATTGTTGCCTTCCTTGGCTGGACATCCTCATCCCCCATGACACGGCAGGAGTGGCTGTGGAAGTCACTGTGATGTTGCCGATGTTGGATGATGGCTTCAGGGTCAAAGAGAATGAACTTACGGGAGACAAGGAGCCATTGCTGGAGAATCGTCTCAGGAAAGTGCAAAATGGCTGGAAAAGGGAATGTTTTTCCCACGAGAGTCGGGCAGTGCTCCCGCTGCGCGCAGAGCTGGTCATGGCTACGCCTTGACTCTGTCTTGCCCCATGTCCTCTCTCCAGCTGGATTTTGGCTCTCTGATGAGGTCCCTGGGGTGGGGGCTTGCTGTTCCTTAGGGACATTGCACACAGGCCCTGGTCCCAGCTCAGGGAAGGGGGGATGCAGGGCAGGTACCTCCTAATCAGGCATCCCAGGAGTGGTCAGGCACCTCCTCCAGCAGACATCTGTGCCGGGCTGGTTCTTCACACGTCCTGCCAAATCCCGGGCTGTTTGGGAGACAGTGTTGTATCCACAGCCATCTCTTGCTCTGCGCATCGCCAGGGAAAGGTGCCAGCTCCCCTTCCTGCCCTCTGCAGCTGAACGTGGCAGGGGACCCTGCCTGAAACGCAGGTGATGCTCTCGGTGGGCATGGGGTTGGTTCCCACCAGTAAATGTGCAGCGTCAATGACGTTTTGGGTTTTTGTTTTTTTTTTACTTGCAGAGGGATTGTGCTGTCAAGAGTCATGGCTCGAATGCCAGGTTTCCCTGTGGCCCCTGAGCTTCCTAATGCAGATACTCCCCTAAAAAATCCCCGTCAGCTTCCCGATCTCCAAAAGCAAACTGCAGGCATGGGGCGGCTTCCCAAGACGTGATGAGTCTCTCCTCCCTGGCTTTGCTTTGCTGCTCTTCCCCAAGCCCGTAGGCGTGGGGAGTCAAGCCCTTTATCAGCTCCTGTACACCAGGAAATTTTGTAAGTGTCTGAGAAGACCCTGAGGCTATATAAAAGTTCAACTTGTGATTCATTTCCTTCCCATTCAGGGATAGGCTAATTTGAGAGTATGCGCTGAACATTAATTACTTTCCTTGCCACAGTTTCCTATTCAGGCATCCTTTCCCAGATGACTTTCTGCTCACTCAAGTCCAAGGCCATAAAAGCTCCCCTATTAGGAAAGGAAATATTTTACATCAGGTTTATACTGTGTGCCTGAGGTCATCAGAAGTACAGATCAAGTGGCAGAAATACACACTGTGCTCTCTCCTTCCAGCATGAAAAATGAATCAATAACTCATCGATTTAAATTAAAATGTCTGCCTTGCAAAATGCCTCCAAGTGCTAATATTTGCAGCCCCCGTGTTTTGCGACGGCCATTGGAAATCCGCTTCCCCTGTAAAGCATGCAGGGATCCATCTCCGCTAACGGCATGCAATTGCTGACGCCCAGAAAAAACCCACTTTTCCTTCCCCTGGAAGGATCCAACAAGGTGAACTTTTGGAAATTGCCTCTCCTGGCACATGAATTGTGTATCGAACAGGCGGTGGTCAATATATCTGACTTCTTCACGAGGTAATTAAGAATAAATGTGGGAATTCAGGCAGAACTGTTGCCCCGCACAGGAGGCGAGTGAAACTGTACGGAGCCGGCTCTGAAGTGAATGGCTTTGTGGTGGGGAGAGGGGATGCTGCAGGGATGCGGGGCTCAGGAAAACCGCGTCGGTCCCTCTGCCTCTCGCCGTGTCCTGCTGGTGCCCGGGCACCGTGCTGGACTGAGCCGCTGTTTGCATTCCCACCTCCCTCCCGGCAGTGGGAATACCCCACATTTTCCATAATTCATTGGGTTATTTGCTGCTCCGGTGTACCTGTGTGTGCTGCCAGCCCTGGACAGTGAAACCAGCCCGGATCTGGCTATCCAAGCCTCGACGGGGTTATTACCCCCAAACCGCTGGGCTTGGAGGGGGAAGGAGGCTTTAACTTGTGCCGCCTCGGGTATCTTGGGGGAATATTGACTTCCATTAAAAAAATCTGAGCTTTCCTCTCCACTCAAATCTCTTCTTGCGAGCTAATTAAAAAGTAGCTGTATTAGCGAACACATTTATGGTCATTAGCAAACAGTCAACTAACTAATTTTAAAGATTTATGGTGTTGGCAGCAGGTAAATTACAGTCTATGGAGAGTTTTCTTGCAAATGATCTGAAAGCAAGGTTTGTTCTAGCCTCAGGGAAACATAAAGGAAATGCATTTAATGACCACAAATTGTATGTGCTCATAGTCTCAATAAGCTATTTAATGCCTACTTGCAATTTTAGCGGTTGGAAAAGTACAACAGCCTTAATAGCAGTGTGCGGGTTGTGTGTCCTCTCTACCCTCGGCTGGTTTGCTCCAGGATCTGCCATCTCCAAGCAGCTCACGAGGCCCCGGGGAAGGATTTCCTCCTCTTACCTGGTTAGGGAAAAGCTGTGATGTATTAAAAATAAGTGTGCGACTTTTGTTTTCCAGATTTGGTTATAAAAACCTGCTAGTCTCCAACCGTGACATGTATTATGGTCTCGGTTTCACAGTTAGAATAATGTTTAGGTTGGCAATGAAGCCCTAAGTGTGCTTGCAGAGGAAAAGACACTTGCTGCACTCGCTAAAAATTGCTTTCAGCCGCTCTGGTCTTTATTTCTCCTCTGGACACCCCTCTCCGCCTGCACTGACAGGTCACCGCAGTATTTCCCTGGCACGGCCGAGGTTTGGGGCTGTGCCGCAGGCTTGGATGAGATGTATCAGATGGGCAGAAGGTGGGGGATGGCGTCTCCTCCAGACCGCCTTTCTCTGGACGTCATGGCAGGAGGATGCTGAGAGCCGCCCGGAGCTGTCAGGCCGGCTGCAAATCACATACGGGCTATTAAATCCCCACTTCTGATTTTTCCTCCCCAAAAACCCATGTGTGAGTAAGAGCACTGAGGCTAATAATGAACAGCTCTGGGTCCAGAGAAGCTGTAGATTGTCCTAAATGATTGAAGGAGGCAATTTCCCTAACGGAGCCTCGGGCCCCTGGCAGTGATTAGTGCCTGAGCAGAAATGCATCACTTATCTTATGTTTAAATAATACAAGCTACTTGAGCGAGCGCACAAAATTCTGTTTGCTGTTTATTCTTTCCCTCGTTGGAAGGAGCCATTATTTACACATGCAAGTGCTTGTGGTGTGTGTGGGAGCTTCCTCGCCTGCTCCTGGACCCACACAGAATATAAATGACCACGTTTCTCCTTGGTAGCAATGACTCCATCCGAGGGCTATCTTCCCTGCATGTTAACTGTTAATTATAGGATACATTTATATCATTAAGGTTTATCTGCGGTCCTTTCCTTCCCCTTGTTAAATTGCTAATGCATCTCGCACAGATTAATTCCCTAGATTTCCCCTCCTTTTCTGCAAAGGTGGTGGGCAGCCACGCAAGAGGGATGCCCGTCGCCGTTGGGAGCAGGGCTGTGCTGGGCTGGGATCTCAGAGGATGACCCAGCATAGCTGAACGGCTGATGGGACGCAGTACTGGTGCTCTTGGCTCACCGCCTGCCAAAAACACCGCGGTGAAGCGATGAACAGTGGACATCGGTGAAGCGATGAAAAGTGGACATGCAGCAGTCCCCTGGATGATGCAGCAGTCCCCTGGATGAGAGAAATGTGCTGCATGGCATGGGCGAGGGGCTTTGGTGTGAGCCCCACTGCTGCTCGGCAGGTGGAAAAGCTGTTGCTTTCCCTTCCCTTAACGAAGAGGAGTTTCATGGGCCTGGGAATGTGCCTGACTCTGGCAGATTATTAAATAACCCATGCATTCGCTGGGGAGGATACCTCCAGGGATGTGCAGCTTAGCTGCCAGCGGGAAGGGCTCCTCTCTCCCCCCAGCTGCAATTAAGCTCTTGTCAGCCTGAAGCCGCCGGGGTGCAGGGGGAGATGGACGGCAGTCCCGGCAGTCCCCCGGCGCCTCCGGCTGCTGGTTAAAGCAATTTGTATTTCAACTATCCGTTAATTGGCATAAGCCCTGGCAGGGGCGGCTTCCCAGTCCTCCTGGGACAGGGCTGGCCCGCAGGAGGCTTCTGTGGAGGCTCATCCTCACTGCCGGAGGCTGAATCCTGCTTTTCTACGGAAATCGAGGGTTTTCATGCCTTTATTTTGCGGTGCCCGATTTCTGATGTATCACGAGAGGGCTGTGTTTCTGCAGAGGTCTGAGGGCTAATGTGCTCTCCAAAAACGGCGTGGGTTTGGGATGTCAGGGGCTGGCCCCGAGCATGCCCTTGCAGCAAGGCAGGTCCCAAGGCTGTGAGAAGCCAGGGATTCATCACCCAATTTTATGTTTGTATGGTGCCTGTTTATCTTGAATTACAAACAAGGTTTTCCTGGGTTTAGAGAACTTGTCTGTGTCTCTCTGTCTCCTTCTCCTTTTCTTTCCATAACTGCTGACGGTGGATTTCTGCCATGCCTGAAAACCTGTTCATATAAAAACATTAAAGGGAGAAATTATTTAAGAGCTGGGAGCATGGGTGGGAGAGGGAGGTAGAAGGCCAGATCTGTGTTTTTTGGCCATTAAACTGCATATCATGCTTAATATAGCAGGTGATATCGTCAACCTCCCCACAAGTTCAGGGCAAGAGCCAAGAAACAGAGAAACTGGTTCTTGTCAAGACCGACTTACTTTTACTAGATACTGCCTTTAAATGTATTCCTTTAAATACACAGCCCGAGCTCTGTGGGAGTTTGCTGGGAGAATCTCTCCCGGTGCAGGAGATGTGTCCATGGGAGATGGCAGTCGTTGGGCAGATGCCGCTTCTCCTTTCCTCCCTTTCTGTGCCATGGGAAGGCAGGACACGATGCCTGGTCCCACGCCTGGCAGGGCGAGAGGAGCTCTCGGGCACCCTGGATGCTCTGCCCTGGCTCCTCCACAGGCTGCAAGCACTGTCTGGGTCTTGGAAACACCAAGTCTGGGTGTTTCCCCAGCCCCAGGGTCTCTGTCACAGGGCCAAGCTTTGGAAAATGTCTTGTTCATCATTGGAGGTTTAAAAAACCAAAACACCCCCCCTCCCCCCAACCTGCTTCCTTAGGTATCCCCGTAACTCCCCTGGGCTTTGGGTCTGGGCTGAGCCAGATGGACCCAACAGGTCGGTGCCCCAGACAAGCCACTTCCCAAGAAGCCAAAGGCAAAAGTCCTTGGACTTTGGATATTTGCAGGTTTTTGAGCGAGTTTCAGGTGTGTTTGTGAGAGCAGAGAGCCCACTGCGTGCCCTTGCTGGAAGGGGAGCTGTGCCAGCCCTCGATGGTCCTCGGTGTGGGTATGGGTGGCACGAAGCCGTGGTGTACAGCGGCAGCCGGACCGCACAGCCGCCTCGCGAGGCAGACGGTTAAACCCTGCTTATCGTCAAGCTCCGTTTGCATTTTTGCTACTAAAGTGATCACAAAAACTTCAGCACAGAAATGTTTGTGGGTGTTAATAAACGGAGACGGGCTTGTTACGTGGCCGCTCTTCCAAACATGGCCAGGTGCCCGGGGAGCGGGCTGACCAGGGAGCGCTGCTTGGCCGTCCGTGAGTGCCCATCTGCCAGATCCCTGCCTGCCCTTTAGAGGATAACTCTTACGCTATGGAAAGCCTGTTCCTACAGCCAGCTTATAACTCCCGTAAATGTTTTGGCACCGGGCTCTGCCAAGCCCTCCACGTATCGTCGTTTCCACACATTTCCTCCATCCATAATTCCACGTACGATTGCACCTGGGTGCCAAGGTTGCTTAAAATATTCCTGCTTGGCACACGTGCACGTTACAGCTTGAGAGATGCGAATGTTCCAGAGATGATGGCGATACGGCAGAAGGCACATGAAGCAGCGAGAGGAAACCTAACGCGTCAACCTCCAGACTTTCCATCCGGAGCCGTGCTTGGGGCTTTTCCAGTCTTCGTTAATTGGAGGGAGGTGATCTTTCCTTAACCATCCCCAAGGCCTGAATTCAGCCCCTGCCTTCCTCCCTCATCCTCAGCTGATGCCCTCATTTGGGGAAAGCACGAGGTCAGAGGTATCCTCTTAAATCCAGCGCAGCGGCTCTTCTCACCGCCTTTTTTCCCTCTCCATTTGGAAAAGGCAGAGGGGGAGGCTGGAGGGCTCGTGCTGCTGTTTGCGTCTTTCTGCGCCTTTGCTGTATCTGTGCCTAAAAAACACAAGTTCTTTTCCCCATCATAAGCTTTTCCCTTATTCAGAGCAAGCTTTTCACCCTGGGGGCTGTACCTCGTGATCCCCTGGGATGCTCCGGTGTAAATTTGGGGCTATTTACACTCCTGTCCGGTGGGGCATGCCAAGGCAGTTGTTTTTCTTAGGAATTCAGAGCAAAAACTCCCCCACGAGAGCCAATTACCCCCTATTTAACCCACGCGCTAAAAGCCAGGCCGGGACCACTTAAACCAGCCCCGATCATTTTAATGTGCTCCGCGGGCTCTGCTTTGGCATCGCTGCAGGCTCCGTCCCAGAGCAGCGCCGGCCAGACCAGGGCTGTGAGAGCTGATGCACGCGTTGCCCCTGCTCCGATCCTGCCTGCCGCCTTCTGCAGCCGCGCCACGGAAATCCCGGCACTCGCTGAATGCCGTGGTTACAATTTTTGGCCAGCGTGCCCAAGGACTCGGAGGGCTTTCCCGGGAGCAAGAGCTCTGCTGGCTGTTCCCCTGCTGCTCCGCTGCTCCACATCACTCAGCCCCACGTTTGCAGCCTTTAAATAGGTTTATTTTCAGCATTAATAGATTTTTTGGGGTTTTGTTTTTTTTTTTTTCCCTGCTCTCAGGGATTCATGAAATTTGGTGGTTGGAGCAGCTGAACGAGGAGCTGGGGGAAGTGAGAGTTAAAAACGATTAAAAGGTGGTGGTGGGAGCAACTCCAGCGTGGATGCAGGGATGAGGCAAAGCCCCTGAGAGACGGACAGGAATTTCCTCTGTGCAGCCTAGAGCAGGAGCTGGCCCCTCTGCTTTTTAAATCATTTTACTGTGGAAATGACCTAAAATTCACAATCCCACAAGGTACAGCGTGGGGGGAGGAAGAGAGGGAGGCTGCTGGCGCCGGTGCCAAGAGGCCACGGTGAGAGGCAGCCCTCCGTCGGGAGGATACAAGCCAGAAGAAAGCAGGGTGAGAAGCAGCACAGGCTGACAGCTGGGGTGACCCCACGTGAGGCAGGATCCGGCCCGGCGCTACTCTGCGCAGCAGTTCCGAGCGAGCATCTCCCATTTCCAGGCATTTTCAGGTTGTTTTTTTCCCTTTCCCCAGAACCTGTGCCTTCCCTTGCCATCGTCAATCATTTTGGCTGGGGATGGGAGCTTTATCTTCATTTTTGTCCTTGAAGAAGATGTCATCGCTCCGGCGTTAACGCAGGAACATTGCTTTCTGCTTGCCGGCACTTGCCGTTCCCGCAGAGCCTTCTCGGTGACAGTCACTGCTGCAATAGGCTTTTTTTTTTTTTTCCCTTCCTTAATTTCCTGAGATTTTCTGAGGCTGAGCTAGGAATAGGGGAGCTGCTCTGGGGCATGGGTAATCTTGTTCACCAAACGGAGCCTGCGTTTGGGGTAGTTCATTTTGGTAGCTTTGAGGTCTGGTCATCTCCACCTCTGATGGGACCCAAAACCCACATGGGTGTGTTGCTGAGGGTGTATTTGGTGGCTGTTTCATGCCCCAGCTTCGTCTTACTGCTTAACCCCCATATAAGAGAAATAACCAGTTTGTCCCCAAAATGGTGCTCCTAAATTTAGCTTTATCTCCCATCCACGCGCTGCTCCATGGGCACTGCGGGACTTACTGCCTGGGCTCAGGACTGGGCGAACCCGTAGGCAGATGTCGAGCATCTCCACCAGCCGTCCCACCGCCCCGGTGTCGCCTCTGGTTTTCAATCATTTTAATTCTTTAGCAACGGTGTCCCCGTATATTAGCTTAACATGTCGCTAGTGTAATATCCGTGATGCTGATTGAATTAAAGAAAGGTTTCTGCTAAAACTGGGATTCGATTATGTCTGTTAATCCCTTTTCTCCCCCCAGAGGAGATGTTGTGGGGAGCGCGGTAGGTGCTCTCCCGCTGTGCAAGGCTTTACCCAATATGCAGCGTGAACGGCTGGGGAATTAAGGCGAGGAGAGAAGATGCCACACAGTTTGGTTAGTCAAGAAAAAGGAGCGTTTCCTTCCCAGACAGGAAAATCCCACTTTATGCTTGTTTTTAGTCTTCAACTTAACAACATTTTGCTCATTCCTCTCTTTAAAAGAAATGATCCTGTTGGAAATATTTATTGTGCTGTCTCCCCCGCGGTACTGAGAGGACAGATGGAGCAAAATGGTAGTGGTTTTAAAAAATTATTTATTATTTTTTGGATCCCAGGAAAACTTGGGGATGTCTTCATCCATGTCTGGGGAAACGTCGGCCCGGGATGCTGACTTTAGGGCACGGCGCGAGCTCCCGTGCTGCACCGATGAGGCTTTCGTGGCACGGGGCTGGGTTTGGGCTGGATTGAGCAGGGCGAGAGCACAACCGAAAAGCAGAGTGTTGGGGCTTGCCTTGGTCCTCCCCCCCCGAAGGGGAACTTCCCTCCCTGCCCCACGCCTGGGAAGCAGCACTGAAGGTTTCTCAAGCACTTTGAGAGCTCCTGTTAAAAGGTGCTATCAAAATGAAAAATGTGATTTTCTCTGAGTGGCCCCACCTGTGACTCATCCATCTCTATTAGGGCAGAGAGTCAGGGTGAGTTATGGGAAGTCCTTGTTAACCTCAGTAGAATTTTCTTCCTAATTTTGGGGGTGGTTTTGCTCGCTGGGGAGATCTAGCAGAGGATTCTCAGGGAAAAAATAGTTTAATGCTAATATAGCGCAGTGTTTATTAAAAGGAAATATTTTGCACTTCAAAGAATCTATCAAAGGCATGAATTTAGAAACAAACAAAAAAAGACTTTATCTGACCATAAAATCTTGCCAATGCATTATCTGTTTGTGGTGGGTAACCAAGTTTGAAACTGGGTTCTCACTAGGGTGGTTGTTTCCATCCCCGGTCAGAGAATGAGATAACTAGCTTTAAAAAAACTCCAAACTAATAAAAAGGCAACATTTAGTTTGGCCTAAAAAATGGAAATCTCTCTCTTCTGTGAGACCGCTTGCTCCCCAAGACGCTGCTGACCTCAGGGAGATTATTTTTAGACGGTCTCATTTTTAGGCTTCTTCCCACCAGAGTGGGATGGGGCCAGAAAGCAGGATCTGTCCCCAAAGCACTGCCGGGCTGCTTGAGGAGCTTGTTGGTGTTGCTCAAACCCATCCTGACCCGTCTTTACGGGGGCAGGAGGAGAAGCAGGTGCTGTGATGGTCACGTTGGCGAGTCAAGAGAGATGGTGCATGGGGCAGCATCTCTTTGAGGCTTTCTGCTCTGGCCTTTAAGTTATTTAGTTGATGGTTTTGGAGCGTTTTTCTTTAATTTGTGACGTTTGTGTGAAAGGCTATTGAATTAAAGCAGGGTTTTGCCAAATCGGAGCACTTTCCTGAAAGCTTGAAATGAGTTCTTGCTTTTTTCTGCCTATTAGAAAGAAATATTATTATTTTCTTCGGGGGGGGGGGGGGGGGGAATCTATAAATTCCTGGTTTTAATCTGAAACTAGAAAATAAAATATTTCTCCTTGCTGCTGGTTGTTGTGAAAAGTCTCATTTGGGGACGGGGAAGCGTCGCTGCCCTGTGCTGCTGGTGTGGGTTACCCTGCGGCGAAGCTCACGCCGTTTTCCATGTCGAGAGGATGGAAGTCCTGGCTGAGAAACTCTCCCCGTGTCCCCCCGAGACCCTGGCACGCCGTAATACCCTATATTTAACTTCAGAGCTCGCTTAGGCTAAATAAGAGCCCTTTTATAGGGAATGGGAAAAGTTAAACATATTGCTTGGGTTTACAAGTAGTCATTAAATATTTGTTGCTGGGCTGTGATGGGTTCCCATTCTGTCTCTTGCTCGCTGTCAAGTCTGTTTAAAGGGATATAAATAAGCCCGGAGGGGTTCTGCGGCCGCGGTGGCTCAGCTCTGCCGGGGACAAGCCCCCGGCTTTGAATTTTCGGAGGGATTTTGGCTCCCCAGGTTTCTGCTTTCCCCCCGCCGTACAGAACCGCCTGATAAAGCAATAACTCAGCTTTATTGATTATGTCAAAGGCAGTAATTCAAGAAAGCTATTTAAATTCACAAGAGGAAGCTATCGCAATTATAAGTGTCTGCAGCAGATTATTAATCATTTTTGTTATGGCTATCAAGCCGCGAGACAGACATTTTCTGTAAGGCTTACGTGAGCGCCTGCTTTTCAGTAATGACTTGGGTTTTGCTCCCTTATTGGTTCATAATGCGGAATAAAAAATAAGCAAACTGTTCTTTATCTAAATCAATATGCATAAAGCTTTATAGGATATTGCTACAGAAGCGTATAAACTTCCAGTAGTTTAAATTCATATTCTGTTTAATCCAGCCAAATCCCAGCGCTAGCTCCGCGCTCCCCTTCCCTTTATTTCTCCAGCCTTGTTCCTGATTTGGGGCAAAGCAAGTTGATTTCCTGCAGTATTTGCCTGCACATAAGTGTCAGTGAAAGGCTAAATCCAGACCCCTCGCAGCGGCCGGTGCTCTCGGAGGAGGCTTGCTGGGTCGCAGAGCTCCCCGGGGTCTCGCTGGCATGTTGCACGTGGCCGTGGCCGCATCGTGGTCTCTGGTGGGTTTCTGAGTCTGAGCCTGCGCGTCCAGCACTTCACATCACCCGCTGCTGCCCAAATCCCTGTGCCATCGTCTTCCCCACCTACTTTACTGATGCCTCACCCCCTGCCCAGACTCCCACGATGTGCTGCAGTTCACCACAGTGGGGAAACCACCCGTGAGTTATTCCTTCATACCAGGAATATCCAACAGATTAGAGGAAATTTAGGCAAGGGGAATGAAAGCCAGTGAAGTGATGGAGAGCGTGACTGATGGGGAATGATTAATAAGAAATCGAGGACCCATGTGGGAAGGGGGACGTCGTGTGACCGGAGAGCTGTGATGGTTTGCTGGACGGGGCTGGAGCACCGGGGAAGGGAAGGGGCAGAGCTGGGTCTCGTGTCTTCGTGGTGCATTGGGTGCTTTTGGGTGCGGAGGATCCCAGTCCAGGTGATGCCCTGCTCCTCCCCGCAGCTGGAGCTGGTCTGGGGCCCTTCCTCCCCATCTCCTTGCTCAGGGTCTGCTGCAGACGGATGTTTTTGGGGCTGGTTATTGCTGTTCAGCTCTCCTGTGAGTATCTGGCTCTTCCAGCCAGGGAAAATGGGCTTTTGCACCACTCCTTTAAATTACTACTTACCTTTGGTTACCAGCGAGACCCCAGAGCTGATAACGCCGGCAGGTTAAAGCCGGGCAGTCCTGGCTGATGGCCAGTCCCCATTTATACCGTAGACAGGTTTTTTTTTTCCCCCAGAAAGGCAGTTAAGCAGAACATTTCTCTATAAAAAGCTGCAAAAGAGTTCAGAGCAGCTCTCCCTCTCCCATCTCCTTTGCTTAGTGACCTAGAACTAAATGTTTTATTATTAGAAGGAGAAAAAAAAAAGTAATATGTATATATTCAAGGCAGGTCTTTGATACAGGGTTTTGGGAGGGCTGTTCTCTACAGTAGGATGAGGTGATGCTTGCATGGGTCACCTGCTGAAGAGGATGAGAGGCCTGAAGCATCCTCTCCAGTGGATGAAGAGGTGTGGGGTCCCTGTAAGCACGGAGTCAGCTCCCCGCTTTTGTCCGCTCCCTGCTGAACTGGGGCTTTGAAGCAGCAGCTTTGGTTTGGGAAGGCGAGGGGCTGGTGGGGCTCAGCAGCCCTGCAGAGCCGGGTCCTCTGTGGGACCAGCTCTGGGTCCCCCATAAGGGACCAGCCCTGGTCCACTATGGGCTTCTGATGAGAGTCCAGGGTTTGGTCGCTTGTCTCTTGTAAAATCAGGACGGTGGGGTGTGAGGTGCAGGACAGTTGGGGAGATGCTGTCCCCATGGACAAGCGAGCCTTGTCCTGGGTGGCCTGGGCCAGGGGACCTAATGTCCTCCAAAATGCAGCAACACACCATCTTGGCACAATCCCTTTTTCCCCCTCAAAGTCGTGCTGGTTTTGATTAAAATCCTTATCAAACGTTTATTTTGCCTGAAAGGAAGCTTTTGTTCTTGTTCTGGGGCCTTTCGGTTGTAAAAACTTCAGCCAAAACCACTTAATTAAAAATGTATTTTTCCTGCTCTGTCCATCGGGAGGTTATTTCAAGGCGCATCAGTACCGTGGTACGTAACGGGGTGTCTACGGGGGTCGCAAAGCCTGGACATGCAAGCTGGGATAGAGGCAGGGCTGTGGGCAGCAACGGCTCCTTTGGACGCCGAAAACAGCAGCATGAACTCGCATAGAATCCTAGAATATCTTGAGTTGGAAGGGACCCATAAGGATCATCGAGTCCAACTCAGCGGTGAGCGAGGACGTGGGACAGGCAACAGCAGCCTTCTCTGGGAAGGACAGCACTGGTTTCCTTTTGGGTCTAATTTACACTCGGAGGAAAAAAAGTAATTCATAAAGTGGTCACGTCGGTTCAGGTTGCCAATGGATGCGTGACCATGACGGAGCAGAAAACAAAGTTTAATTTAAATGAAAGGTCTCTTCCTAGAAGATGCTCTCTGCAGCATCCCTGCAGCCAGGTAGCGCTTTGGCTCTCTCTCCTCCATCAATATCAGTTACTCCGTGGCTGACAAACAGGCCCTTTCCCAGGCTCTGCCTCTGAATACTCGTGTATGTTCGGGTAGCTAAAAATGGCAAAGTACGGGCGAGATGTTCCTCGCCTTGCTGAGCGCAGGGTTTTTTATTTTGGCTCTACCACGTCAGCTACAAACGGCTATTAGAAATTCTCCTGCAAGAGTCAAGGTACAAAATGTTTCGGTTTCTGTCCCAATTATAGAGCGGCAGAATGGAAAGAATTAATGCTGCAGTAGCAAATGTCAGGCAAAGAGGTTTTTCTAGGGGAATTGCCCTGAAAATGTATTTGATGGTTGCCTTGTATTTCTGGGTGCGGAGCACACAGCCCCTGTGAGATGCTGATGATTTTCATGTTAAAGACAGCTACATCCGTGTAACGTACACCGCAGGGCGGGCGTGATTGCAGTGCTGGGTCGTCTCTCAGGCTGGGCATTGCGGTTCTTAATTGAAGAACAATACGCAATTAAAAACTTGTCTCTCCAGGCAGCTCCTGGATGTTGAATACGGCCCTGTCCAAGAGCAAATGCATCCAGGACGGGTGCCCTGTTGGTGATGGTCGATAGTGGGGTTTCCTCTCGGTGCTGCCCCAGTCCAGGGCACAGGGAGAGGTGTCCCCAGGCCACGCTTCGGCCACCCCCCTTAACTTCCCAGTACGATGCCCTCTTCATACAGCATCTCCATGGAGAAGCCGGTGCTGAAACATCCCATCAGGTTTTGCCATGGTTAATTTGGAGCTGTGCTCCCCAGCACCGCTGCTCCTGCATGGGCACGGGCGTGAGGCGCTGCCTTGCTGGCTTTTCCATCTTTCCTATGTTAATTTTCCAAGAAAACCTTTTTTTTAAGGCAAGCACTGTGCCATGGACCAACAGAGCTTAGCTGGAGGTTTCATGATAGCTGAAAGAGGGATGCAATATATTATTTACTGAGCTATCGGTGCTGGGCTGCAGTGGGGATGGAGAGAGGAGCGGCAGCTAAAAACTGCCCTTCATTTGGGGACGGATTTAGTTTTCTTTCCTTAAATGTAAATGTCTCTTAAATAAATGGACTTGCTTTATTGTGGCCTATGTGTTGGTTGCCTGGTTCGTCTTTCCTTGTCCTTTTACACCTTTTAGTGCAGAGAGGGATGGGTTGTGCAGCACTGACAGGAGGAAAGCCAGGCTGAAAAAGGGTGGTAATTTCCCCTTTCCCTTTTGTAATGGTCACGAAACTAATAGCCAGAGCCTCCGCTTTGTAAGCAAACATCTCAGAACTGATGGATGCTGCCATTTTACTGCGCATCCCTTGGATCATATTTTTATTTGCGCTGTACAACCTCTCCCTTCCATTAGCACCAATGTTTTTAGGTCTCGTTTTCACATAAATTTTCCTGTGCCGGCTCCCAAAGGCAATGATGCTTTCGGCCTCTCATCGCGGCTGCTGTCGGCATGTCTTGGAGGAGCAGTCATCCTGCTGGGATGTGCAGATGGATGGACGGCACTGCCAGCCCCGGCACCGAGGGCGAGACGGGAAGAGCCGAGGTGAGAGTTTGCAGTGGGTAGGAGGAGGATCTGGAAGTTAGACAGGAGATGCTCTGAACAGACTGGGCACCGACTTCATTTTTCTTTCTTTCGTTTCATGTGAGACGAGGACTAAACGTCGCGTACGGTCTCTGCTGCGCCAGTTCTCAAGATGTAAAAAAAAAAAAAAAAAATACTGCAAACAACCCCCGAACAGTCTGTTCGAGCTGGAAATCTCACCGCTTACTTGATATGACCTTTTTGGCTGCAGGGAAGGGAAAGCGGGTTTGTATTTCTCATAAATAGCAATCTTGTACAACAGCAGGAGGTGTAGAGGGAAAGCGTCTCCCAGAGCAGCCCAAGGGCAACCCTGTTTCGCAGCTAGCCCTGCCGCTGATTTCTGCTGGTGGCGTTGGCTGCCGATCGCTGTGCCCGGGCAATGATCCCGCCTGGTGATACTGGCATGTCCACTGCAACACCTTGTCTTCCCAGGCATGAAATTCGGCAAGTGATGGCTGTTTGGGGGCGTCAATGTGTCCGTTGAGTATGTCTGCTGGCAGAGAGGTTCAGCCAAAAAGGCCAGAGGGAAAAATACATGTTTGCGGGGATGCAGCGTCATCCCTCGGTGGTAGGAGACTTTCTGGTGAACGTGCGATGGGCAAATTGGGGCAACAAACCCTGTTTGGCAACAAGCCGATCTCCGTTGGGGACCTGTTATCGGGAACCGAGAATTGCCCAGAAAAGAGTCGCTCGTGCGAGGAGCTACCTCTTCCCTGTTCCTTTCTGCCTCTGAGAAAGGATGGGAAAGGTGTAAAAAGAGCAGATGACACTTTAAACTGAAAACAGTTAGAAATGTCTTGTGTTTTGCAGGATTTAATGAAAAAAATGTTTTCCTTCCCTGCCCTTTTCTCCTACAAGCTTGCTCTTTAAGTCTGCCTTCCCCGTAAGCCCGGGCTCTATGCTGCAGCCTGTCTTCAAGCCTACAGAAAGCAGGTTTCTCCGGTCTGTGGGCGAGCTAATTGCATCAGCACAGGGACCAAAACCACAGGGATTTACCCTAAGGTGAATGACTGGGCTCCATGGCCCAACTTGGTATTTTTATTGCTCTCCTGGAGTTCCAGCAGCATCGTGGGGATGAGGAGGGAGCAGGATAGACCTTTCCAGGCACAGCCACATGGCCAAAGAGGTTTCAAAGGAGACGTGTGTCCAAAAAACCCCTAGGCTGACAGCGAGGGTTTGCCTCCGGCCGGCAGCCAGGCACTTGTGGTGGCTCCGGGCACCTTCGGTGGCTCCGGCCACCCCACGGCACGTCCCCAGGGCTGTCCTGCAGGTCTGCGTGCCTGCCAGTGCGTGCATCCGCAGCGGCACAAGGCACTTTCTCTTTGGCAAAGTGATGGGGTAATTAATTTCAGGGCCATTGTGCTGCGGTGGCAGGCTCTGATTTATAGCCCAGGGAACAGCTTCTGGTTCAGAGTGCACATCCGTTGTGTTAATGCTCCATGATCTTTACCCCCTTGAGGAAATGGCAGAGAATGAGGAGATTATCGCCACCAGACTGGGCTCCTGGTATTACCATGATAAAGCCGGCACGGATGAGGGGTGGGCTGTGCATACAGAGCAGCTTCCCCTCCCCGCAGTAAAGAGCCTGGCAGTGTCTTCCCCAAGGACGGGGCTGATGAGGGAGCGTCGGTCGCGCGGTTCCTGTACCCAGCTGCTGCTTGGGGCCCTTCTTCTTCTTCTTCCTTTTTTTCCCCCCCATCCCTTTTTGTCTATTAATTGTGCTGCTAAAAGGCACTTTAGAAAATGAGTGCGATGGGACAGGCTGGGGGGAAAAGCCTGGTGGCCACCTGGCTCCTCCGGGGCTGGAGGTTTCCAAATTCCTCCTTTTCCTAAAGGAAAAGGCTCGGAGGCTCAGAGGGGCGGGTGGCTGGTGAGCTGGTGTGCAGGGCACTGCCCAGCCCCAAACGCCTCCTTCCAGCCCCCTTCCTGCCAGCAGCCACCCCAACCCTCAGCTTCTCAGTTCAGCGGCTTTTGGAAGCTGCTTTTCGGTGATGTGCAGAGTCTGTGAGCCCGTGTAAGTCATTCACCTGGCAGAAAAACATCTCTTTTTACTGGATCTTTTTACTGGATTAGTTTTCTGCTGGTTTCTGCGAGAGGTTTCAGCCTCGAGGTCCCGAGACCCGGCGAGGTGGGTGGGCAGTGCCAGGGTTTCCCGGGAGCGGCTGTCAGTCTGCGATGAGTCTGTCTCGCCCTTCCTGACACCAAGCGCTGACTGATTTCAGGCCCACCGAAGCTTTTGAGGGTTTGGCTTTTCATCCCTGCTGAGGATGCTTTTGCTTTTTGAAAATAAAGGACCACGTTTCTGGTCGGCATCATGTCCGAAGTAAGCCCGGCTGTCACCGAGGCTTGCCAAAAGGACTCGGAGCAGGTCATGAGGTTGCTACGAGGAGCTGAGTGTCGCCTTTTTGGCTGAGCTGGGTGCCTGAGATGAAACAAACCGTGCGTGGGAAACGCGCCCTGGGCACCCCAACCCACCCGGGCTCAGCACCGCTCCCCATGGTCGCAAGGGTCCCTTGCAAAACGGTACCTTGGTGGGGAGAAATGCTGCATCCAGCTTTCGGGGATGAGGACACGGAGCTGTTGCAGGGTTGTGTGTTGGGCAAAGGATGACATCGGGCTGTAGCCCTGCAGGGTAAATGCTAAGAGGCAAGGTCTTTTTTGGAAACACTCATCAGCCCCCGCCTGAGATTTCATTTGGGAAAGACTTGGGCTGCACTCAGGTGATTTGGGGTAATTTCATCATTATCTGACCGTTCCTTGGAAAGCAGCTTCTTGTTGTACCTGGTTTCGGGTCACCCTGATCCGCAGCGGCAGCAGCGAGGGGTCCCTGGGAAGCTCCTGAGCACCTTCACTGGGTCCAGCCATTCCTTCCAGGGGCCTTACCCAGACCCTGGGGAGATCGGTGGGCTCAGATCCTGGGTCGCTTCAGCAGGATTTAAATCAAACCCAAAATATTCAGTGCCTTGAACAGGAGGGCTCTGCACGCTGCTGGGGTTTCTAGGTGTTACTCTAATACTAATAATTAATACAGTGATGTGTATAATCCTGTGCACGGAGAGCTGAAGCGTTCCCCAAAGCTTCTTTGCATCATAAAACTCCTAATCAAATACAGAATAGATCCCTGCCCTCTCCATAGCTTTAATCCTACTTCTCTTCCAGAACTAAACAGCTTTAAATTCCTCAGCCCCTGGTGTACTCAGCTGCAGAGGCAAAAACTTTGCCATTTTTAAATCCTCCCCTAGTGCCAGACCAAAATCTCTCCAAACACAGACTCCATAATCCTCGCTAATTTATCAAAGGTGCTCCTGAATGCTAATTTTCCCGTGCTGCGCTCCTGGATCAGAATTACAATTGATTGACTATAAAATGATAATTGTACACTGGGAGCTTTGCATTGTGTAAACACCTTAAATTGATTCTCCTGCCCTGCCAATTGTGAAATTCTTTCCATCGCGCGCTGGCTCTATCTGAGATCGAAATGATTATGCCTTTTAAAAACTTTTCTGCCATGTATGGATTTTCTTGTTCAAAGCAGGCAGCGAGCATGCCTTCTCCTCTGCGCGGGGCTGATGCTGGAGCTGCAGAAACTCTCCCTGAAAACAGTAGGTGGAAGCGGAGGTTTTCCAAGGGCTGTGGCTGCAAAATAAGGTCCCTGCGAGGACTGCCAGCTCCAGGGGTGACAGCTGAAGCGGGGCAGCGGCTTGAGTGCTTCTGTGGGTGCTCAGTGGGAGCTGCTGGAGATGCTGTGACTGGAATGAGCCCGTCCCATGCTTGCCCATGCACAGCACGGACATCTGGAGACGCTCCTGCTACTGCAGAGATGGGCACCAGCACAAACATATTAGGATAGGATAGGATAGGATAGGATAGGATAGGATAGGATAGGATAGGATAGGATAGTTCAGTTGGAAGGGACCTACAATGATTGTCTAGTCCATCTGCAATATTGCACATCCCTTCGGAGGCCGCGGTTCATCCAGGGATGCCCTCCCCAGGAATCCCCTGGTTTTCCTCCAGCCTCCCTTTTCCTGCGCACGCGGGTCTATCCCGCATTGAAATAGCATTTTCCCCTGCAGAAACAGGCTCTTAACTTCAGACATTTTAGGAAAGGCTCGTTTTACCTCAGTATTCTGGCTATAAAAAGAATCCCACAACCGTAGTGGTGAAGGGGAAAAGCCGCCCTTCAATTTCTTGACACATCTGTATTTTTAGTCTCCTGCTTTGAATAGAAGAAAATATTCCTGCAATTTGTCTTTGGACTTTAATGTTAGTTCACATTTCCCATATTCCAGGGAGGGCTTGTTCTGTGAAAGGCATCAAGAGGCATCCCCAGACGGCCAAACCATCTGGAAAACCCAGAAACCTGACTGAGCTGACTTGAAAACAAACTTCCCTTTCAATCCTCCCGAGTTCCACAGTCGGCCCTGCCAAGGGGAGCAGCCACGATGGCTGCTGGGCTGCTCTGCAGCTCCTCCATCCCAGCCAGGGGGAAGGAGAGGTTTTTCTCCCTCCTCTAATAGGACACTAATGTAGCATTCAGAGGACCGCGCAGCTAAATCAATATTGCAGCAGCATCATTTATTTAAATGCAGGTGAATGACGGTCTTTAATGGCTGTTCGGCGGGTGCACGTGCGGCAGGAGGACGCTGTGGTGCAGGGGGGACCGAGGATGGCACCGGGGCGGCAGAGCCGGGACCGATGAGGAGTTAATGCACCAAATCCCGATCATGACCCTGCTGCCAGGCAAATAAAAGCGAGGGCAGGTTCCCTTCTCCTTGTCCCTCTCCTGTTTGCTCAGACCTCGCAGGCTGATGGCCATCCATCTCTGTCAGCCAGTGGGGAGCTGGGCGGACGGAGAATGAGCCTTGGGGGTGGGTGTCGATGTTTCAAAGCCCCCCTGTGTGCTCAACAGACAGAGCATCCTATATATGGGGCCATAGGGGAGGACATCGCCGCATCCCGCTGCCACAGAGGATGAGCAGTGGCTGTGGTCTAGAAACAGAGGACCAGAGGGAGAGAAAATTAAAAAAGGAAGATAGGTAGGTAATTAAGTCTGGCTTATCCACAGTCCCCAGGGGCTTGCACTCGCTGGGAGGCTGCACCGTGGTCTGCCCCGCAGAAAGCGTGTGGGGTTTCACAGTGGTTTGCTCGGCCTGGAGGGCAGGACAGGGCGGTGAAGGACCTCAGGCTTTCTCCAAGATGAACAGTGCGAGAATTGGTTTTGCTTTTTTTTTTTTTTTTTTTTTTAAAAGCTGCTGTGTATGTCCTGAGGTTGTTTCTGTGGTTTCTGTCGGCGGGTAACCACGGGGCATACTCAGAAATAAAGCCAACCTTACTGGGCATTGGAGGCTGTTGGGGCAGGCAGGGGTATCCCAGGGAGTGCCAGCACAGGGCTGAAACAGCGGCTCCTGGGAACACTCAAACTGGCTTTCCCCTAAGAGCAACCCCTTATGCTTTTGAATTTTTGGAAATCTCTTCTTCAGTTGTTCCCTTAAGTATTTGTTGGATGTCTTCCTTTTTTTTTTTTTTTTTTAAAGCTTCTTCATCCAAATTCTTCGCTCTGTTATTCCCCTAAGGATCATGTTTGCATTTGGCAGGGAGGGAGCTGGCTTGGTAAACATAGACCTTGGTGAAGTGAAGCCAGAGGGATTGCAGAGAGCTCTCTGTACCTCTGTCTGCAGCTCGAAATCATCTTCCTTTCTGTCTTACCCACGTAAGAGATTTGGTATGCACAAATCCTGGCATCCCGCTGGCTGGCAATGGCTCTCCTCCCTGGCGTTTTCCTTGCAGGAGGTGGGCGAGGGCTGGAGGACTGCGCTTCGTTATTTATTGCCTTGCCGAGTGTGCAAACACAGCGTTGCATCACACACCTGCCTTGGCTATATGGTCTGGGAGGAGGAGATTGCTCCGATTTAGCAATTTCGTCAGCTGGAGGAAGGATACTATTTTTTAGCAAGGGCATGTTTGCCCATGTCGCTTTGGAGCCCCAAACTGGTCTCCGTCCTATCCTCTGCTTTCTCTGCGACTGGTGCAAAAGCTCCTTCAGCAGCGCTGGGGAGGGCAGGGGAGAAAACAGCCCCCAGTTCCTCCGAGGTGCTGACAGGAGCAGCGTGGGTAACCTGGAGATTAGGGGAGGTATGTGAACAATTTGGGACCGGCCGGCAGTACCGCGGTGCTGGCTGGCACAGCCAGGGCTCCCTTCCGCCAGCTGTGATCCCCAGGGCCCCGCGCCGGCAGTCCACCGAGCAGGGTATGGTGCACCAGGGCTCTTCCCCTCTCCTCTTCTCTGGGATTCCAGGGGAGCCCCGGGGTGCAAATGTGCGCAGTACTCCAAGAAATCCCATAAAATCCCTCAGCCCCATCACGGGGCCAGGCTAACGAGGGGAGCTGTGCTTTGTCTTCACCAAATGCATGGCCAGGCTCTTTTGCAGCATCTCCCTTTCTCTTCTCTCCCTCCCCTCTGGGGTGACGTTGAGCCCATCTAATCGCACCATAACCGGGCGGTAATCTAAATCCATGTCACAAAATAAATTGACTTTAATCCCACAATCGCAGCTCCTGCCTTCCCTTCGGTGGGCAGATTTGGCTTGAGCAGCAGCTACCTGCAGGGCCGATGGGCTGTTTCTGTCTGGCGGGGTTTTCAGTGGGCGTCCCCAAACCCAGGGACCTGGTTTTGCAGCAGCACCCGGGCTCCCGTGCACCGCGCGGATGGGACCTGGGTACCCCAGCGCTGCACTGAGGGATCCGTTCCATCCCCAAGCTACGTTTAAATTCAACTTTGTTAAGGTGAAGGCATTGCCTAAGTGTTTGGGTTGCATTAACACGTGCCAAATGCACACGGAGCCGCTCCGTATCCATTTTAAAACAGCAGAGTCCATCCTGGCAGCACCGCGGTGTGCCAGGGTGCCCACTCTGAGGCCGCATGGGGTCCATGTCCCCCAGCATCCCATCTCAGCCCCATATTAAGCAAAGCCACTGGGTTTGGTGGCCTTCGGGGCACTGTCCTTGGCTGGGGAGCAGGATCATGCCTGGGCTCAGTGTTTTCTCTGCGAGTCGACGTGTTCTCGGAAAATCGTTATCGCCGTAGTCAAAATAAACTGATTTACGTACACGGTCCTTTTACTGTTACAGCAAGTTTTAATATGTGGCTGGTCTGGTTTTCCTTTCACCTCCTTCAAATGACTCATCTTTGCATGCATCTGGTGTCCTTATTTCAGACTAATGATTCATAACAACGGTAACGCACAGAGAGTGAAGGGAGAGGTGCAGGATTGGTGCCTCCACGGGGAGACTCGCTGGGTGAGTCACGGCAAGCTGCCGGGCAGGACGCGGCATGCCGGGCGCTCTGGCTTCCCAGGGAAAAACCGGTGACTCGAAGGCGTCGGGAGGCTTAGCCTGCCCCGGCGGCGTTGGTGTCACCTGGGGGCCGGGGAGCTCTGGCTCCAGCCTTCGCTCCTTCCCGAGCCAGTTATTCATTGGTGTAACAGCTGAAAACAAATCTCGTGAGGTATCAGTGGGCATTTTACTCACCTTTTATGAATTATCTTGGTTTTCAATCCCTACATGCAATCGGTTGCTTAATCCCGCTGCGGGTGCGGTCAGCGCGAGATGCCCGTTGCCCCCCGCGGCTGGGGGATCCCCTCTGCCCTTCGTGGGTTTGGGCACCCCCGGGACTTTCAGGGGGGCAGTTTCAGTGCCCTGGCCGTGCTGGTGCTGCCCGGGTCCCACCGCAGCCCTGTGCCACTGGCGGGCAGGTGCTGGCTGGCTCTGGCGTGGGCCTCGAGAGGGTTTAGCAGGGGCTGCTTGGGGATTATTCACCGTCCGAGCTACGCGGCAAATTGAGCATGAATATAGATTTTTCTGTTAATTTATTCTGGCCAAAACATCGAAGAAAAGCCACAAGCTGCAGGTGGGGGGGTCCAACGGGGCACCAAAGGCTCAGAGCTGGAGGGGCAGCTGCCAAGGAGGCGGGTACATGGATGTCGTCAGCCTCAAACTAGGGACACCAGGCGCCCCGAGAAGGAGGGAGAGCCTGTAGTGTGGATATGAAATGCTTTGGCGCGATATGGCGTTTCTGAACCCAAATTTCCCCGCTCCCAGCGCAGGAGTGGGAGAGCTGGGGGGTCTCCATCTGCTCCTGCACCTCGGGGAGGAGGGGCAGACCCACATGAGAGCAGGAGGAACAACTGCAGAAACAAGATTCCCAGCTACCTGTCATAAAATGACTTCCACGAGCAGATAACTCACATATTGCAGGAGTCAAATGTGAGGAGCTAAGTGAAACTGTGGCGTAAGCCCTTGGGGCTTGGCATGGTTGTGGTGGGGATGAATTTGGCCCAGAGATTTTTGTTCAGCTGCATTGAGTTACCGGCCATCTGGCTCCGCGTGCCATAATCCGCAGCTTCTCCAAGCCCATATGGGGAAGCAATATTTTTTTCGCTGTGTATGTTATGGTTCCCAGAACGTATGGCCCATACATTTAAAATATTTGAGAACCGCCTCCTGTACTAGCAGATAATCTGGAGCCGTGGCACCGGAGATTTCTTTGGAGGAGAATTTATTTCCCTGTGTTTTAGGTGGCTTTAAAACACGATCCCGGGAAATGCAGAGCCGGGAAGGGATCGGCTGGCTTCGGGCATGCGGAGGTGCTGGGCATCGGAGGGGCTGGCAGCACGGGACTGCCTACGCCTGCTCCCTCATGCTGATGCTCTAATAATAATAGTCTTTTTTTATTCTCTCCTCTCTCCATTTGCAACAGTCTGGGGACCTAAATCCCTGCCCGTTTGCAACCTGCCTGCCCCTGGGTTAAACAGGGAGGTAGCACCAAGCGTGGGGAAAGCACGCCTGAGCCCAGGGTCAGCCCAGCCTGGAGGAGGGGTCCGGGAGGACCCTGGGCAAAGGGGGCTCCTTCTCCATCCAACAACCAAGCCACAGCTTTGCTGCACTCTGCAGCCCCGAATCCGCATGCCCTGGAGCCAAACTGGCCTCTGCCAGGGACGGGTGCTGCCTAGGCTTGGTGCCTGCCCCTTCTGCTGGCAGGGAGGGTCGGGGTGTTTTAGCTGGCTGTGGATGTGGCAGAGCATCGTGAGCATCATTCTCTGAAAGGCAATAGCTCCAGACAGGGCTCCGATAAAGATCAAGCCTTTAAAAATATGTTCATGGTGTAATTTTATACCCAATATACATGGCGGTGCACTATACAGCTTAAGTGTAAGTGAATGATTTCATATGGCTTTGAATATATGGACAGCTTAGCTTATGAAACGTATAACTCATCCGGCGTATGGAAAACCAATACGTCTTCCATATGGGCAACAAATCAGAGATGATTATCCTCGGGGAAAAAAAAATGGCCATGCCGTATTGAGTATTTTGACTTGGAGTAGATGCAAGTTTTCATTCCTGCTTCATGACTAAATTTCCTAAGCTGAACAGTCAAATAACATGATCTCACTCCCTCTCTGTGCCATGGCACAGGTTTGCTGAGAGCTTCTTGCTCTGCACAAGAGCTGGAGCAGGCTGGTTTCCAGCCGGGGAGGGCAGCGGGAGCGTTGCCATCAGCCCCCGGTTTGTGTTTGTTGAAAGGCAAAGGGTTGTTGTTGACTCAGCGCTGGGTTTGTGGCTCCGGCACAACGCGCCACGCTGGTGCCTGCCAGGGTGAGCCAGCTCTGAGAGCTGCGGTTTGGTGCCGGCGATGGGGAGAGGGTGCGAGATGGGAGCCAGACTCCCACAAAACAGCCAAGCCCTTGGCCGAAGATCCCCGTCCCCAAACAGTGGGAAAATCTGGCAGGGTGCAGGCAGTGCCCCGCTCGCCTCCTCCGGTTTTGGCATCTGAGGGCCACGGCCATGGTTCCTCCTCCTGGTACCGGCTTGTAAATACGTCAAGCTCAGAAGATGATCTTGTTATGGGAAGATTATGCTAATGAAATGTTTCCTGAGATCAAACTCATTTTGTGTTCAAAAGCATTAAAATAAATGGTTTCTAATTGAATCTTATAAACGGTCCCCTCCTGATAATGAGCCGCTATTAATTATAATTGAAGGAAGGCAGAACATAAACAGAGCGGCAGCGTGGGGGGAGGCGGTGGCACACTGGGGTGGCCGCGGCTCCGTGCTGCCCCTCCATGAGGGGTCCCAGCCTTCCTCCCCCCTTGCCTCCCATGCTGCTGGGACCGCGGTCCCTGGGGTGATGCACGGGGGCTTTGCTAGGGACGTCCCCAACTGCCTGGGGACATCCCAGGGGACCCTCCTTGGGTCTTTGGAGAAGCAGACGTGTGCACGGAGCTCCTGCATACACCGTTCTGCAGCCTTTAAAATCTCAGTCCTTTATTACTACTATTATTGTTATTATCTTTTTTTTTTCTTTTCATAGGCCCAAATCCCTGCCAGGCACAGCGTGTGCTGTCCAGCCAGGGTGACCTCATCTGCTTCAAAGTAGAAAATGGGCATCTGAGCTCAACCAAAGAAAATTTACAGGAATTCATCTGTCAACAGGGACGTTTCCATTTAATAAGTGCTCAGTTTGAGATCACATTAGCCCTTCAATTATTTATAAGCTGAAATTGTACAACTTCTCCGTGTCTAAAAAAAGAAGCAAATGTCTTTTGTTTTCCCTCCACCTGAGCCCGTCAGCTGAAACTCAGCGGGGCCACGGCAGGTGTCCCCGAGGGGTGATGGGGGTGACAGCCTCGTGGGACTGTCCCCGGTGCAGAACCGGAGGGGTTTTGGGTGCTCTGAATATGGGCTCAGCAGAAAAACCCACCGAGGTTGCTCAGTCCTTGGCTGCTTTTTGCAACGGGTGCCCATGGCCGCGGGCTGAGTTGCCCCCGGCGGGGGTGGAAACGGGCACTGGGGCACCCTTGGCACCTTCCTCCTTGTTTTTCCCCCTTGGACGTCTCTATTTAAAGCGCTGCTCCCTCCGGCATGCCTCTTCCCACACGGTTGTCCAGCACCGAGATGGTGGGTGGGCGGCATGATCCAGGCTGGGATTTGCTCTGCCCGCCAGGCTAATGCCCCTGCCCATCGCTCCAGAGTCACTAATGGCCTTTGCTTTTATGTCTCATCTGCTTG
Source organism: Aptenodytes patagonicus (assembly GCF_965638725.1). Lineage (NCBI taxonomy): Eukaryota > Metazoa > Chordata > Aves > Sphenisciformes > Spheniscidae > Aptenodytes > Aptenodytes patagonicus. The sequence continues at coordinate 5,545,447 of NC_134963.1, forward strand.
AAGGGATTAAAAGGGAATAATTAAATAGCCAGCAATACAGCCATCAATAAAATTGCACTGGTAATGATGGGAAAAAAGTACCACCAGAAGAATATAAAGCTCTACTGACTTGTGCACAGCGAGGGAGTGTTGGCAGAAATCATTAAGCTGGGGCAGGCTGTGCCGGAGGAGCTGTGTGTCCCCCGGGCACGCCTGGTATCCGTGCATTTAGCTGCTGTGAAATCAATGACAGCGATTCAGATTTCCAAGCCGGAGAGAGCCGGCTATTAGACAGCACTAATGCTATATTTAAAAATGTGCTCATCTTGTGCAGTCAAGGGGAGAGAGAGGAAAATTCAGCGGGAAGAGGCATCGCTGCTTTCCCCGCCTCGGCGTGCCTGTTGCTGGCAGCATCGTGTCCCCGGGGTCCCGTACCTTGGATGCGAGGGGAGAGGGGTCTGCAGCCCACGCACGGCCCAAACCTCCCCGATTTCAGCAGCAAGGGCTGCAGAGAGTAAATCCGCCGGCGCCGCAGAGGGGAGGATGTTAATTCAGCGCAGGGGATGCTTTCCTGGTTATAACGTGGGGTGAGGAGGACTTGATGGAGGTCCCGGGGGAACATAGATTGGTGGATGCGATTTTGGAGGTCGGCTCAATGTTGCTGTGGGTGTTTGCAATACCCAGAGGAGGCTCTTTGGGCTGCCCCGTTGCTCGATGGTTTCTGGCTTTTTTGTGGGGATTAGGGGCTGGGAAAGAGAGGGCCTGGGGCAGCTACGTGGGGGCATGTGCCGCTCCTCCATCGGGATGCTCAAAAGCCTCTTTGTGTAAAGATCCTTGTGATTAGAAGTAAAAATTTTGCATCCCCTTGGGTTAAATTTTGCTCCATCCCAGCGATGATTCAAACCCATGGTGAACTTTTGCACAAGGTCTGTGCACAAAATAAAATGAGCTCTGCTTACCCCACGGTGCTTTCTGGGTACTTTCCCATTCAACACAACAGCCTGTGTTTATTTTCCCGGCAGTGGGAGGTCGAGGCACCAGTGCCTTTGTCCGCTTGTGCTCCGGTCTGGGGCAAATCCTGGCTTTCCGGGGTGCAGGGATGGGGGGAAGCCGCCGAAGCAACGCACGCTTTTGTTTCTGGCGGTTTGTAGGGATTCCCCCCTGCTGTTTTACGGCTGGGAAAGCCAGCACTAAGGTGCTAATTAGATTTAACACCCGAGCTAGGAAAGTGGCAAATTAGCCAAAGCGTCGCAGTGTTAACCCCGCGACGGGGCTGGGTTTCTGCATCCCTCCCCACCGCAACCCAGGAGGCGTGAGCTCAGCGTGGATCACCCACACGGCCGGCCGCTGGGAAAATCTCGAGGCGTTGTGCTGTGCGTTAAGCCTATTGCTCCACTTTTCATGCCTCCTAGTGCAAATCCATCTGTCAGGATGAAACTTTCCATCCTGCATCCCTTTCCATCTCTCTCGGTGAATGAACGCACGTGGGTAGCGGGGTGGGGAGAGGAGGGCAGGAGCTAGCGCTGCTCATACGGATCCCCATCACGGTTATCCCATGGGGGATTACCAACCGCTGAGGTTCCTACCCAGCTTTCAGAGCTGCCCCAGCTCCCGGGTGGAAAGCACCGAGACCCCCCCTCCAACGGCACCCCCCCACCCCAGCAGCACAAACAAGAGACACGGGGATTTTTTTAAGCAGCACATAAAATCCCGTCGTGCACTGAATCAGCTGTTCGTTTCAACAAGATGTGGCAGGGATGGTAATTGTATGTTGAGTGCTCTCCGGTTGATTAAGAACATATTTATTGAAGTTTATCTACTGTAATATGTATGAGTCTCTTATTAGATAATTGCTAAACCTCAAACACCTGTTTAACAGATCATATATATAACCCATTACATAGTTGTTAAACCACACTGGTTTTAATTCATCAAACGTGAATGTGAAATCCATTCTAAATTAAATTCATTTTGAGGCACTTTAAAGGAGGCATTCCCTCCCCTTCCCTTGTGCAAAGGGGATACGACCACCGTGTTTCCCGACGGTGACGATGTCTCAGGACAGCTCTGCCCTCTGAGTGCAAATATCGTCCTTTGCTGTTGGGCAACCAGCTCACCAGAGATATGCAAAAAAAGCACTCAAGTGTTTTCATAAAAAACCAGAATGAAAAAGCCTCGGTGTTAACCCCAGGGATGCCGCCACTGCCTGATCCTGTCTGCAGATATCTGGGGGAGGAAAAGGGCAGGGAAGGGGAAAGGTGGACGGGCTGCGGGCAGGCTGTGCGAGGGTGAGGGTGGCTAAGCCCAACGCAAAATGGGATGGTTTGCGTGGCTCTATTGCTTTTTGCTCTAAATCAGCAAATTCCCATTTCAGCCCCGAAGTGCTGCTGATTTACACCCCCTGCGAGCGCAGCGGTGCCGGGCAGCCCTGTGTTGCTGCTGGAGCCCCCCATCCATCCCGCCGGGAGGATCAGCCCTGAGCTTTTTTTTCATGGGTTTAAAGCCCTTAATCCCCCGGCCGGCTCTGCTGCCCTTACAGCCGGGCAGGGCAGGGCGGTGCTCGCCTGACATGCCCCATGCAGACGGGGTACATCCCGCTCCCCCTGCGCTCTGCGGTGCCGCATGCGATGAGAGGTCTTTGCTCGTGCAGAGTTGATCCTTTGTTTTCTTCTCTCTCTATTTAATTGTCCCATGGGGGAACCGCTGAGTGCCCTTCATTTTGCGATGCGGAACTGGTGTTGACACGCTTATTTATTAAATGAGTAAGGGTAAGGCCCTTGGAGACGCTATTTAAATAAGGGGGAAATCTTGCTGCTGGGATAGGAATGAATAAATACATGTTGGGCTCTGGTAATCCATTTATTTCCATCCTGGTCCTGGGAAAAATTTTGCCAACACGGTTATCTGTGCGATCGCGCAGCAAACCGGGCTGTGAAATTACAAAGCCTCCATCCCACCGTAGACACATCCCTGCAGAGAAGCATCCCTCCATCCCGCTGTAGACACGTGGTCTCCATCTCCATCTTTGGGGGATTTTATGGCAAGGTGTTGAACAGCTGAGTGATATTTATTATCAACATCAGGCTGCAGCCTCGCATCCCCAGCGTGTGGTCCTTTAGCCGCCTTTCCTTTTTTCGGCGCAGGCAGTTTGCTGTGTCCTTCCCAAGGGCAGGGATGGGTGGGTCGGCTCAGGGGCTGAGGTAGAGGTGGATGGGAGTGCAGAAAGGGACCCCGAGGTCGGGAGAGCCCGACCCAACGTCACCATTGCTGCATTTCTGGCCGGTGTCTGCACAAAACCAGCGCAGCCGCCGTGTTTCTGCCCTCATTCCCTTCCTCCCCTGCCGGCTCCGTGGGCAGTGAGAGGGCAGGCTGGTACCTGGCTTTGCTGCAGCCCCTGCTTGTAGTCATCCAAGGCTTTGGATGCTTTATCAAGGGTTTCAGCTCTAAAGTCAACATAAATCACGCAGTTGGCAGGCTCTCCCTTTCTGTCTCTCTCCTGTTATTTTCTGTTCATGATAAAACAATGTGGAGAGGAAGCACACAGGCCAAGGGGAGGGTGAGAAGAAACAAGATCCCTTATCTAATGCATGCCTGAGCTGCTCAAATGTTTCTGCATCAGCAATTATTTTGCCTGGCTTTGGGTTTTCACAAAGCTCTTGAGTCTTGCAAATGCGGTCTGAGATCACGCTGGCAAAGCACAGACACAAATTCTTCCCTTCTCTCTGAATCTTTCAGTAGCCTTTGGATGAGACCCGTGAAACATCTCACGTGCGCACCAACACCGGGGAAACGAGCTGGAAGAAAGAATTTGCCGGGCTCTGGGGAGATGCTGAACATCTCCAGCTCTGCCCCAGAGCCCCCAGCGCTGGCTGTCCCCAGCCTCCACTTGCTGGATTCATTAAAAACTGGGCAGGATCAGGCAGCTTGAGGTTCCTGACTGCTGTGAGCAAAGATTAATATATTCCATGCAAACGACTGCAAATGCACTATATGTTAAGGCATTGCACTCCGTGTAGGCTTGCACAGTGAATATGCGTTATAGGGATGATTTCTGTACACGTATCCATGTCTGATGGCCCAATCGTTTAGAGCGTGAGCTTATAAACTTCTTGCTAAGTAGTAAGAAAAGAGAAAAAAATACCTTACTATTAATAGGAAAGGAATAATATCTCTTCATCTATGTCTGAAACCACCTTTAAAGTCATACATATATGCTACATTTCAACTAAAGCAATATACAGCGCTCAGAAAAGCAATATCCCTCAGCTCTGCTCTAGCTCTCGTGTTGATTCTGATATTTTTAATATCGCACACAGACAACAGAGCCTGTCAACCACTATGCGAAGTGTTCATTTAACTAAGCCAATTTAAAATGTGTAACAATTATAAAGTGATGGGCTCAGATGAGTCAATTTGTCTCGAGTGTTTTCTAGCTGAACTTAATAATATTGGAGATGTGAGAGAAATTGGAAAAAAATTCACCCTCTGCGTTCAATTCTTTTGAGAAGTTGAAATACCTAATTCACTCTGGCAAATGATAAATGTTCCTCCCCTCTTCTAATTACATCTTGCCTTAGTCACAGCGGTGTCTAGTAAATCTCCTTTTGAGACTATACACATCACATACCGTCCTTGTTAAAAAAAAAAAAAAGGAAAGAAAGGAAAAGTTCTTCATTAGATTTTTTTTTTTAAGAGCAATTCATTCTGCTCACACAGGATCTGGAATTGGCTTTTCCTGCTGCTAACCCCCTTCGTCATCGCTCCTCTTTCATGTGTCACATCCTAAAAAAAACCCTGAAGTTTTACTAAAAACAAGCGAAGTGGTGGCCTATGGAAGTCGTCGGGTGGGTGTCCCCACGGGGAGCTGTGTAAGCATGGACGGGAGGGAGAGCACGTGTGCACGCATTGATTTTAGTGTTGATGGTGATTTGATTGCCGGGACAAATGAGGGGTTTGCATTTCCACACCTAGAAGATGCACTTTGCTCGCGGGCAATGCCTGCGGTTCAGCGTAGGTGCAATCGTTTCCCCTTATTTGAAATTGTTGCTGTTTCAAGGCACACTAAATTTTAACAAAATTTTTCCAGTTAGCAGGGAACTCCAATTATTCGACCAATAAGGATTCCAGTGTAAGAGTCATTTTTGGCTCGCTGGCTGGGCTGCTGGAGGGGAAACCGTTCACACCCCTCGGTGCGATGGCCAGCGTCCCCCATGAAACCTTGATGGCCAAGCCCTGCCTGTGGGCAGCCCCATCACCTGCAGAACTGCTCCCCAAAAAATCTCCCATTTGCATTTTAAATAGACCTGCTTTGGGCTAAAATGCCCTTTACAGATGTTATTCATCTTCCTAATCTCTTACCTGCCCAGGGATAGTCTCCATTATATTGCGATTACAAAATTTATCAGCTAATGCACTATTTTTAAAACGTTTGAGTGGTTTCATTGTCCTGAGTGGGTGGGAGGTGGGTTTGCCACAAGAGCTGGCTTCCCCAGCCCCACGCGGAGATGAACCAGCAGGAAAAAAGAGATGGTTTTATTTAATTTTCCCCCCAAAAGGTAGACTTCAGGCTTGCTGGTGGGTTTTGACACCAGCTATGGGCTGAAAGCACCCGAGGAGAGCCCGCGGAGGAGGGGTGGGATCCCCTCCTTGGGGCTTCCAGCCGCATGCTTTTGGTCTGACTTTTTTTGTGGAGCGTGGCCACAAATATGAGCAACATTTCATCTCGAGGGTGTTGCCTGGAGCGGCAGAAATGAGCTGGAAGCTGGGATTTATGGCTGGATTTAACAGCAGGTTATAGGGGAATGGCTCCGGCTGGTGCCCATAAAGCCCATGGGTGATGGAGGCAGAGGGGAGGGAGGGAGAGGAAAGCCCCGCTGGCCCAGCCGCAGGGGAGGTCAGTCCAGATGCCAAAGTGGGGTTTACTAGCCCGGAAAGCGGCTCCAGCCCCCACGTGCACCCTGCCCTCACCGCAGGCTCTGAGCTGCAGGGGTCTTCTGCTTGTACCTGAGGGCGGCAGTTCGGACACATCAGAGGGGATGCCAGCACCGAGCCGGCTCTTTTTGTTTTCTGGGTAGTCTGGCAAAATAACGGCTTTGAGGGAACAGGGACACGATGAGTCCAAAGGCTGGTCTTGGTGAGAGGCTGTGAAGAGCTTTAAACCTCCTAACGGGGTCTGGGAAGGAGATGCTGATGCTCCTCCTGGGTCTGTTGGGTCAGAGGCAGGTGCTGGGTCCCAGTGGCCCTTTGGAGAGGGCTGGGGCCCCCGCACTGGACACCATCCCCCCTCCTTGCTTTCCTTGGGGCTGAGCCCCTCCATGCACTGTGCAAGGGCATCCGTGCTCCCCTTACCCTGTGCACCGAGTTCACTGATGCCCTAGTGCAGGGTGCTGCTCACGATACGCTGCACCTCCTCAGCATCGCAGGTCCCCGCTGGTCATCTGCTAAATACATACTGCCTGCTAAATGTGCATGGCCTTACGGGTTATGTATTGAGAGGACCCATTGCATCGCAGCAGGGCACTGCTGTTTACAGGTGTTCATGTTTGCGGCTCGGCTGCTGAACCACGTGCCTGTCGTCTTCCCACCCTCTTCTTTCAGGCCCCAGCACCAGGAATAACCGGCATTCCTCCAGGAGGGAGAAAAAAGGGACAACAGTCCTTTGCCGCTGCAGTGGAGGCTCGGCACGCTTGTCCCCGTGCACTGCCACCCTGTGCCATAGCAGGGCGAGCCGCAGCCGCGCATGAAAGGGGTCCTGTGCCTCCCCGACCCGCTCCAACGTCGCGACCTCTGCTCTGCAGCCAGACACAGAAAAGAGGTTTAGAAATCTGCTTAGAAGACTGGCTCATTAATACCCTGCCCAAAGCTTTTATCAAATAATTAGCTCTTGTATTGCGCTTCCCAGACAGCAATAAATAAATAAAAAGGCAGATAAAATGAGCATTACGCTTAAGCCGTGCTTTTGGAAATGGCTCCTCTGACGCTGCCTGAGGCCACTTCCCTGGGCCCTGGGGCTTGGCCGCTGGCCCCTTGTCACGGGGCTGGCAAGAGGCACGGGGATCTGAGCAGCTCCTCCTGAATTCGGCAGACGGGGCCAGCCCTGCCTGCCTTGATGTGGTGGGAGCTTTGGTCTGGTTTGCATGCTGGGGTGTGCTGTCCCTGCAGATTCAGTAGGAGGGATGTGCAGCGTGGTGGTGGCAGTGGCTGCATCCTCCCTGCATCCCCGCCGGTGGCTTGGGTTTGGTCCCCGCGGTGGCTGGGGAAATACTGGACCATGGGGTAGCTCTGCTGGATGTGAGAGATGGGAACATCCCCGCTGCCACGCGATACCTCCACGCCGGGCTCAGCAGAAGCTCGAATGGGCACCGTGGGGTCAGCTGGTGATGCTCCACGACCCCCCTGCCCTCAAGATGTCCCTTCTTTCACTGCTCCCCACCACCGTCCTGCAGCCACGCGGTGGATTGAGCTGGGACTGTAAATGTGCCGAAGCTGCAGTTGCTATTTGGACTGTTTATCTTGTTTGGTCTAATTACGCCAAGAAAGTCATTATAATTTTATGCTCTTTGGATTAACGTTCTTGCCCGCGGCACCATAATTAGTGTATGGTTTGTAGCTTAATGATTCTGAGCACAGTCAATGCAAACTTTCTAACTGTAAATCAGGGGACTCAGGATGTGGGGTCTGACACGATAGCGGCTCTTCTCAAGAAATAAGCATTTATCTCCCTGTTTATAAGCTGGGCATCTGGCTTCACAGCACCCTTGAGCTCTCACTCCATCCTAACACAACCAAGATGCTGCTGAGGAATTGCAATGAGCCGCAACCCTCTTCCGAGTCCAGAAAGCCTCTCCCAGGGTGTCTCCTGCTCTGTGGGGATCCCATGGGGTGTTGCTCTATGGGGGTCCTCAGCCCTTCACCCCCTCACCCCGGTGCCGCCGCGGAGCCATCCTGCTCGGGAGAGCACACACCACCCCCCAGCCACCCGGGAAACGGGATCCACTGTATCCCTGGAAGTCTGCCCAGCTCTCTCTGAGGAGCAGGCAATTTGGATAATGATAATCTCTTCTTTAGCCCCAGCTCTTAGTCGCTTTAAGCATCTCTTCTTTCTTGGTATTATTGTCGGCAGTGGCCAGGGATGTCCATGCTAAAACGGAGCGAGTGGCTCATAGTGTGGGGCTGGGTTTGGAGGCACTGCAGTCCGGGTTTTGAAGGAATGCGGCACTCCACCCTTACCGTGGGGTTTATTGATATTTTAAAGAATAATGATATTGATATTCTTGACATTTTAAAGAAACCCATCATCCAACACATTGAGCTCCTGCAAACCTGCATCTCCACCTGCCTTGGGTCTTCTCACCGAGGGGTATCAATGGAGCCAGAGACCCCCAACTCATCCCTGGCATCCGCCGTCATCTTTCTGGTTTCTTATTTATTGCTCGTTAGGCTGGCGATGAGCTCAGAGCCCACACGAGACGCCAAGTGGCCAGACTGCAGTCGGCTTGACTTGACAGATTGTTTGGGTCGAATCAGAAGCTCCCAGGAGAGTTTCACAATTTCTTTTCCACTGGAAAATGTCATTAATTCATTACCAAATTGTTAACAGAATCAGGGTCTCCGGTTTTAACCGAAGGATTTTCTCGTGATAAATGTCATGGCTTTCCTTGAGCACAAGTCCAGGGGAAGGTTAAAGAGCCAAAGCCCATCGCCTGCAGCACTGGGCATCTCACCACGCACATTTGGTTGCCACGGAGAAGTTTTTCCTTGCAGCCATTGGCAGGCTGGGAAGCGATCCGTAGGGCATCGCAGGGACACCTGCCCGGGAAATGTCACCGTCTTGGGGCACTCCGGGCCCACGAAGATGCTACGCACTCTCCCACACCCCCACTGTGCTCACAGCAATATTCACAGTGGTGTAAAAAGCTCTTTGCACCTAAAGCCCCTCCATCCCGCGTGGCACTGGAGCTGCTCGGTCACCTTTCTCCACAGCACGGAAGACCAGCGCATCCTGGTGCCGCAGCCCCTGGAATGTTCGGCTGGGGGAACGGCTGGGGTGGTGCGAGTGCTGCTTTTCCCTGGGGACAGCTGAGCTGCCATAAGCGGGTGGTGAGTCTGAAGCCTTTAGCAGAAGAATAAATCGCAGTGAAGTGCATGTGAAGAGCAGCTATTAGATTTTGTGCCGGGGCGATTAAATTTTCATGCTGTTTTTGCAAGGCTGTCTTAAAAACAAAGCATTACCATAACCCAGGGATGCAGCGGAGGGAGAGGTATCTCACTTCGCTGCCAAGTCTTAACCTCAGGGTTTTCCCTTTCATCTGCCGGGGAAGATGGACTTCCCGATGCCTGGAGGTGGGCGCTGGGCTGGGGTTAACTTGTGCCGGTGGCACCGTGGCTCTGCCAGCTCCTGGCGCTGGGGCTATGGCACAGCGGTTTGGAAGTGGGATGGAGAATGAGCTCACCCGATGGAAAGGAGCCAGCCTGCACAAGTGGTGGGGAAGCATTTTACACCATTAAACAAGCCGTGCCGTTTTGTTTTTTTTTTTTTTTTGCCCCTGGCGCTGGTCTGCAGCCTGGGAGCCGGCAGGGCCCTGGGGACGCCGTGTCCGCCAAGCAAGGGACTCCCGACTTCTTCTGACGCTAGCAGTCCCATGCCCCAGCATCCCAGTAAGGCATCATGATTTCTCTCTCTCTGTAGTTCACAGTGGCTAGAGCATTTTTCTCCTCTGCATTTCGCTGAGGGTTAGCGCTGTGCTGAGCTCTGCTGTCTCTCATTCCAGCGGTGGGTGCATTCCAGGAAACGAATGAAGTGCTGATTTTCCTTAATTGGCCTCTCGAATTTGCTGATCACTCTTATGGATCTCAGGTTAAAGAAAAAGCCGGTGCCCGTTATTATTGGTGCTGTGTTTCATGGCCAGCGCAGGCGTAGAGGAGGGTTTCGGTGCATGAGCTGGGTTTTCTGAGCTCGCTTGTGATTTACTGTCCCCAGATGCTCACTGGGACAGTGTGGAGTCCTTCAGCCGGCAAGACAGACGTGCAGGGGTCAGGCTGATTTTTGGAGGTGCCTCGGTTGTTAAGTGGGTTTTCTGCAGCACTGCCTCCGTCGGGCAGTGCTGGCACGGAGCCGGGTGTCACTGAGGTTCCCAGCCCCCATAAACCCATGGGAGTGGCTGGGAGGTGGAAACCCAGCCCTGGGGCATGGGGCCGGTGCTGGGCTGCCAGATGGGGAAGCTGTGGCTGCGGTCATCCACATGTGAACCGGAGCAGGGACGTCAGGGCACAGACGCACTGGGAAGCTCAGAAGGGATGGATCACGCTTGAAAATACACCAGGTAAAAACACTTCATGTCAGTGATGAGCTGCCTCTGTTTGCACTCACCTTCCCGACGCATCCGGAGAGATGTTGTTGACCTGGAGCCCTGGGGGCGACCGGCGCTTGCATTTTAAGGATGGCATTGGGTGTATGGACCCAACGAGCTCCCGACCGACCGACCCGTATGAACAGTCACTTCAAGTTAATGAGAGGCAATGGCGAAAGGGCGCTGCAGCACGCTCCCTGCCACGCGCCGGCTGCGCGGCAGCTCTTGACGCTGGACATGCTCAGCCATGGCACCGTGTTTGGGGGATGTGTGCTTCCACCAGCCTGCCCGGGAGCCTGGCAGCAGGAGGAAGGCATTAATAACCTTCCCCAAGCTGAAGAGCTGGCAAGTGCACATCGCTCTGGGAGGCTGTGGCAGGGCAGCAGCACTTTATCGCCTAGCCGAGTAATTTGATGAGAAGGACAGTTAGTGTTTCAGGGACGGCGGCAATTGCACCACAGAGCTCCCAGCTTCACTGCAGCGTTAGAGGGAGGAGAGGGGGGCTCGTGTCGGGGGGCTGACCCTGCCCTGCACCCCCCAAGTGCTGTTCCTTGCCTGTCACACTGCCCCTGGCTGTGTCAGCGTAGCTCCCGCTCATCTCCAGGGCACATGGAGCCTTGCAATGGGGGGTGCTGATTTGGGGTAGGACATTGGTGTGTTATTGCAACAGGAATAATTATTTCACAGGAGGGGCTCAGTCGGATCCATAGCCAACGTCTTGGCACAGGCTTTGCAAGGCGTCTGTCTGCCTGGCGGTGCAGGGCTGGGCGGGGAAAAACACGCTCAACCAGCGTGCAGGGGGAATCTGTTCCTCTCCAGAGTTTGCATCTTATTTGGCTCATTTGGGTAACAACATCTTCGGGGAAGGGCAGCGGCCGGGACCATTGCCTTCCAGTTGTGAGCTCAATAAAAAACACGTTCATGCCACCGCCGCAGGGCGGCCCAACTGGCCGAGAAAAGAAATCCAAGTCCCAAATTTCATACACAGTAAGCTCCCATCCTGGGAAGTGAATTTCCAGAGGAATCCAGTGCTCGTGTGAGTGCAGAGGAGTCCTGCCGGCGGCAGAGCAGCTGGAGCCCAGCCCAAGGCACAGCTGCGGGGAGTTAAGTTACTCGGCTTCCAAAATTACATTTTTCTGTGGTTCCCTCATTTGAATGCGGAATAATGTAGATATTGTGAGCAGAGTCTGCCTGGGAGGCGCTTGTAAAACCAAACCTACGGCGGTTGCACTTGTGCTGCTGGTGACACTTTGCTGGGCGGCGGTGGCACGGTAGGGACAGCGGGCGTCCCGCCTGCTCGCGAGGCTCCGAGTGGAGCCAGGAATTCAGCTGGTCACTTTGCAGGGAACGGAGTCTGGGATCAGAAAGCTGGATGCCAACTTCACACGCCGGGCCAAAACCAGAGCACCCCCCCCCAGAACATCCCCTGTGGGTGTCTGAGATGGTTTGGGAAGAAGGGAAACACAAAAACATACATTGCCGGGGATGATGCCCCAAGCTGCGGCAGAAAACAGCCTGCACACAGCAAAGGGACACGTAAGCCACAATGTCCCTTGCCCAGCGTAGGCAGAACATGAGCAACAACAACCCCTCCAGCCTCCTGCTCTCTCTGCTCGTTAAATGAAAGTCCTGGTCCACCTCGGCGGTGGCCATTTCGGTGCAGGACACCAAAGGGTGCCAAATAAGCTCCTTGGGCATGTGTTTGAGCTCATGCACCAGCAGGGATGTGCACTTGCTGTCCCCACGTCCCAGAGCAACCCTCTGGCCATCCCATCCCGCACAAGGATCTTTGCTGGAGGAGCAGCTCGGTGACAGAGGGGCCTCTGTGCAGGTATCATCCCCACGCGTGAAGGGGAGATGCTTTCACAGTGCCCGGGAGGGAATCGGCAACGGCAGGGCTGTTGGCTCAGAACAAAATTATTTTGAAGGTGGATTTATACAGCTTAATCTCTGAACTCCTGTGTTATACTTGCAGTAGCCCAGCTTTACATCTGCCAGGCTGCCAACACCACCTCCCACCCCCCCCCAGCCAGATCCCGGACAGGTTCCTCCGCACAAACAAGCCGGGCTGTGCTGACGGATGCAAAACCCCCGTTAACAGGACGTTCAGCATTTCTGTCATTCCAGAGATGCCTGCAAGGTTTCAGGGCAGACCAGAAGGCAGCCATGTCAGGGAAACCAGCACACACAAATACTTCTCATTCCAGGCCATAACCCAGGCTTATTTTAACCACTCGGTGCCCATTTTTATCCTCCTGCCAGCACAGAGCCCACGGTAGCGTCCTGGGTTGCACTCGGTGGCGTTGAGCTGGTGGGATGTCCCCGTCCCACTGCTGCTGGTCACCCTCACGGATTGCTTCTACCTTTGAACAGGGAGCAGACCCACATGGGGACACAAGCGGGTGCCTTCCCCGTCGCTTTGGGGAGTGCCTGGTGGCCGCGGGAGCTGGGGAGGTGTCTGCACCCCATCACACTGGGTTTACAGCTCAGGGTGCTGGGGCAAAAGCTCTCCAACCCAGCGCTGGCCATCATCTGGAGCTGGACACGGGGCGAGGCTGGGTTTCCAAATACAGCAATTCCTTCTGCCACCTCCTAAATTCCCAACCACTTCTTGTTTCACAGCGTGTTGGCTGTGCTTCCCCGGGAGGCCGCCATTCTCCCGGGTGTACCATGGATGTCCGTATTAGGCTCCCAAAATCTTGATCCTACTGAGTGCGTTTCCCAAATACTTGCGCTTTACCCCGTGCTGCAGCCCATAAAAGTCCTCAGTGATAAGGGATCGCAAGGTGGACTCGAGCTCAGCCTTGCCTGGACTGACCCGCTGGCTGTGCCCGGGCTGGCATCGAGAGGGCAAGGAAGGGGCACCAAGGCTGTGCAAGTGGGTGAAGCTGCTCCAGAGGACCATGGCTTTTGACAATGAACGCAGCATCTTGAATGTCCACCAGAGCTGTGAGGCGGGGAGGAGGCTCCGGTCCCCATGCAGAGCGAGTGCTACCACTTCAAAATTAAATGCAGTTGCCATAGAAATATTAATTGGGAACAAAATCTGAAGATGACACTTAAGCAGAAGATGGAGCATTATGGAGAGATGAGGACAGCAATGAAAATAGAACAGTTAAAAGGAAAATTCTTCAAAGGAAGGATCATGGAGGTGAATATTTAATGCACAATCAGCAGGTCGCCACATCAGCGGTGCTTTTAATATTGTAGGGTAAAGGATGGGAAGTGCTTGCTGGAGGGTGGCGCATCCTCCTCTCCAGCCAAGGTCGCCGGGCACTGGAGGGTGAGTTTGAGAATGGATCCTGCAACGGCAGCAAGTTTCTGCTCTCGCTTGCAGTGGGGTTGGGGTGCGGGAGCCGTCTGGGTGCTGTCTCTGCTAACGGGCATCTGCCTCTGAGCTGCACATTGTGCTCGCTTGCTGGTTTGCAACCAGCACACAACCCCAAAAGTCAGACGAGGCACATGATGGACATCCTCCTTGCAGTCCGGATTCTCTGCCTCTGGGCAGAGGCTGGCAGGAGGTTCCCAGTGCACGGCTGGGTCTGGGCCTCCTCCTCTCGGGAACATTTGCATGGAGGGCAGGGAAAAGCTCCCAGCCCTGCCAGACAATGTGGGGGAACTGGCTCTTTCAGGTCCCCCTTGCCCCCAAACCGTTGCTTGGCCTGGGTTTTTGGGGAACGTGGCTGAAACGCCCATAAGCAGAGAGGGTTTTTTTAGGCGAAGGAGGGCTGATGCAAGGCAAAGCGGTGTCAAAGCGTCCCACTGAGCAAAAATCCTGCTGGGACCCTGCTACAAGGGGTACCCAGAGCTCTCCAGGGAAGGACGTGCTACTGGGCCACCTCTTCTCGTGGTGCTACTGTCATCAGTGGGGAAGAAGAAAAGGAAATTTCTGCAGAAAGATCACGATTTAATTTTTTGCAAAAAAATAATTAGATGATGATGATAACAACCAGTCCTCTTTCAGGCAGTGTTCAGCCCAGCAAGAGGAAGGGCAGCTCTATCCTGCCACCCTGCCGGGCTCTTGCTCTGCCAGCTCCAACCCAATAAACACCAGTTCCCATTTTTCCCAGAGAAGATGGTTACTCTTCCAGGCTGTTGTCAGCCTTTCATCCCTTTCCTCCCTCCGCTTTGGGAAGGCATCTCCTGGGGCCTGTGGTGTGGGATCTGCGTTCAGATGGGAATGGGAATGGGGATGGGGATGGGGATGGGGACAGGGATGGGGATGGGGACAGGGATGGGGATGGGGATGGAGAAGGGGATGGGGATGGGGATGGGGATGGGGATAGGAATGGGGATAGGAATGGGAATGAGGATGAGGATGGGGATGGAGACGGGGATGGGGATGAGGATGGGGATGGGGACAGGGATGGGGATGGAGAAGGGGATGGGGATGTGGATGGGGATGGGAATGGGGATGGGGATGGGGACAGGGATGGGAATGGGGATGGGGACAGGGATGGGGATGGAGAAGGGGATGGGGATGGAGATGGGAATGAGGATGGGGATGGAGACGGGGATGGGGATGAGGATGGGGATGGGGACAGGGATGGAGATGGGGATGGGGATGAGGATGGGGATGGGGACAGGGATGGGGATGAGCACAGGGATGAGGATGAGGACAGGGATGGAGACAGGGATGGAGCATCTCATGCAGGACCATGGTGTCCCACGTCACCATGTGGGTCACTGTGGTGACCACAGGAAATCAGAGAAAGCCCAATTGCCACCCTAGCACCCTGCCAGGGCAGCAACACAGGGGTGCAGCGTGGGGCCGGCAGCTCTCGCTGCCCTCGCCTCTCCCTGGTGGCAGGCAGCCCAGGGGGTGCGGAGCGGCTGCGACCTGGCAGGGAGCAGCAGCTGCCTGGGCGCATCTTTCTCTGCTGATCTTTACACTTAAAAGGAGGGAGGATTACAATGAAGTCGTACTTTTCCCATGAACCACCTCCCACTGTGTTATGCTCTGAAGTTAATTGCAAATGAGGAGATGGAAATAGCTTATTTTGACTTTCCTTAAACAGTGCTTCATTGATTTTTTTTTTTGCTTTATTTTTTTTTCTGTCTCGAGAGGCAGGCCTGTATCTATTGGAAAATAGCAATTATTTCTGTAATTCCCTAGAATTAGTGGAATTAGTTGAATGGGTAAAATCTGAAGTGAAATGCTGATTAGAAATATACTTGAGTTGGAAGCACCATGCGTGTTGCGCTGGAGCATCGGGCGCTCCTCCTCCATCCCAGGGTGTGACAAAGCTCAACACAGGTTTCTTGGAGAATAGTCAAAGATATTTCAGTTATGGTGGGAGCCCGTACCACCAGACCTGCTTGTCCCGAGACAGAGGAGAGATGCACCGTTGCCCACAGCAAGCTGCCGTCGGGCTGCAGATGTGCCTGCGGACGTGCTGAGCGGATCTGCAGCTCCGGCAGAGGCTACAATAATGCAGCTGAGGATGGGCCCATCCTCCTGCTTCAGAAAAAGGAGGAAAAACCCCACCCCAGCCAATTTTCTTAAATGAAAGGAGGTTGGAGCGGTCCATCCTGGGCACCTCCTGCAGCGTGCAGGGCACGACCCAGGTCTTGGGATCCTTGGTTCTGCCAAAGACCTGGGGCTCGTGGTACTTCATTTAAAAAAATAAAAATGATCCTGTGGTATTTTTAATAACCTGCTGGTTTAACTCAATTATGAGAGCATAATTAACTTGCTGAGATGAAACAGGAGATAAACGTTTGATTTTTTTTTTCTTGAAGGATGCTGCAGATAGATTTTGAACTTTGTATTCAATTACTTAAAAGCGAAAAAAATTAACAGGTTTCTGATGAGAAAAGCATACTACCTCCTTCATAAAGAGAGATTTATTAAGGATAGTGAACGAGTATACCTCAGGGCTCAATCATCTACTGTTTTTTTTTCAAGGGGTGATTCAATTACTTTAAGATGTGTTGCCTAAAAGAACAAACCGGGCTCTGTTACTTGGCAAATTAATCAAGTTCCTTTAGTGGTTTCTCTGGGTTAATAATTTCATTTAGGCGGCCTTCTCTTTCGTGGTTTCATCCCTACCAAGAAAACTCTCAAACGAGAGGGAGGAAAAAAAAAAGTGCTATTCATTTTCTGTACGAGGCAGCGAACGCAACCATGACGGGAGAAGTTTTCCCGAAATCAGCTTGCTCGGAGGTGCCTGTGAAAGCAGCAACTGGTTGGAATATATTAAAGAAAAAAAAGTGTTAAGGCTAATATTTTCACTGTGTAAAAAGGCCATTTGGATTTGTTGTCATCTGTGAAGGGCTGTGGATTTTATTCATAATTACTGCGAATGATGTTCTCTGGCTAGTGCGAGCCAATCCTGAAAATGTCACCAATTTTTAACACATTTTTCTCTTGAATATTCATAGCTCTGCTATTCGATACAGATGGAGAAAGTGCAACAAGAAAAAAAGGAGTTTGCAAAACCAGGCTGTCTGTGCCCTCTGTAATGACAGCGTTTTCCCAAAGCCCTGACCTGGGCACGGGGGAGGCTGTGGCTGGACGCCGCGCCGGCACGATGCTGCCTCTGCCCGCAGGGTAGGTGCAGCGTGGGCACCGCATCCTTGTACCGGCAGCCTCCGGTCCTGCCAAAAATCACCACGAGCCGGTATTTTGGGAGTTATCTCCAACACCATTTCTCGGCAGCAAAGTTTTCTCAGTGGAAAGCTAACTGCTCCTACCGCCTTCGCCTGGAGGGCAGAGGATGGGGATGCTCAGCAGACACGGGTCCCCCGGCACAGCTGGACCGCCCCTGGCTGGCTGTTCCCGAACCCCGTCAGGGAGACTTTTGGGAAAAGCTTTAGGGCTATTTTCATACATTGTAAAACATCTCTAAAAAGGGCATGTGCAATCCGGTTTTATTCTCCTATTGGTCGGTTATGGATGCAAAAGAACTTGAACCGTGGCCTGGGCTGCATCCGCTTCACATGAAATATGGGTGTTGAAATGTTAAATTCTGCAGACGGCAACATTTCGGTTGAGGGGAGAGATGCTCGGCGTGACCTTTCTGCATAAAAACATGACTCCTGCGGGCACCCGGCGCTGCACCGAGGGCTTAAACGTCAGCCTGCGCTGGCAGAGAGCAAATATTGACCCTGCAAAAACGCCTCGGGGAAAGCAGACAGCCCAGGCGGGCGGATGCGTGAGCCCCGGCCCCGTTAACCCTAACGAGGCGCTTCGTTAGGGGCCGGTTGAGAAGCGCCTCCCTCCCTCCCACCCATGGCTGAGACACGGATGCTCGTGCCATGGCTTATTGCTTTTCATATGGGCAGGGTTCAGGCGGTGATCAGGTTAAAGGGAGGGACTGTAGCCGTTCCCAGAACAAGAGGTCATCTGTTTTCTTTCAGGGGATTTGGCTCCGATTTCATCATTTTGAAGAACAGTGAGGCCCTTTTATCTGCCGGGGAAGGGCTTTTGGGGAGGGGGGCATGCTAGGCTTGTCTCTCCCTTGTGTGATAACTCATTTTAGACCCTTGCATAAAACCTGAGATCTGCTTTATGGCTTGGGAAAGTGCCCTAACGAGGCGGAGCAGAGGCTGAGGATGCTGCGGAGCTGTTACGACCCCGAACCCCAGGACCAGGCGGGTGTGCGAGCACTGGCCACGCTCCACACCGAGCACCCTGCTGCTTGCGTGATGCTATGGAGGTGGCCAAATTGTCCTTTTTTCCCTTTATTTTCCCTGCAGTGCCTGTAACAGCTCTTTTCAAGGCTGCAGCGTCTGGTACTAGTCTTAGCCTCCACCTCCCAAATACATTTTTGGATAAAAATGGGAGTGCTGGCGTGCTGAGGTGGGGTGGATATTTTTAAAGCAGCTGGCAGACTCCGCAGAGCAATTACGCTCCAGGTTCCCAAATAGCCCCGAGCTCGCTCACCGGCCAAAAACGCCGCGTGGTCCATTTGCCCGGGGCTGGTGCAGGTCGGGGAGCTTCGCAGGCAACCCTAAATGTTGGGATTAGGCACAGCTGGAGCTCGAGCGAGGCCAGAGGGGCCCCGCGCCCGGCTGCCCGAGCCCACATGAAAGGGAATGGCTCCCAGATGTTGCCCGAGCCCACCTTTGGGGGAAAAAAAAAAATTCTCTGATCTTATCCTCGGGACTCCAGGCATTAACTTTCCCTTCTTCCCACCCTCCGTGCCAACAGCAGGGTCTTGGTGCTGCTAGTGAAGCATCTTCAGATGGGAAACTTCTGTCGCACCTGGGTAACAGTGGCTTTTTGTGCAAAAAAAAATCCCTTTTTTTTTAATGCTTTCCCACTTCAATTGAATGTGCTCAGCCCATTGCACCAGCAGCTGCTTTTACGCTGAGAAAAATCCGTGAATTTTGAAGGTGGTGGATGGTCCTTTGCTGGGGATGCTCCAAGGTGCTTGAACACACGCTCGTGGGTGCCGGAGCAACCGCTGGTTTTCAGGACAGTAATTCCCCCTCACTGTCCCCGGGACCGAGGTCTGGGAGAGCCGCCACACCTGGGGAGCGGGTCTTTCCAAGGAAGTTTCATCATCCCTTTTCAGCAGCTCTCCAGAAGCATCGTTGCGACTTGGGACCTGCGATGCCCGGCAGACAGCCCAGATCCTGGCAGTGCCCAGGAGGGTTTTTCGTCTTGCATTGGAGGATATTTTGGGAACAAGGTGTTTGCAGGGGGCTGGGGGCAGGCAGGGACACGGTGAATCCCACAGCATTCATCCCTGCCTCCATCTTTTCTCCTTCTAGTTTGCTACAAGAGTCGCTTTTCCCACGTGAGCCAGGGAAGCGGTGATCTTGCTTTAATTATCACTGTCCTTCTCTGAGCAGAGGATTACTGAATTAGAGATGGCACCGCACCGACACTCAGCTCCACCTATTCCCCTCTTTAATCCCTTTTTGCACCACTGGCTGCTCCTGGGCCCAGGTTTCTCCAGCTGCCCATCATCACCCTCTCCCCGGCCAGCAGTTGCAGGCAGGCTATTGCAGGCAGACCTTTGCAGGCAGGAACATAACGTGGCACAGCCCTTAAAGCTCTTTTGCTCTAAGGCTTTTAAGACATCCAGGAGGGCTGGGTGTCCTGCCACTGCCCCGTCCCCCCACGGCTCTGCTCTGCCTGCCAGGCTGTGGCTTCTGCAGTCTGCAGGAGGATTTGTCGCTGGGGAAATGCAGTGCTCCGACTTATAAAAGTAGGGCATTCGCTTGGCAGCTCAAGAAATAATGGGAGATCGGTTTAATTATTCCACAGAAATGCTCAGATTGTGCAGATGCCTAACTTAGGTTTAATATAATTAAGATAACTCATGTCTGTAAACATGTCTGGGACTGAACCTGATGATCGAGCCGTGGATCCAAGCCTGCGGTTTTACTCCTGGCTTTCAACTGGAGCTTCAAGTGTCCGACGAAAGCAGGACGCACCCAGGCTCAGCCCCGCGCCCAACCCTGCCGGGCACTGCCAGGCCCTTCGGTTCGGGTCTGTGATGCTGAGGAAGATGTTTTTTCCCCAGTTCCCAGCTGGTTTTTCACGCGGATGCTGGGGGGCAGCTGGGCAGTCGGGTCCTGCGCTGGGGCACACCGCCAGCCTCGGCGCTGGCATCCGTTGTGCTTAATGGAAAAGGATAGGATAGAAAAGAAAAACAAACAACTGTTGCTGGTAATATCAATGCTCTAGGGTTAAATTGAGCCTCTTTCCTCTTCTTTTATAGAAAATCACCCTTTCCTCCCCGGCATGCATTTGGGACCAGCTGGGCTGGCCTGCCCGGGGTAGTTTTGCAGCCCGACTGAGCCCAAATGTTTCTCCCGGGGCAGATGCTCGGGATCTGCTTTGCAAGGTGAGCATCTCCTTGGCATGGCAAATTCAGGAACCTGTTAGGCACTAAATAGCTGAAATATTGCCTTGTTTTTCTCCACTTCCACCTCCCTCTGGGCTCTTTCCTCCCCCAGCCTGGCTTGTTCCTCCCTCCCCTGTTGTGTGCTGCTCTTCACACCTTGAAATGCCTCCTAACGCTCCTGTAATGGCTTATCAGCCCAAAAATATGGAAGCTGGGATGTTCCTCGCTAACGGGCACCTTGGCCGGGGTGTCCTGGGAGCCGGTGCTGAGAAACACCAGGCAAAACCCAGCCCCTCGCCCTGCCGGGGGTGCAGCATCCCTCTGGCACCGGCCGGTCCCAAACCTCATCGATCCAGGCTGCGATTAATCTCATTTTTAACTTTGACTTTAAAATCCCATGCAGCACCGAGGTAAATGTACGAATGACACACATCACTGTGGAGTAATTAGACCCAACGCGTGCACACACACACACACACAGAGGCGCAGCAGTACTGATTTCTGCATTAGCATGATAATGAATGTTCTCACTAGAAGCTTGTAATTATGTTTCCTCTTTTTTTCCCCTCCCCCTGATAGTATAATTAATTATGAATAGAGCCAGAGTTTGACGCTAACGCTTTTTTTTTTTTTTTTTTTTAAATCCCTTTTGGTTCTATTTCTGCCCTATTAAAAATTTATGAAGGAGCCAGAGGTAAAGTCATTTTCCCAGACAGTTGCTCCTATAAATTCAATGGGAATAATATTAAAAATAATAATGACAGAAGAAGGCAGGAGAGGACTTTGCAGAGGGTTTTCTCCCCTCTTCTTTAGGCCGTCGCGCAAGTAAGAGGCTGCATTTGCCAGTAGAAAGCCCCGGTCCGTCCGTGTTGTGGCACCTCGAGGGGAGCACTGCCAGGCGCTGTGGACGTGCCTGTGGCTATCGTGAGGTGCCAAGCAGCCCCTGGAGGTGCCACCCCTGCAGGGCCGCTCCACAAAGCCGCTGCAGCCGCGCAGGGTTGAGGTCAGAACGCGGTGGTGACGTGCCCTGGGAGGAAAAAAAAAAACTTTATTTGTTTAAAATAGAAAAAAAATAACCCACGAGCGCTTTCAATACCTTGGGAAAGTTATTTAGGATTATGAGATGCAAAATCAAAAACTTTTAAGGAAGTGCTTTTCTTTTTCAGTCGGCTCACAAAGAGGAATATAAAGGACGCGCTTCTTGCTGATAAAGCGCTAGTGTCTGTGCGGCTGCAGCGCACCAGGACCCTCCCAGGATGCCCATCCCCGTGGTGCCCCGGCTGCACGGATGCAGGACAAAGCTCAGGGTTTGGTCCCAAAGGCTGTGATGGTGTGACTGCTCGCAGTGGGGAAGATGCTTCCTCCCCACCACCAGCGTGCCTCATCCTTTCCGTAGGAAACCTGCGTTTGATCGCACCATCCTTTGAGGACAGAAAGTGGGAAAATGGTTGAAACCGGCTCAGCAGTTTGGGGTGATTGGTATAAAGATGTAACGCCTGGGGGCAAGGACCGAGGATGAACTGTTCACAGGATCTCCATCCTTCCAGCCACCCCAGAAGAGCCCCTTCCAGTGCCACGGGCTTTGCCCCCCTGCCGACAAAGCCCGTTTTGTTTCACCCTCCTCCTCCGCCAGTTGCCGTTCATGCCACCAACCTTCCCTTGCCGTAGGTGTGAACTGTTTTTCTTTTTAAATTGCATTTATTCTAACAAATGTCTCATGCAAACACAATTGCAGGTTTGCTAGAGGGAGACGCTATTTGCAGGCAACCTTGCACAAAGGCAGATTTATTCTCCTTCCATTCATTTGAAGCTAAAGTAATAGCTCTAACTACATCTGACTTATAATAAGCACGTTACTGGGAACAAACCTGTATTCTGCATGTATTTCCCTCTTTGTCAGCTCCATCTAGGCATTTTTTCTCCCTCTCTTTTTTTTTTACAATAACAAAATCAGAGCCTTGTCAGTTGAAAGTTTATATGCCCTATTTATAGCACTCCGCTGTCTCCCAGCTTTTATGTTCCAGCATAAGTAGCTCTTTACCCTCTGCTCGCAAGGAGCCTAGCGTGAGCCTGAACAGAGCCTGCACCTCCATAATAGCTCTTTTATCCTTCCCCACGGAGGGAAGCATGCCCTGCTTTCCATGGACTCGCCTGCTTTGGCTCCAGCCTTGTTGGAGGCGAGCACCCGTCCCCGCAGGCCGGAGGACTCTGCCCCGGGAGTTTGGTATCTCTTTTCGTCAGCGGGTCCTTGAACTTCAGGGGTTGCTTTAGGGAACGGGGGTGTTTTGCTGGGCAGAGCACCGGCACGGTTTGCTGCTTGCGGCTATCGAGCAGCTTGCTGGTAATCATCGGTCCCATCTTTTGGCGTGTGATGGCTGGGAAGGCGTCGCCAAAGTTTGACACATAAATTTGCCATCCGCTTGATGACTTTCATTAGTAAGAAAAATATAAGTGTTCCTCCAGGGAGCTTCAGCGGTTACTTCAATGATTTTTGTAGTTAAGCTGGTACCTCAATACAGTTTGTGTATTTAGGAGGTCTTCGTAGACAGGCAATCCCGGATTCAGCATCACACACAGCTCCTCTGCGGGCTGAGGCTGGTTCCTGAACTTCTCTGTTCCTCGTCTCCGGGTGTTATTTGGGACGAGCACTCAGGACGGGGTCTGGCAGAGATGCTGAGGGAGGGCTCCCTGCGGGCAGCACCTCCCAGCACGGCGGTGGCTGAGATGGAAAGCAGAGACGGTGGTTGGAGAACAAATCAGAGTCACCATAACCCACAGCAGTCTTGCAACCCTCCCTCCCTCCCCGGTGTGCCAGCTCTCCCGGGTGCTTCCCAAACCTCTGGGTCCCTCATCTTTACCCTGGCCGGCGGGCTGAGGGAGCGGAGCTGGTGGGAGCCAAGCGCCGGCGCTGCCATCCCGCTCGGTGCTCCCGCGCCGGCACACACGCACAGGCTCTTTTCCCCTCTCTCAGCAGAAGGCACAGTGTCTCCTCTGTTACCGTGTCCTTCGTGGCACGTCATCGGGGCTCAGGCAGGACTCTCCCATCTGTTCCAGGCGGAAAGATTGGGATAAAAGGGGCCATTGTGCTTTTCTCCCTCCAACTAACTTTAATCGCAGTGAAGGGAAAACTCTAAATGCTAAGAAAACCTGGATGTGAGGGTCCTGCTCAGATGAGATGTTTACAGGATAAAAAACCGTTACAAAAGAAAATTGCAAAATGAAAAAAAATTGCAAAATAAACAGTGTTTCAGGCAGTAGCACAACCGGCTCTCACCCGGTCCAGTGCTGGAGAGCCGGGGCTGGGGGAGTGCAGCTCTGCCACACCCCGGCTCCTCCGCAGGGTTTTGCTTGCCGAGGAATCAGCCCGTCTGTTAAATATAGCTGATGAGCTGTTCTTGAATTGCACCTAATTACGTCTCCCCTCCAGCGCGCCGGCGCTTCCTGGCTCTTTGGAGCTACAAGGAGCTGGATGATTGCGGCTTGAACTCTTCAGGTGGAGCGAGACGCTTATTTGTTATCCCCCTGTTTGGCTGTCTCATACTTGGGAGGAGAGAGACGAAAAGCTGAATTCTCTGAGAAGGGAGGAAAAAAAGAAAAAAATCCCGGTGAGATTCCTGTTGAACTCTTTGCTCATTAAGATGTCAAAAGGTTGGGTGCCCCAGCAACTGCTTCTCCTGTCTAAGCAGGGCTTGAAATTGCTGCAGTCATCGTGCAGGGAATTTGCAGGTGCTTGCCCAGCTCCGCGTCCATGGGAAGATGCCCGTAGCCAGGTGCCTGACAGCTACAGGATCCCTCCTGAAAAGCTTCTCTAATTTAAGCAAATACAGCTCTCCCAGCCGGGAGCAGCCGCCCCCTGGGGACCTGGGCACCAGGTCCCCGTGCTGCGTTAGCTCGCCCACCACTCTGTGTGCCTCTTCCGCGCCTTTCCAGCCACACCGAAAATACCAGTTCAGGGCCCTGTGGGTCATTTGCGTGGACTTCACCTAGAAAAAGTCATTGCCTGAAAGATATTTGGATTTTTTTTAGAGGCTGACTCCCAAGCATCGGTTTGGTTTTGCTGAGGTTTTTTTTTTTTTTCAAGATTTTGCCAAATTTCAGCCAGCCGCTTGCCAGCCGCTCCATCCATCTCCCATCTGCAGGGCTTGCAAAAATTCTGCCCCATTTTTTCTGGCTCCTCCTTGGGATGCACGTCTTCTGTTTGTTGTTAAAAGATGCTTCTCCATCCCAAAGCAGGGCTCTCGCTGGAATTTAAGTGGGTACGGAAGAGGGAAATATATTTTTCCCAGTCTCAAAAAATACCAAATGTCTTAAAATGAAAGACCTCCATCAACAAAATTTTCCAATTCATGCACAGAGCAGCACATCCAAATTGGGGAAGCCCTTGTTTTGCAAGGACAGCGTTGGAGGGGTGAGAAGGGGCTCCGGATCCACTCCGACTTCAGCTCAACAACTTGGGGAAGAAAATCAAATCCTGCTATCCCTGCGGGGCTGGAGGCTGGAAGCACGGGGAGGCTTCGGCACCCTGTGCCAGCGGGTGATCCCCTCCCACAGGACTTATTGCTCCGGGACCACATCAGGTCCCCAAAGGCCACCGTGGGAAAGGAGGGAAAAGGCGCAGAATGAGGCCGTGGGCTGAAATGCCGGTGAAGGGGTACCCGAGCCCCCCAGGAAAGGGGCTGCCCCACACGGATGCATGCCGGGGCATCGCCACCAAAACACCGCAGGATGGGTGAGGCCGGGTCCCCTCCTCGCTGCCGTCGGGGAAGGCTCCCGCGCTGCCGGCTGAGTTCAGCCGAGAAAGAGACAGTGGTGTCGTTACAAATACACTTCAGATCTCTTCCATGGAGGAGGAAAAGTGCCAACATGACCAAAAATATGCAAAAGATCAACTCTGATTAGAAGTGGCCTGGCTACCAGTTTCAGTCTCGGGCGTTTGGCTTTGCTGTGGGAAGCCCTCATCATTTTCTACTGTTTTACTCATAGCCAAAAATATGATGAAACCAGAACTGAATGTGTTTTCTTCTGTCTTATTACAGTAAGCATCATAAATTATTCACCCATGAGACTCAACTGCATTTCTTACTCAAAAGGAGCTTCCTTTTGTCTTCAGGGGCTCGGACCTCGGAGCCGCCCTGGGCTGGTGGTGGACCTCAGGGCTTTCCCACTTGCCGTAGCCCCAACACATGGGGATATCACTGCCGGCTTTTACCCGGCATCCCCACAGTCCCCCGGACCCAGCTGTCAGCATGGTGGGAACAAACCTCATTAGGTGGTGTGGGTGCGGGTGGCGGAGCAGAGATGGGGCAGAAGCGGGTTTTGGGGCAGTTCCCGGCAGGCAGTGGGGACGCCCATCACAGCACCCATGCACTCCAAGCCCTAGCGCCAGATCCTTCTAGAAATGCATGTCCTAGGACAATGTCAGTCTAATCAGCGCCCTCTTCGTTAGCAGGGACCTATAATTAGAAGCAGCAGCCAGCCATCTGCTTTTATCTCGTCACATCACACAGTGCCTCTCCGCTGTCCTTTATTACCGGCCATCATTTTAGATCAACATTTCCCTCCACCCCCAACTGTGTCTTATCTCACTTTCATTATTGCTAATGACCAGCACTGGCAATGCTCCGTGGCGGAGGAGCGAGAGCGGGCCGTGCTGGGAGCGCTGCAGAAAGCAAGCCCGTGTCTGCTGCCTGCCTGCCCATTAGTCCCTCCTATGTGATATTTTCGGGGTTCACAACCTTGCCTGTGGACCTTCCCGAAATACCCTCTGCCTTGCGCCAGGCACGGGGGCTGAGAATAAGAAAGCATTGGGGAAAATATAGCTGCTCTCAAATATTCTGAGTTTTTTCAGCTTGTAAAACGTTTTCCCAAGTTTCCCGTTGTGTCCTGCTCCCGGCATCTGCCGGGACATCGAGAGGACACCCTTGTCCACACCAAGCAGCCAGGGGCTGCCGGGTAGCAAGACCTTGGAGGAAGGGAAGGAGAAAACCCCTTTTTATGTATCTTTAAATTTGGTGCCTAGACAAAAGCGTAAGACATATAAACGGATTAACAGACATGGTTTATTAGCGCTCCTTAATTCACTTCACAGGGCTGAGGGAAAAGTTATTAGCAGATGTATGGCCAGTAATAAGCTAATTATAACCCTGTCAGATCAGAGATTTGAAGAGGTGGGTAGTTTCGTGTGTGAGATAACTATAATTGTCTGTTAAAGATTATGAATTAATATTGATTTAATAAAGCTGTGACCATTTATTTCTGCAGTAAAGACTAGTTATTTATTCTGTGAGCTGCCCCAGCACCACGGGAGGCAGCAACCCATCTGCCAGAGGTGCGTATTTGGGAGGCCAAAATGCACAGGGGACCAGTTGCCGAGCCTGTGTCCTGCCCGTCGGCGTCCCCATCGCTGGCTTTGACGGGGACGGCTTCAGCACCTGGCTCCAAATTCGCGTCCCATGCCCCGCTGTACCACGGCAGCTTAGCCCCGGGGTCACGATGCACCTTGCGGGTGGGGAAAGCATCTCCCTGCACACCTCTGGTCCTCGGGGCCGGCTCTGGAGGGGGTCGGGCAGGCATGCCGTGCGAAGGCACGGTGAGCCAGCGTGTGCGAGGAGCCGTGGGGCCGCAGCGCTTTTGTTGTGGGTAGGAAGCAGAGAGCGTGCCACGCTTCTACTGAAGCGCATTAATCACCGCTCTGATCTTCCGCTCATTTTAACCATTTCTCTGTCTGATGCCCGTAAAAGGTGTCTTTATTTGGCACCAAAGGAAAGCACGCTGCTGCCTGACGAGGGACGTTTGCTTTTTCTGTCTTGTTGGGGGAGAAACTTTGCTGCCGCCGCATGCCGTTACACACGTGCCCGCCGTAGGATGCTGTGCTGGATGAGGGTACCTGAGCGCAGCCGGCTGCCCTCTGCGTGGTGCAGGACGTGCCGCTATGCCCGATGCCCTCATTGCTGGGGTGCTGGCATGGGACGGTGCACAAGTGCTTCTGCTTCAAGGCTCTTCCCCAGCAAGAGCCATTGGGTGGCTTTGAGTTGGTTTTTTTTTTTAAAGTTATTTGCTTCTCCAAACTGATTTGGAGTTGAATGCATTCACCCCATCCTCTCTATTCGTGTGCCTCTCTGCTGTGCCGTTTATTGAAATAATGTGGTAGCCGTCTCTAGCCGCTACCATTGCATCTGATATTAGCCGGCAGCACCGAGGAGCCGCAAGTCCTTTGGGAAGAGGCACCGCTGCCTGGGATCGGCATGCCGCGGGCAGGAGGCAGCCGCTCGCCCCTGCCTGCTCTCCCTGCCGGGTCAGCAGGCTTGAGGGGAGGCAGCACATGTCCGTCCAGCCCCGTCGGTTTGCAAACAGACCCTCTGCCCATCCCCATCGCGGGGCAGAAAATAACATTTTTACTTGCACCATGAATGCATTTGCTGCTTTTAGCTGAATTTAAAAGCAATCTGTATGTATCTGCATTTAAAAGCTGATCCCTTCAGGAGAGACGTGACCCTTTTGGGGTCCTGTCTGCCCCTCGATGCGTTAAAGCCTGCAGGCAGCCTCAGCACAACTTGCAAGGAGCTGATGCGAGCGTGCAGGTCTGCTGGTGATGGGTGTTTTGGGGCAGCCAGATGGGGCATTACCCACTGCCAGGCCCAAACCCGCCGGGGGGCAGGGGGAGGGGAGCAGGGCAGCTGCTCAGGACTGCTTAGCCTAGCCATTTGGGAGAGGGAGCCAAGGGAATGGCCAGAGAAAGAGGAGAGGCCAAACCCTGTGGCCACGGTCAGGTCTGGCCGGGAAAGCACAACTCCTTTGCAAACTGCAGCATGCCGGGATGCTGATGGCGGTCCCTTCCCCACGGTGGGGCTGATGCACAGGGGTGGGATCACCCTCACAGCTCGGGGATGAAGGCAGCCCTGGCGCTGCTTAGATCATTTCCCAGTTTACAGCCACCGTCCAGGATCACTTCAGTTTTTCCCCTCTCGGCACATAGCTGAGTGCCACCTACTTTGGGATATTCACATCGCGTCATTTGTTTCCGTAAACCATTGCCAGCTTGAAGGCAAGCACGGAAAAAAGCAGGAGCGGTCATCTCCTGCAGATGGAGTGTGGCCATGGGGAGCTGGTGCAAGACCCCCGCACTGCCAGCCAGCTCCCCAGGCTTTTTCTTTCCTCCTCCTCCAGGCTGGCAGGCAGATATCTTTAGTTTGGGTTTTTTTTTTCCCAAGGTGGATCCGTTTCCCCAAGGTCAACTCCAGCCTTTCATACCGCCTGAGTCCCACCAAATTCCTCTCATGCCCGGAGCAAGTAAAGGCAGGTCACTGGGGTGCTGGGAAGGCGCTTTGGGGGGGGAGCAGCGTTGCCTCATGCAGGGTAGGGGTGCAAACCTCCTTGCCCTACATCCCCCGATTCCTCCACAGTGCCAGGGGGTCTAAGCCCCCTCATCCCCGTGCCAGCACTATAGGTCACACGTGGTCATGGAGGGTAAACCCCCGCCATGGTTTTCACACACATTGGTCCTAGTGGGCTGATGCTCCGATAAAGTCCATTACAGGATGACTTAGTGTGCTGGTTTTGGCTGGGCTAGAGTTAATTTTCTTCACAGTAGTTAGTGTGGGGCTGTGTTTTGGATTTGTGCTGGAAAGAGTTTTGATAACCCAGGGATGTTTTCATTACTGCTGAGCAGTGCTGACACGGAGTCAAAGCCTTTTCTCCCACCTCACCAGCGAGCAGGCTGGGGGGGCACGAGAAGCTGGGAGGGGACAGAGCCGGGACAGCTGACCCCAACTGACCCAAGGGATATCCCACACCATATGACGTCATGCTCAGCACATAAAGCTGGTGGAAGAAGGAGGAAGGGGGGGGACGTTTGGAGTGATGGTGTTTGTCTTCCCAAGTCACCGTAAGGCGTGATGGAGCCCTGCTTTCCTGGGGATGGCTGAGCACCTGCCTGCCCATGGGAAGGAGTGAATGAATTCCTTGTTTCGCTTTGCTTGTGCGTGCAGCTTTTGCTTTACCTATTAAACTGTCTTTCTCTCAACCCACGAGTTTTTCCCACTTTTACCCTTCCGATTCTCTCCCCCATCCCACCAGGGGGGAGTGAGCAAGCGGCTGTGTGGGGCTTAGTTGCTGGCTGGGGTTAAACCATGACACTTAGTTTAAAGGCTGCAGCTTGCTTTAAATGTAATTACTTTCTCCTGAAGCTTTCCATGGTAGGGTGGTTTCAAAGTGAGGGTGGCTCCTGTTTTGCATCTCACTTCTTTTCCTGGAGGAGTTTAGGTGAACCCAAGCAAGAAAATACCCCAATTTCTTGCATTTGTGCCAGGCATGGGGCAAGTTTAATGTAAAACATCTCAAGAATCTGAGGCAGGACTCCAGTTTTCCGCTGAGATCTGACATCTTTGCTGATGCGACGTTTCGGAGGTGCGTCGCATTACCATTTTATCTGATGGAATAGCTATCAACAGCAGCTTCGAAGTGAAATGCTACGGAAAATCTGTAGCCTGCTATCTGCAGCCTGGCAGCGCAGATATACTTTGATTACAGCGACAGCTCAGCTCTGTCTCCTGTGTTTAATGTGTGTGTACGTGTCCGGCTGCGGCACGGTGACCCGCGCCAGCTCTCCCTCTGCTCCGTGATGCTCAAGGCAGGCTCGCCGTAGTCTCTGCTTTCATGAAGCTGCAGCTCCCAGAGCCTTGGGATGCTGCCACAATCTCATCTGTGATTTAAGCAGAACAAGAAGCTTCCAGCTTCCACGATTGCAGGGAAAAAGCTTGAAAACACGGAGCCTCGAGGCTCTGAAAACCAGAACCCTGTTGCACAGAGCACACAGTTGCTGTCTGGTGTTTGCAATGCCATTATTTTAAAGCCAAGCTCGTTATTCTTGCTTTGAGACGGGGAAGGGGTTTGCTTTCCTGGGCTCAGCAGTACCGTACAAACATATCCAGGCTCTTGCGTTAAGGAGAGGCACACGCTTCTCGTTAGGAGGTTGTTAAGATGAGGATGATGAAGACAGAATCTGGGCCGGAGGGGTTCACCACTCGGTCTTGAACCACACTGGAAGTCACTTAGCCCCACGACATTGGGGCAACCGTTATTTTGGGGTATTATTGGGTAATTTGGGTATTATTTGGAGTATTTTGGGATTACTGGGTGCAGTGTTTTTGCGCAATGGTTTTATAAACTCCACTGGGATCTGGTAGCTGCTAGTTACAGACGGTCAGGCTGCCAGAAGACACAGAAATGCAAAAGGAAATCATCCCTTCTATTACAAGAGCAAGGCCATGAAAAGCCCATATTCACACTGCGATACCAGCCCAGCGATTCCCTTCGGGACCACGGCCTTCTGGACTGTAGGAACATGGGAGAAAAATCCATCTGTGCTCTGGCAGGATATTCAGCATTGCTGGAAAGTGTGTTCAACCCTAGGGGTTTTTTTAAAACACATTTGATTATAATGTTGTTCTAAGGTCACTGGAATCTAAAAGCCTCGCTCCTGGCTCCTGTAAAATTAATGTCTTGAGTCTTTTTGCCGTGGTATGGGACTTGCCCTCCATTCATTAAGTGAAACGTCACTGGTTAAAAAAAAAAGAAGTTCCAGCTCAAGAAATGCTAAATGGCTGGAGCAGAGACACCCTGCAATGTAACACGGATAAATTCGGTCCTTTTTCTTCCAAGATAATCACATCTTCGAGAGGAAGATTTGATCTGCTGCTTTGCCTCACAAGATGCTCAGCCTGCGAGCCGAGCACTTACAAACAAGGACCTGAACCACATGGAAGGTGCTGCCGGACATCGCCGGACACCCAGCTGCCGCGGGCACGGGACGGCAACTTTTCCCGCTTTTCCCGGCACATCTGGCTCTTTCGAGGCAATTTGACTCGTGCTCCTGATGTTTATGCTCGCGTTTACTCTCACACCGAGGCGTGCGTCTGTGCTTACACATCCAGTCAGGTGACTTAAAGAGACTGGGTCTGGGCCTGGGAAAGTCCCTCTGCCCCGCGGCGGCGCAGCTGTATTGGGGCAAGGAATGCCGTGAGCTGCCTGGCCCGCTATCCCGCTCCCCGGGAAAATGCCATTCGTGAAGATGCGGGAGAAGAGAAATAAACTGCGGGGAGGTAGAGTGGCAGGGAACCCACGCGTGCCCAGCTCTGCCCGCGTTGCCTGCTGCCTGCTGGAGCGGGGAGGAAGAAGTGGAGGTTTGCAAGATGCTTTTCCAGCTTTTGGGGTCATGCATCACCCGCGGCAGGGTGGGGGGGGTGGAATCACCTGGGTGGGAGGCACCCAGTGACGGAGCAGAAATGGTCGTGGCCGAGGGGGCATGACCTTCCTCATCCCCCCTGGGAGGATGGAGGGGAAGAAATATTATGAAAAAGCGGGACAACAGTAAAAATCAGAAGCTGGGGTGTGAAACTGGAAGATGGGAATGGCGTGGGAGCGACCAGGGCTGCCTCAGCGCCTGGTTCCTGCTGGCATTCTCTTGTTAAACTCTGCAGATTTCCCTGCAAAAATCAGTCCCTGGGGAAGGTTTTCGATGCGGCCGGGATCGCAGTGCAGACCCCAAGCCGGGGATGGGAACGTGCAGCGCGGCCTCTTCTCCTGGAGACCCCCGCCTTCCTTTGGGGGAAAACCGAGGTTTCCTCACTCTGGCGCTGCGCGACAGCCCCGGGCATCAACGTCCCAGAGGCTGAAACTTTGCCGGGTGGTAGCTGTCAAGAAACCAAGCAGCGATCGGCCCCCTCCAACACCCTCCTCTGAAGCGCTGGTGTCTGAAAAAGCACCGGGGTGGCTTTTGCAGATTTTCACCAAAAAAATTATTAATGACACCCAGTGGCATTAATACAGCCAGTGGCACCAGTAAAGCTGGGAACACCGACATAGCTGGTGGCACCAGCGTAGCCAGTGGCACCGACCTAACCGGTGGCACCAGCACAGCCAGTGGCACCGATATAACCGGTGGCACCGGCGCAGCTGGTGACAAGGATACAGCCGGCGGCCCCCATGCCCGGCACCTCTGCGGGGGACAGCGGAGACCTGCCGGGGCCCGCCCGCTCGCTCCCTCCTCGCCCGCCCGCCGGGTGCTCGGCGCTGCAGGCGGCGGGCGGGCGGGCGCGGCCCCTTTAAGGCGCGCGGGCGGCGCGGCCCCGCCCCGCCCCGCCCGGCCGCCGGGGCGGCTGTGGGGCGGCCTGAGGGACCGCCACCGCCTCCCGCCGCGCCGCGCCGCGCCGAGGCAGGGCAGGGCAGGGCAGGGCAGGGCAGGGCGCTGCTGGGCCAGCGCTGCGGCGGAGGGGCGGCCCGGCCCGGCCCCGCGGGCGGGCGGACCCACCGACAAACCGACCGACAGACGGACGGACGGCGAGGCTTGCGGGGGAGCAGCCCCATGGCTCTGGATTTATAAACACGGCGCAGATGGCGGGGCCGGGCCCCCGCGCCGAGCGCTGCCCCGCCGGCCGCTGAGGCGGGAGGCGAGGCGAGGAGGGAGCAGCGGCGGCGGCGATGGGGGGCGGCAGCTGCCGGCGGGATTAGGTAAGGCGGCGGCGGCGGTGGTGGCGGGGGGGGGGCGGCGGCTGCTGCCCCGGGCGTGGCGCTGCCCCGAGCGGCCCCGGGGGCCGCGGGGACCGTGTGTCCCCCCCCGCTGTCAGGCTGCGACCGGCCCGCTCGGGGCGGGGGCGGGGGCCGGGCCGGGCCGGGGGGCCGCTCCCCGCCAGGTAGGGGTGCGGGCGGCCGCCGTTACGTAAAAACGAAAATGTGCTGCGGGAGCTGCTCGCTGGGGGAGAAACTTTCTTGGGTTTTTTTTTTTTTTTGGTTGGTTTTTCTTTTTCTACCCTCAAGGGAAAGCGCTGCCCAGGGAGCTGCAGGGTTTGGGGGTGCTCGGAGGGAGCCCCGCACTTCGCAAACTAGCGGGGACACCCCGTCTGGGGGGGGGGGCACCCCAAGGGCCTCTTTTTACCCCCCTCGTTTTTTTTTTAATTCTTCTTTCAATTCTGCTTTATTCTGCTTTATTTTTTGGCTCTTGCCCCACGTACGTATTTGAAGCCGGTGGTTTCACGCCGATACGGGAGCCTGGAGAAATTAATCTGCATCCAAGGCGTTGCTCAGCGCCGAGTAGGGAAATCCAGCCCTGGCCGAGGCTCACCCTGGTGCCCCAGAAATGTGTCATTTGTGTGTCGGAGAGAGGGCTGGGGTCCTGGGCACGGCCAGTGGCGATAAGAACTACAGAGCTCACTTGTCGGGCGATGTGGCGTTTAGTGGCTGGTGGGTAAACAGGGCCGGTGTCTGCAGGCAACAAGTGTATGTTTCTCTAAACCCCAGCTGCAGTCTCTGGAGTGATTGCTTTTTTTCTGTCGATTCTTATAATTTCCTGTTCCCTCTTCTCCCTTGGCCCTTCCTCCTGCTCCCTTGCCCTGACAATGCACAAAGAGCAGGCTGCAGTGGGTGCAGGCAGCTGCCTGCCATGTGGGCTGCTGCCAAAGCCACTGAAGCAGCAAAACCTACACGGCCCTGGCCCTCCTGGGGCTCACGCTGCCTGGGGCGAGGGGCTGTGTTGACCGAATAAACCCATCCCTCTTTCCACGGCTTTGAACCCTGTGGATGTCCCTGCCTGCGCAGCCCGTCATGCCTGCAGGCGCTTCTGCCTGCGCCGGAGGCTGGGTCTGCTTCATGAACTTTGTGTTTTGGGTCAGCTCAAGAATTTGCCCGAGAGGACAGTGCTGCTGGAGGTGACCTGTGCAATGGGTATTTCTTAACGCTGCCCTTTCAGTTCACAGGCGTTTATGGTCTGAACTCTTTCTGCAACCTCTCCCTCAGTATTCACATGAAGCAAAGGTTGGCGCCCTGAATGCCTGAAAACGGCAGGGTTTTGCTGAATCTGGTATTTTTAATCTGACTTTGGTGGATGTGATGTTGTTCTGCTGGTATTCCTTGTCTGCGTGGGGTGGGAGTTTTTCCATTTAGCGTAGGGTTTTTATCAGCAAGGTTAAGTTTTAGTTTGCTGTGTGCTTTACAGATTAAGGTTTGGTACTACTACTAATTCATAAAGGGAAGGAATGCGAGTCGGGACAACTGGGTGAGTATTTCCATCTCTTCCGAAAGCGGTGACAGAACTCCTGGAGGACTTCAGTGAAGTCGTCCTTAATTCTCTGAATTTCACTGCTGGCTTGTTGGGTGACTTTGGGACTTAGCTGAGCTTCCCATGTGCCTGTGTCTACCCGGCTTGCGCAGAAGCCATGCCTTGGGTGGGGAATGCAGTAAGCAAGGCTCACAAGTGTTTTGAGGCTCAGTCCCAAGATGCCATGGGAGGGAAGGGAAGTTCTGTGTGTGACAATATTTTATAACTTCAATTGAGTCGGTTTCAGTATGAGAGAGACTCTTGCAAAATGCATTTAGTTTATTGAAAGCAAATGCACTCAAACCCCAGTTTGTTATTGCCAAAAGGGAAAAAGTAGAAGCTATTTTTGGTGTGAGAGAGGAGATGGGGCACGCACATGTCTGGGGCAGGAAAACACTGGTGCTTTGTTCTTCTGGCTTCATGTGGGTGGTGGTTTCTGTTATTTAGCTGTGTGTTTCTGCCAAGTTGCAAAACATACCTGGTTCTGAAAACCCTGTGGAGGTCAGGGCTGGCTCTGCGGAACTGGTACCGGGCCCGTATGAGAACGCCTCCCACGCCAGCATCTCCAGCACTGGAGAAGTGGGTGGATGCTTCTGGCTTCACACCTTTGAGCGCCAGGGAGGTGACTGGCATTTTTTCGCGACGGGATCTGGACTGAAACCGTAAACTTGTTTCACGCAAGCCACCAAACAGCTGCTGCTTGGCAATACCTTTCACTTGCTAATGGCTGTGGTTGGATTTGAACCAAGTTGCCTTGAGTGGAGGTTGTGCCAGTCCCTGGAGCAATCCTGCACTAAATCCAAAGAGGGTTTGGTTCAGGCTGTGTTCACGTCTTATAATTAGGAGATCCAGTCTGGTAAAGGCAGTTTTGTTATGATTGGCGATGAAGGCGTGCATGCCGCTGTGCTGATAGCCCCATGTGTTAAGAGAGCTACCAGTCTCATCTCCACGGCAGCTCTGGACTGTGCTGGCTGGAACTGGGTCATAGGAGATGTCTTCATCTTTCCTGACATGGCTGTAAATTATTTGTCCTCTTGATGGCTCCTGGTGTTCCTCCCGCTGCTAGTTCTGGTTGTTAGTGGTCTCTGCTGAAATACAGTCCTGTTTGCGGTCGGGTCATCATGGGAGAAACCTGCTTGAAGTCAACCATAATTTACATGTTTGAGAGACTGTCGTCCTCACAGCTCTTTGGGGAGGAGGAAAGTTACAATCTCCCCAGTTTCTAGATGAGTAGGTAGGAAAGGAGGATTAAATCGGTAAATTTTCAGAAGTGGGGTTTTGGGCACGAAGGGGTATGGGTTTGAGAGGGCCTGTGTTTGGGGTGCAGTACTACCCATCCCTGACCTGATGTCTCATTCTGACCAGATCATAGACATGTCTGAAAATTGAGGCCAGGGGGGTTACGTGAAGTTCAATGTGTCAGAGCGAGTCTGCTGGAGAGCTGGTGAAGAGGAGTCTCTTTCCCCATGAGTGCTTTGCCCGTTCAGCGCGAGGGCTCATTGCTCCCAATGGCGAAGTACTGGTTCCCTCCTGGGTTTTGTGCCTGCGAGCAGCGATCCCCCAAATGCAGGTGGGGGGCTAGATGCAGGGGTACTCGAGGGTGGAAATCCAGGGCAATGTGTTCTTAAAAGGACTGTTATCTTTGTGCAGCTGCGTTTGTGCGAACTGTGGCTCGCTTCAGTCTTCCCTGAGAGATTTCAGTGGAGAGCAGGGTCAGCTCTAATGGAGCTAGAAATGAGGTATAGCAGCACCCAGTCACCTCTGTGATTAGTGACTAAGGCTTTTGCAGCCGCTTAAGGATTTGGGCATCGTGAGGTCATGGATTCTCATCTAGGATGCTGTGGCATAGGCTCTTGTGTGGCTTTGAAGGGTCCTTGCTCTGTATTGACATAGGAAAGTGGTGGAGAATTGCTATTTATGGCTGGACTTGTGCTGACACATAGTTAGGGTCTCCGATTTGCCCTGTGATGTCGAAGGGATAGATCTTTGCATCACAGCGAAAAATGGAAATGCATATCACTTAATGAGCATGGCTAGAGCAGAGATGCTTCCTAGAAAAGGATTGAAGGGGGGAGCTGGAGCTCCACAGCAAAGGGCATGAAAATGCTCGCAAGAGCCTGGTCAGAGTGAGGGATGGATCTGGTAGGAAGGGGAGGAGGACAGAAGAGCAGAAGGAAATGAGTGATTTGGTAGTTTTGGGAAGTAAACCCTGACCTGCGCACGAGGCAGCAACGGGACTGTACTGGGAATTGAGAAATCTGTGTTGCACCCCCAGTCCTGCTGCCCACCCCACTTGTCACTTCCCTTCTCGAGGCCACCAGTTCTCCCTTCCTGCCAACCTGCCTCTCTGGCAACCGGAGGCTCTCTGGGGTGTGAGCTGTCCCTTATAAAAGGCGAGGAGAGTGCCCAAGGAGGAGGTGTTTCTGGTGAGCAGACAGTGCTCACGTGGTGCTGCTACCCCTGCCATCTTCATGGTGGGAAGTTCAGAGATAGGACATGGTTGTGGTTGGGCAGGCAAGAAGAGGCGTTGATTGCTGTGGACCCCGCTGCTAACAGTGTGTGCTTGGCTGCTGGTCCGAATTTGGCTTGGAGATGTCCAGAGAGAAGCCCTGCCTGCAGAGGAGAGGTGACCGGTGCTGGCACTGGAGGAAAAGCGATAGAGACGGAGCTAGATGGCCGTGGCTGAGATTGCTACTGCAGTGCTAGGGCTGGAGGAGAGCTGGGGCACGGGGGGGGACACAGGGAGAGCAAAGCAATCGGCACAGTTATGTGCCTGCTGGGTGGCACGGAGGATGCTGATAATGGTTAGTGCTCTCAAGTGCTTTATAGCTGCGGAGCACTGAACAAACATTAACGAATGTAAAGGATAGCAGCTTTGTCTGGTTACATAGAAGGGAAGTTAACTCCAAATTAACTTTATGATCCGTGAAACTGAAGGTTATTTAAAAAAATAATAACATAAATGGAAATGCTGAAGTTTTCCAGAGTCGCTGAGTACGCTGCTTGTTGTTTAATGCCTTCCATTTTTTCACTCCCAGTCTGTGTTTTTGGCTCGGGAACAAATTACAAGCAATATCAGCTTACGCTTGGATTTGAACCCACATTACTCTTAGTCAGCTGAAATATTTCCCCTTATCGCCGCTCCCATAATGTTTATTTTAGACCGGATAGCATCATGGCTTTTCTGCTAGCTGTAGGGAAGAAGCCAGTCTTTGAAACAGCCCAGCACCTTGGAAAGAAATGATCTCAAAGCCGGTTCGGTTTCTGAACAAGGTACAGCTTAATTTTCCACCGAGAGCTTTATGCAAAGCTGTATCCCAGAACGGTTCGTGGCGTTAAAAACCCAGGAGGCGGCAGATGGATGAATTGCTGACAGATTTAAAATCGTATGACAAACATAAAGCATTCAGACATGAGGCCAAGGCGGGAGGAAGGTTGCAGGGGGAGGTGGAGGCAGAAAGGTCGAGTAAGTTATTCTGGGCGGGAGAAGATGTGCAGGCGAAGGCAGACTCCAGCGGGCTCAGCCTACGAGGGGAAGGGAAGGTCTTCAAGAGGAGGGATGTGGTGAAGAGCGTGTTCCTATCAAAGGGCAGGGAGCCCTCCATGTCCTGGACTGGTGGTGGGAGGAGGAGGAAGGGGGCCGAGTCCAGCCTCAGCTGAGACCAGGAGGAGTGGGGCTGCCCTGGGAGGAGACAATGTGGCGTGGCCCAAATGGTTTCCTCCTGTGGGAACTGGTCCGAGGGAGAGTGCCAGCGCCCGGGGAGGCAGGGGACGGTGCGGGTATTGTCTCTGGTAGCTGCAGCCCCGGCTGCGGCTCTCCCAGTGGTGCGTGTGTCGAGGGAGGGAGAGCCGGCAGGATTTCCTCTCTGTGGCCCTGGCTCCCGGGTTAATAACTAACCAAGCAGTCTAGGTTTATCCTTTCATTGTGGAAGAGAATTATTTACATAATACCACTCGGCGTAATCTTTATTTAGCATTGTTTCCCTGGCGTAACACTGGACAGAATGGCGGTGCCCAGAAATGCAGTTTCGGCCCAAATATGTGGGAGGTTAACCCTTACCATCTGGGTGAGCGGTCTGGGTATGCATCTCCCTGCCCGTGCAGGGAACTGGCTGTAAATTGAAGAAATACACCAGTGGCGTGGCCATCTGTCATGTAGTTTTTGGGACCTTTATGTCTTCTAAACCCTGTTTTCTGCAGGCTCTGGGTGGTGCTCTGTGCTGGTACCTGAATGCTTCTCATCAGCTTCCTAAGCCACACAGTTAAGGTTTGTCCTGTGCGTGTTAGGGCAAGAGAGTGGTTTGTACTGCGCTGCTCTGTGTCTCTATGTTGAAGAAGGCAGAAGGAGAGAAATGTGTCAGCCCGTGGGTGGAGGATGACAGGATTTGGGAAGGTTCCTGGTGTGGATCATCCCATTGTCTGTGATCAGTCCCTGAGGACTCGCTGTCTCGCAGGTGGGCAGGTTTCGTCCTCCTCGAGGAGTGTGTAATTGAAAGGTCTGGAGGCTTAGGTGGTTGTGTAAAGAGCTGGGGCCTGATTTGTGCGGCACACTATGGTGAAGGACTGAACCCTGAGCTTGGGTTTCAGTGGGATGCGGTGGGAGAGCGAATAGGTGCGGAGGATGGCAGGCAAAGCTGAGCTTTCTCAAAATCTGCCTGCACCTCCAGCTGTGCAGTGCTGGCTGGAGAGGGTGGAGGCTGTCTTTCTTCTATGCTGCGGGATGCGTGGGCTTCTAACAGGCTGTGGCAAACAATGGAAAGTTGGCTTTCTTCTGAAAATATTTTAAAACCTTATAAAATGACTCCAACAGCTACATTTTTATAGGACCAGGTCTCAGCTGTGTGGTACTTGATCACTTCGTAAATAGCGCAGTCTTTGGCCTCTGCAAACTTCTTGAACGCGTACCTCCCAGTGCTGCAGAAACACTGGTTAGCACATGGTTTATCGGTGGCAGCACCTGGCTCGTATAGCAGAAGTACTTTGCAGCTCTGCATAAGTGTTTACTGCCGAGCCCTTGTGATCTCTTTGGCCTTATGTTGCAAGGAGCTGGTTTTGCGAAGGCTGTGAGTCCCCAGTGATTTACACTGGGTATGCGCACAGTCCAGGCTGGACGTTGGCATGTGACGGCCTCTCCCGTCAGCCTTGCTGGAGGGTGATGCAGAGCCAGTGTCAGTTTTATGCTGGTGATGTGGACGTTAGCCAATCATGCCTGGAACTTGCTGGAACAAAGGTAACTTGTTGACACCCTCCTTGAACCAATTACACCTGGCGGGGTGAGTTTGCATTGGATCAGCGCTGAGATGTGTGACTGCAGCATTCCCGATCCACTGCTTGAAGCCCTAAAGCTTCGTCTACTGACTTGTCAAGCCCTTGCCGTTACCGTCATGCGATTTGTGATATCATGTGGTATGTAAATCTTGGATGTGTAACAGAGCGGTGGTGTTTGGTATCAGAGCTGTGTGCTTGGCAAGTTTCTCCAGTCGTTTGCCTGGGGGTGTTTTTCCTGCATTGAGACCTTAAATAACTGTGTCCCCTCTTCTTTGGCACGAGAGTTTCTTCTGTTTGGCAAGGGGGACAACTCTTTCCTGTTGGAAAGACTTCCTTGATCAAGCCCTTGTTTTTCTGCAGGTACCGTGTCATATAATTCCATTAATAAACTTTTCAAGC
Organism: Aptenodytes patagonicus; assembly: GCF_965638725.1. Lineage (NCBI taxonomy): Eukaryota > Metazoa > Chordata > Aves > Sphenisciformes > Spheniscidae > Aptenodytes > Aptenodytes patagonicus. The sequence continues at coordinate 5,585,334 of NC_134963.1, forward strand.
TCCATCTTGAAAGCAGTTACAGCTTTTTTTTTTTTCTTCCCCCTTTGCTGTGGAGTTTCAAGCTCATGCCAAAGTCTCAGCTTCATTTCTAGGTCACTGGTCTGCCCTTTCATTTCCCCCCACACGCTGAAGTTGGCTGGCTTGTTTTGATTTGGTAATATGTGAGGTGGTGTCCACAGACAAAACCAGGCAGGCCGGTGAAATTCATGTTTCCCTGCAGCCTTGTTCCTGGTGTATGTGTGTGAATAATAATTTCCAAATGCTAGACCAGAGGTGATTAAAAACTGTCAAAGAAATAAAATGCAGCAAAGTCTGTGTTACAGGTATCTGTGTATCCAGTGTTATGGGAAGACTCTCTGAACTGGCAGTGGAAAAAGCCTTCAGTATTCTTATTTAAGGCTTTCTGGTCTTAAATAAATGTCACTTGTTTGGGAAGTGCTGATGAGGCAGCCTGAGCGTATCCAGGCTATGCAGGAGGCTGGTTGCCACTGGCTGTGCGCGGGGACCTGGGGCAGGTAGCACTGCCTTTCTGTGCTTGCTCTGCAGAGTTGTTTGGGATCCTGAGCTGCTGTTGAGATGTTTTTGCATGATGTGGCACAGGCATCTGGGCAGCTAGCTTGGCTGCGGGCTTGTGGCTGGAGCTGCCGAGCGTGACTGGCAAAGGGTGGAGGGGTGAAAGGCTTCTCTGCAGCCCGAGTGGATGCGAAGAGCTGAAAATCCTACTGGGGAGCAGCATGCAGTGTCTGTTGCTTGCTCTGAGCCAGCACAAGTGGTTGTTTTTTACTGAGCTGCAAGGCAATGGATGTTCAGAGGTTTTTATGCAACTCCAGTGTTGGGACCGTGAAGCAGTTGTCATGTCATCAGTTAGATGCGTTGAGCATCTTTATTTTTGGAGCAAATGATCCTGCTTGACAGCATGTATAGGAGGTGTCAGCCAGCCCTTTTTTCTTCTTCCTCTCTATTTTTTTTTTTCTTCATTTGTAAATTTTAGTCTTGGCTTTGCTCTCTTGACAGGGTAGCTGCTAAAAAATTTTGTTGCGTTTTTTGATTTTTGACGTCTACGTGTCTTACGATGCCATGATTAGAGATGCACGTAAAGAGCTGCTGCAGTTTTGGTCCAGAACCCAGCCAGCTGCCAGCAGCGTTCCTGAGGGCTGTGTGGTGATGGACTGAGAAACACTGCAGGATTTTGGGTTTTTTCCAGCATTACGAAACAAAAGTAGAGAGAGATGTCTGTGCATACCTTAAGGGTTGTGTTTTTGTTCTAACTCTCTTGCTGTGGAAAGCTAAGGGTTGCGTCTTCTCCACTGAGATTGGTGCTCGTCAAATCTAGAGCGCTTCTATGAACATCCTTAAACTCTGCCAACAGCAGGTGAAAGCTGAGAAATGGCGAGTTTGGTTTGCCCAGAGGTGGAGGAGTCGTGCTGCAGAGGCAGACGCAAGCATGCAAGCTCCCTGGTTGCTCTTGCTTCTCCTTGCCAAAGACCGTGTGAGTTTTGCTGTCTGTTTCAGTGAGACAAGAACTTTAAGCTCCATCTGTGGCTTTTTGGTTTTCATTTTGTTCAGTTGTGCATTTTGAATGTGTGTGGATTTCTTCTCGGCAGGAGGTTTTATTCCCCACACAATGTATTATTGTGTTTGTCTTGCTCTAGTTCCTTGTTTTATGTGGAAACACCTTGAACCTTTGGCTGAGCTGGAAGACGGGTGCAGAATCAGACCCTTGGCTGCAGGCGTGGGGCTGTTCCAGGAAGAACATGTCTGTGCACAACTCTTCAGCCTTGAGTTACCCAGTTGCTGCTTGAGGCATTAGATGTGTTTGGCTAACACAGGCACTCCCCTGTTTTGATCAGGCAGTCTACACGTACTTATTTTTGTTTTACGGGGGCTAATCCCTAAGGTAAAGAAGGCTGTAGCCAGAAACAAGTGAGTGTTCACACTTGCCTTTATGAACTTCTTGAGTATTTTGCCAATTAATTCTTAGGTAACTGAGGCTAAAATACCTACTGTAAAGGACATGGCCAGGAATACTGCTAACCTGGGGCCTGATCCTTTCTTCACTCATTCCAGTTTTGCATAAACTTGATAAAGGTGCCTGTGCTGTCTTGGTCATTTGCAGTCTGCTTTATGAAGCCTCTCAAGCAGCAGAAGAAATGTCTAAATAAATAAGCAGCTTCACCTTGCAGTGTTGCCAAGTCAATTTAGTGTGTATGTTGAGGAGGCAGAACAATTAGTTAAGGAGACAAATGGGTCTTCCCTGTGTTCTGCGCTCTCGTCACACGGCCAGCTCCCAGTGTTGCGAGAAGCATAACAGTGAAATCTGTATTAAGCAACCAATTAAGGCATCTGCAGAAGAAGGGGGGGGGGGGAAAGTAGCAGCTTAACATTAACCTGCTAAGAAAGGTGGAGCTGAATTGTATCTCTTAATTGGTTTGGGGTTGTCTGTCAAACAAGGGTGGCTTCTTCTGCCTTTTTCACAGCATCTAGCTGCCGCCTTTTAGGCTGTATTTTTGGGATATGGGGGATTTGAATGTAGTGCTGGCTAAAGGAGTCTCTACCTCACTGCCCCTCACCATGTTCCTATCCCAGTGCTTCTCCCTCCCGTTATATTTGAGTAGCTGAATGAATGTCTTCACCAAGCGCTCATGCTTTTGGTTGAGTTGGCACCACTTTGGGGGTAGTATGGGTGCTGCAAGGAGGGATGGTGAGCCAAGGGACAGACAGCCTGAAGTCAGGGGGTAGTGGCTGTGATTTGTACAGCCTGGTTACATTTCAAGCCTCTGTCTTTTGCGGGAGTAAAACCACAGTCCTGAAATTCTCCTCTAACTGGGAGATTTTTCTCTCAAACGTCTTCTGCACAGACCTGTGCTTACCTCTGATGTGTCTCCTTTTTAGCAGGGGATAAACTGATTTTGCAACAGGTGATACAGACCCTCACATACGGTTTTATTTACATTCCCACAGCAGCAGTGATTTAAGCCTGGAGTCATGCTCAGACAGTATTGGTAGAAGTTAGGTCCTTTCCTGCCATGGTCTGGGCAGCTGGAAAGGTCTGTGGCATTTGCTCCTTTTCTGTAGGCTGGAAATCGACTGCCTGGTTCAGAAACGTGGCAGGGAGTGCTCCTCCGCGGCAGGGTTTGGGTTTTTCACATCGCCCTCCATGTGCCCGTTACTGCTTTGTGTTAGCTGCCGGCTGCATTACCTTTGTTCCTTGAATCTTGCTTGTGCTCCCTGGGAGACTCAAGTAGTCTGTGTTTTTGTGCCTTCAGCCCTGCATATCCAGGGGAGAGCTGATGAACAGGAAAGTTGGTCAGATGCCATCCTCTGTGCTCTGTGGCAGCTTCATCAAGCATTAGTTGTGGCTCAGGCACTTGATGAACAGAAAAGGAGAGAGAGGGGAGGGTCCTTTTCCCAAGAGAGTTTAAAACTGCTCTTCTACAGAAGCTTTGCTGAATTGCAAATTGCTATTTCTCTCCCACTTTTCTAAATCTGCTGCTCTTCTCTTCTAGAAGTGGCAGTCGTTTTTACTCGTGTGCTCTAGTACATGGATGAATGTGTGTTGGAGCATAGAGTTGTAAGGAACTGACATGATGTTGATCGTAATTGGGCAGAGTGTAGCTAATGACACTTAAAATATTTGCTTGTTTGGGGAAATGCTGTAACTGAAAGTGGTCTTTTCCCAGGCACTGGAATAGGTAAACAAGGTTCAGCTGTATTTGGCATGGTGTTTGGAGAGATGGACAGCTTTCTGTCGCTTCTTTGACAGGCAGGTTTTGAATTTTTGAGGGAAAACAGACCATCTTTTTGTTTCTTCCCCCACTCCAAAACAAATAAACAAAAGCCAGGTGGGGGGCAGATCTCTTGTGCGTTCTGTTTATTTCCACTTGCAAATGCATCTTCTTGATGTGTCATTAACCTGCTTGCTCTCTGGTGCTATTTTTAGCAGCCTTATGATCTACGGACAAGGAGCTCTTCCAGTAAGCATTTGTAGCAGCCCAGCCTGCGGGGGGGTGGTGTTTGCGCAGAGCCCAGGGTGTCCCTGGGCGGTGGGGTCCTCCTCCCTACCCCGCTGGGGGGCCTGGAGGAGCTGGACACAGCTCCCCCATCCCCAGTCCCACGTAGGGAAATCTGTGTAAAGCATTACTCTTCAGTTCCTGTGACCATGGTAACCGACTTGGATACATCAAACTTGACTAATTAACCTAATGGAGAGTCGTTTCCAGGCTGAGTCTCTCCCCTCGGATTTGAGAGCAGAACTTGTGTTGTCTGATCCACTACCAGCCTCCGCGGCCAGCGCTGACTTTCTCAGGGTGGTTTCTCTAGCAGGTTTCTTTCCCAGGTCCGTATGAGCTGGGGAGGATGGCTCTGAACCACACCGATCTCTCGGGCGCTTCTCTTGCTCTGCATTCCCCTCTTGTTTTATAATCTCTCGGATTCCCATGGGAGGAAGGTCCCAAACTCAGATGTGGAAAAACTTGCTCTGATTTCCTCCTTGGACTGGGTGAGGTGAAAGTGAATACTTTTCTGCATCTCTTCTGTTTCTGTACTGCACTGCAGGATCTCTGCCACCCCGACTTTTGCTGTTTAAAATCTGGTCAAATCCTCAGGCTTGAAACAAAACAGCACATCCTGGAGATGTCTGTGCGTGTCTTTGGGTTTCCTCATCTTAATGTACTAGTTAAAGGCATTGCTACTTTGCACTGTTTCTCCTGGGTTTAATTATTATTTCAGTGATTGGAGCTGCAGACTGCAGCAGGGACTTAAGAGTTCAGCCTCAATTAAAAACCATCCTGTGCCAGGCAGATAGCGGCAGGCGGCACTGCTATTCTCAAGTGTCTCCAGCAGTCCATCTAAACACCATGTGATTGGTTCAGTTGAGAAATCTGAGTAGGCAGAAAGCAGTTTCTAGGATAAACCTTGTGAGTGCTTCTCGAAATAGCCTGAAAGCAAGGTTTTGCTTTCCACAGCCGCTCTTGGTCTTTGAGGCTGGTCAGAATTTTAGGTGGATTACTAAATATTGCTAACGTCTGATCTTCAAAAATCACGAGATCCTTTTTTTTTTTCCCACCACCTGCCTCTGGTGTGTTTGAACTTAAAGGATTTGCATTTGCATGTCTTTTTAGCCTTAATTGTAAGTACTTGGACCTTCCTTCCTTGCGGTTCCGGCTTTTTATATTTTTCAGCAAAGCTGAAATCACTGCACAGTTGATGACCTCATGTTTGACCCTTCGAAACCTCTTGGGCAGCCCGGCAAACAAATGTGCTGTGAGAGGAGCACATGAGAGTAGCCTGAGCCATTACGTTGGTCAGTCATTGACTAGGACTCTTGTTTTTCTTCCTTTGAAGATCTGCTTAATCATTGGCATTGCAACCCCCACTGCGCTGGGCACCTGGAGGGGTTCGCTGGCTGCTCCCCATGACGTCCCGGGTGACGTGGGAGATGGCAGGGGGGCTTTAGAGAGTCCAGTGCTGTAATCAGGTTTTACTGGGGAAGAGATTGTCATTGATATCCCTGGGATTTGGCACCTATATGAATACATGAGCCAAGGTCTATTTAAGCGTATAGGTTCACATCAGTTCATTTGTCTGGAAATAGGGTAGGGAGCATCCCACGACCATGGTCCTTCCATGTAATTTCTATTTCCAATATAAAACATAGATGCTGATGAGGGGGGGCTTGCTGAGGGTAAATCCCTGTAAATGCTGGTGCAGCTGGATGGAAGTGACTGCTTCAGACATGGCTGATTTCAGGCCTGATTGGGAGATGGGGATTAAAAACTGCGTGGCTAAAACTGGTACTGTTACACTGATGGAGACCAGTGCCTGTGGGCCTGGGTGTCATGTGGGTGACTGAAAGTTTGTGAAGCAGCTCTGAAATCTCACAGTTGTGAGTCGGTTTTCCACCCTTATTTACCGTAATACCTCTGGATGACACTGAGTGTTCAGGAGATGCTGCAGAACTGAATTCACACAGGAGAAATGAGAATTGCTTCTTTTTGTTGGGGAAAAAAAAAATCTGCTTGTATCAAATGCTTGCGATCCTTCCAGCTTGTGGCTTGGAAAATGGGAGAAAATTGATAGTGAGGGCTGACCAGTGTGTGGAGAGAGGTAAGGTCCTGGCTTTCTGCGGGCCTTATTTAATGAACTTTCTTGTCTTTCATGTGTTTGCTGATGTGTCAGTGGAACTGAATTTTATTGGCAAAAATGTGGTTTGAATGGTTATCTTAGATTCACTCTCAATTACTTGCCTAAGGGCATTTTTAAGCTAGGTTTCCAGGAGCATCCCTGCTCTTGCTGTGGCTTTGGCTGGTCTGCTCTCTCCTCCCAGACCAGCCGTCTGCACGAGGGGCATCTCTGCAGAGAGCAGCGTGTGTTTCATGCTTGCTGTGTACTGAGCAGAAGCCATGAAAAATGTCATTCGGATGACAGTGATTTGGGGTAGCTCTAGAAAATTATTTTCTGCTGGTGGATAGTTCCAAACTATTCCCCCCCCCACTTCCCCAAAACAAAAGAAGAGATGAAAGGATTCATTAGGAATTATTCACTCAGCTCTGCCGCCTGTCTGAGATCTGGCTGTCTACGTTCATCCCCCAGCTCAGGGAAGGTCAGAGGGCATCTCCCTGGGGAGGATTTGCTGTTGACTGAATTGCACTCTGTCATTATCCTGCTGGATAACGAATGCAGTGGCCTCATTGGCACTGGCTTCAGAAAAAGCACGGTCATCTGCATGCGGCCTTGAGGCGAGAGGCAAAAACCTAAGGAGAGCGGCGTGGAAAACCTCATCTTGTGGGAAAGATGCGGGATGGACTCGGGCGATTTGGCACAGTGGCTTGCTTGCTGCATGATGCTGAACAGGTCTGTAGCCACTCTGGACCTCTGCGTTATCTTGCTCTTCCTTGGGAGGTGGGGGGACACGGCAAGAGGGTTTAAAGGACAAAACCCCTTCTGATGGGGTGAAACTAGTTAGGTTTGCTCCTGTTTTCCTCGGTGGAAAATGTGGCATGCTTGTGACACAGTTTGAGATCTTTTAATGAGATTTAAAACAGCTTGTTTTGTTTTGTTGTCAAGTAGGTTTCCTGAAAGAAAAACATACAAATCCCCCTGAGCTAATTGGTGTGTGATTTGAATTCAGCTGCTACCTTGGAAGAGCTTTTCCAGCAGCTGATCTGAAAACAACCTTTCCCACAATGTTATGTGTTGTCAGTCAATGCTAAAGGATCTTGAAGTTGCTGGTGGGGAGGAGAGAGATGTGTTTTGTTTGATATGCTGCATCTTTTATTTTGAGTGTCATAAAATACTCAGGCACATGTGAAAAAGACCCTAATGGAGAGAGGCTATTGGAAGGATGAAAGTCTTGCTAGCTGGAAATGACTGTGAAACAGTGTGGGTGCTGGAGCCTGTTGGGCTGGCTGAGGAGGTAGGTAGATCTGAAGAAAGTTTACGTTTTAAGCACCAATTTCAGATGTTACCCACCGCCTTGTGCCTTGATCTTCTGGCAGCTGCAGGCTACGAAGGGCTTGGGGCTATGCCCTTCCAGTGTGGGGGGGTGGCCAGATGCAGCCCTGTGAAGTAAAGTATTAAACTTCAAACGTTGGCCTTCATTGTCTTTAGGCTAAGTCAGTTCCCTGGAAGATGCTGTGATAAAATTGCTGGCCTGGGTAATTTGCGTCCTGATGATAAGCAGCAGAGAGGAGGGCAAGAGTTTGTGTCTCTGCTTATTGCTGTCATCCGTCTTGCAATCAGAAATTTATGAAATGGCCTTTTGTGTTACAGTGCAGTGTGTGTGAGTGCATATTTAAGTGGTTAGCAAATATATCCAGTTGCTAGATTGGATCAGATCACTGTCTAACGAATATAGACAGTGATAGTTCACATCTGGATGTTCTGACAGTACAGTAAAGGAGGTGGTCGTCTTGGTGAGTTTTAAACCTTATACCCAAAGCAGGGTAATAATTGCTTGAAATCACTGTAATTCTGCCACCAGCATTAAAGGATGTAAAATTATCCTGTGTGGTAATAAAACAAAAAAAATACAGCTGCCTGGAAAATTCTTGTTGCTGTAATCCAGCACAAAGTGTGTGGGACTTCTCGTGAATCAGTTTAATTGCTTTTGGGGGTCTGATCCTTCAGATCCTTATTGCTGCAAGAAATCCTCCTCAGAAGGGCGATCATCTTTGGGCTGGTGTTCAGCTGTGCGATGCATGACCAGGTAGTACCTTGTAGCATTTACGAACTAGGTCAGAAGTAGATCCCTTTATTCAGGCAGACCCGTATAAGCCTTCAGTACTCTATACTAGGCCCCAAATTTGCCTACGTTATAAATAAGTATGTGACTGTGTGCTTGTGTGTGTTTCTTTTTTTTTTTTTTGAGCTGAAAGCAACCCCTTAAGCTCTTTTCTGCAGGTCTGTTCAAGCTGGAGCATGGGGAATTCCTAAGAGGATTATCATGGTTTACTTGATACAGAACTTGAACTTGAGCAATGGCTTATCTTATCAGTGATAAAAGACATGGAAATGAAGTTTATGCAACCGAGGCGGCCTTGAACATGGCTTTTTTTTTTTCCCCCCTTGCCGGAATGACAGATCTCCCGAGTTATTCCCTGTTCACAATTGCAGTGTTTTCTGTTATCTGGCGCGTCCTGCCCAGGTACCGCTGGTGCTAATTTATTTCCAGCGCTGTGTTTGGAGTGGTTCTCCAAGAAAAGAAAAAGAAAGGGGTGGAGGGCTGCAGAGGCTTAGCAAGAGAGGCTGGCCATTGCTGCTTTTGCTGGAAAGCTTCGTGTCTGGGCCGGAGAGACTGGTGCTGATCATGGCTTGGTTGCAAGCTTCTGCATTATACAGAGCTCGGCAGGTGAATCAAAGAGCAGCAGAAAGCAGACCCACTTCACCAGTGGGCTGTGAGCATGGGACTGGAAAGTCTCTAAAAGTTGTGAGTAAACTCGAGCCTGAGAACCAGAAAAGGCCCAGGAATAGGGAAAGATGCTTGGTCTGTTCCCAGTGAATCGGAAAAAGCAAACAAGTGGGGAGGGCCAGGATAATCTCTTTGGTGGCAGCTAGTAAATAAATGCGGACAAATGTCTGCTGCTGTACTCCCACTCCGCTGGCCGATTGCTCTGATACAGGGTGGGACAAAACATTTGTGCCTCCGCACAGGGAGGCGGGCAGTGAAACACCCCGACTGCTGCTGCCGGTGGAGGAGACTGGCCTCAGCATCGCGGCACAGCCGCGATCTCGCCCGCCGCCTGACCCCCTGTGCCGGATATGCCTGCGTGGCGGATGGGCTGAGCAGCTGTGTGCACACCAGGGCTGCGGAGCGGGACAGGCTGTGGCTGCCCGCTCGCCTCCCCCCGGTGCACAGGGGCTGGCTCTCACCACCCCTGTCCTGTGCTTCAGAGGGGGAGGTACGCAATGCTCAGCAAGCAGCTATGCGACCAGGTGTTAGGAAGAAGAGAGGAGCCCTTCCACCCTGCTGGATTTTGGTCGGTTTGCTTGCCCTGGTGTCCTACACCTGCCTCGTCTCTGCTGCGTGGGTGGAATTTTATTTTTAAGCTCTCGCTTAAAAAACAGATTGTGACAATGCCACAGAGGTCCAGGCAGCGCCGTGCTTCATGGAGAAGGACTCAGCAGACAGTCGAAGGCTGGCAGGCTGACAGCACTTATTAGAGGTAACCTTCAGGAAATGCCACACACAGCCTTCGCTGAGCTTTCTGGCTCCAGGCGCATACAGTATTTACACCATGCTTCTTGAGTTTCCCTTAAGGCTCTCAGCCTGCAGCTGCCTCTCTGTGCTCTGCCACCTGCCCCATGTCCTCATGCTCCAGTGCCTGGGGTTGGTATTGGCAGCAACCCGCCGTGCTGGAGGGGGCTGTTGACACCAGCTCTTCCTCTGTGCGTGGTACAAAGGTCATCTCCTTTGGCCTTCTAAAAGAGGTGCTTGTGGTAATGTGCTTTTGGAGCATTGGGTAAAGCCAGCACCAAGTTTTCACACTTGCACGTGTGGGGAATGAGCCATTAAGAAGTGCAGCACCTGCACAGCAGCTCCTTCTTGAAATGCAAGGGAATTACCTGGGATCGGCTCTTCTGTCTAAGCAGGTGACTTGCTCGTGTGGCTGTGTGTGGAGTTAAAAGCCAAAACCTAAGCACTACAATTTGAAAACTTTCCTCAGGTTGTCTTGATGGTGTTTCTTCATCCCGCATGGGCTGGGAGAAACTAAATGTGATAATATCTTGTTCTGGTAAATGACAGTGCTAAACAGTGGCACCTGAAATACTTTGTGGTGATAATGCCTGGACTGTGTAGGTGTGGGGAGGCTGTGCTGTGCACCACATTGGGACATCTGTCCCAGAGGAAGGACAGGTATTTTCTCTGCTTCCTGGGAGAGAGATTGGGGAATGTATATCTGAAGGGTGGGATTATGGGATGTGCACAGGTCTGGCCTTGCTCTGCTGCCCCCAGAGTTGGTGGCTCATGTGTCTTCCACAGACCGAGGAGTGACTTTCCCAGCAGCAGCTGGCTGGAGGCTGAGGTCAGGTTGAGTTGCCCAAGTCGGTTCAGCTGCTTGATCTACCCACTCTCATCCTGCTGCTTGTAGCGTGCAGAAGTTGTGTGTTTGCTTGGTGCTGTGCTCCCTTCAGCAAAGGATCAGCTGGGATCCCTCCCTGCTGGATCTGCCATACGAAGAGCAGAAAACTGCTGTCCTCCTGGGTGTGACCCTTCTTGGGGACAGCGGGAGCTCACTGGTGCTCAGGGCCAGTGGGGTTACACTCCAGGATGCTTCAAAGCCCATTGCAGCACATGCATTTGCAGAGCGGGAAGCCTTCCCTTCCCGCTACCTTGTGAGCATTTACTGCGTCGGAGGGGAACCCTTGGAGGGGCATTAAAATCCCACTTTATTATTGTTAATTTCCAATAATACTTATTCCGTGAGAGTCTCAGAGTGACTCGTTGCTTGGACTTGCTCGGTGGGGAAGAGCAGGACGGACTGCCTCAAGCTGAGGTCCCTTGGCCGTGTTGGCTCTGAATCCCCCGCTCTTCTAGCGTGGATTTAATTTCCACGGTGCTGCAAATGCTTCCCCAGTGCCCAGCTATCAATTGAAAAGCAGTGGGGGGGTCCGCGGGGGGGGTGGTGATAGTGGGGAATGACTTGTGGTCTCCATGGCAACCTACAGGCGATAAATGGATCAATGTGCTGTTCTGCACCATCTGAAACTCAAGCGGCGCTGGCTAAATCTGGGGGCTGCCTTTGCCTGCCAGATCCTGCTGTGGGGCCATTAGTGTGAGACGGCTCAGCATGAAAGCCTTCCCCCCAGCGTGCCTCCGATAATGGGCACTTGCCGTGTTCGCTGCAGAGTACGTGGGGTTTGTGCTGGAAACCCACGCTTGGCTCTGCCGACCTGTGGGGTTTTGGGTGTCTTTAGTGCCGCAACACTGCGTTGGGGTTAGGTGCTGTTATGGACAACTGGCCAGGCGTCCAAGTCCCTGGGATTTGGGGATGGTAAAGAGAAATGGCTTGTTTCCCCTCCACCACTTCTTAAAACCTCCAGCTCTTTCTGCACAAGCACAGGGAGATTTATGCTTCCCTTTCTGAGAGTTAAAGGCTCAGGATCCTGGACAAGGTTTGTGTCGGGGTGGTGGGTAAGGGCAGCTGCCTTTGTTCTCGCTTCTGCTTCTGGTGGTGTGGATAAACAGAAAATCTGTCTTCTAAGCTGCTGCTCCAGTGTTTTCACAGTGGCCAGATTTACTTAACAAAAGAAAATATTGATCTTCCTCCACTAGATTTTGTAAAAACTTATGTTGGTATGAAGTTTCCAATCTGCTGCTTTTTAAACAAGGATCTTTCCAGTGCTGAGGTCTCGTACGTGCTCTGGAGTCGCACCTGGCTCGGGTTCAACCAGAGACTCCCCAGTTCTTGGCCAGGACCAGGGGCTGGTGTTACTGGAGCCAGCAGAAGGCAGTGGCTGGCTCAGCCCAGCCAGGCGTGCTCAGCAGTGCTTCTTTGGTCTGTGCTTTTCTGGCTGTGTGATGGGATAATCCCAGGTGTCCCCCGGTGCTTTGAGTGCTGCAAATCTAAGGGGCTGCTTTCTTTCGGCGTTGGAGGTTGGCTGCGGCGATGAGGATCTGTGCAGGCGAGCTCGTGATCTGAGGCACTGCCTGGCCTCTGCTGCTCTTGCATCTGGGTGCATCAATGCATTTCCCTCACAAGGGGATGAAAACTGTTGCTTTTCATTTTACAAAGGGGCCTGGAGAGATGAGTTGCCAGAGGCTGCACCTGAGGCTTGTGATGAAGCTTGGGAGTACCTTGCAGAGCTCTTAAGTTCGAGTTTTCTGCACAGGCTTATATCTGAGATGAAAACTGGTATCTGTAGGGCTCTTCTCACCTTGATTTCCAAATGCCTTTCAGGATGATTGGAGGGAATTGGATTCCTTAGCCAAGTCTGTTTGGGCAGGGATGCGGATGCATTTCACTTCTAATTCGTGGTGTTATGTTTGTAATTTTGTTAACGCAGACAGGGAGACCTGCTGTCTGCAGTGGGGTGGAAAATCCCCAAAGTATGCTATGAAACCATTTGTCTGTTGTGGTTCTGTCTGTCCGGTTCTGCCTGTAACCCCTGGCGTGCCCTGCAAAGCTGTTAACGGGGTGGTGGCCTGTAACGTGTTCAGGCACCCGTTTCGGAGATCACAATTGCTGCTTATAAAGGCTTGATTGTGGGACAGTCTGGCCAGATATCTGAGCTCGTAATTCTGTGTGGTGCGTTGCTGAAATGTCCAAGAAATCTGCCATCTCTGTTGCCTTGCGAATAATTTATGGGTCTCTCGACTCCAAGCTCATAAAAATCGATAACTCTTCTTGGTTCTCTTTTTTTCAGCAGCAGCTTGGTTAAACTCTCCCATTCTTTTGAGCTGCTGATGTTGAAAGGCCGTGGCTTGTTCGCTTACCTGAGCCGTGTTTTCTTTTTGCAGCAGAATTGATCCAGGCTTTTGCACAGAGCTGTCTGTCGCTGTTTTTCACCAGGACGTCGGGCTCAGGTTACCGCAGGAGAGAATCGTCCTTCCTTATGCCTTTTCCATGGGCTGCTGCAAGTCTTTGCTGTTAAAACTCCTGCTCCGGGGCAAAACTGTAGAGCTTGGAGAGGTCGAAGCAGTTTGATTTTCTGCTTGAGCACTGTGGTACCAGCTAACAAGAGGTTAAAGCAGCTGCTGGGAGGGCCTGGCAGCAGCACGAGGCCAGTTCCTGCCAGCAGAACTGCAGCCCCCTTAGCCCAATAATTTGGATATGGATATGTTAATTTATTCCTGCAATTTCTAGGCCTGTCTCTGAATGCTGAAGCACTCTGATGATCTTTGCTCCCTGTCAGGCTCAGAAACGAAGCCTGAAGTGTACCAGTAACAGCTGTGCCCTCTGTGTTGGGTTATTATCCTTTCAGAATTTAATAACGTGACACCCCTTTTTACTGGATAGCTTGTCCTTCCCTCTAGGAACAGATTGATAACAGACCTTGTATCTGCTATTTGGATGTAATTGCTAGTGTCAGCTGATGTCTGGTGCTGTTTCTCCAAACAGCCCTGGGAAGCGCGGTGGGCTGCAGGGAGTGAGGATTTCTTTTCCAGGCTGGTGCCGCACCACATCTGAGAGCCTGAAATGAAGAGATGGTTTCGGAGAGAAGTTTCACTGCTCCCTTCTCTTCCTGCTTGCGTTTTGTGATATGTGGGCTGTGTGTTGGGGAGGGGGAGAGAAGAAACAAAGCCTCCAAAGGCAGTGGTGGATAACTGCGTATGAGCCACGATGCTGCATTTGGAGGACTCCAAGGAAATTAAAGCTGACTGCTTAGTTATGGTCTTGGTCTGCAAAGCATACAGACTTCTGTAGGTTATCTGTAGATGGAAGAAGGGTTCGGCTTTGCGTGGGGAGCAGGCAAGAGGGCTCTCCATTGCAAACAATTTATTCTTCCTGAGTCTTTAGGGTAATTGAAGAGGGTAATTGCTGTACTTTCATGCATCTAATGTACGGGTTGCCTGGGGAGGAAGGAGGAAATGATTCGAGCGCGGTGCAGGGAGTGTAGTAAAAAGGTGAGGTTTACTCCAGGGCTGCTTGTCCCCTGCCTGGTCCTCCCTCTTCTTTGCTCGGGTTTCCTTATCCCCTGGTTGTGGTGAGCCTTTGCTGGGATAACTGGTGGGATGCATAGCTGTTGGGAAGGAGAGAGGGTGAGTTGTGGGTAATCTGAAGACTATTTTTCAAGGGAGCAGTACTTCTTTTTAATGAGTGGGTTTGAGGCTAGGATTATGTGCCTGGAAATATAGTACTCGGAAAATACAGGAATATAGTAACTATAAAAAGTCTGCAGTATCTAGAACTAAAAAAAAAATACTTTATAAATACTTCCTAGCAGTGGGATTGGCCTATGTAATCCTACAAGGAAAGAGAAGCAGAGTGATTGATGGTTGGCTCCATCCTGCTTTATCCCTAGACACAGTGTGCTGTATTAAATATGGTTGCCTCTTGGTATCGCACCCTTAATGGGAGGCATAATACTAAGTTACGATCTGTGTAGCTGGCTGGGGGAGGTCCATGGGATGGCATTCCTGCCTCATTTCAGCCTGTGGCAAAACTCCCGTAGATGGAGTCAAGGCCGGGCTCTTGCTCTGTGTATTTGTTTAATCGCCCTGTCTCCAGAGAATGCAGAACTGCTGGGAAATGCAAAACCATTTCATTAAGAATACTTGATGCCCATTTTCCTAGTTGAAAGCTGCGTGCCATCATGGGCATATTTTTGTTTATTTATAACACCTGCATTTACAGTGCTGCGCAAATCATCTGGAGAATGGGATGAGTACCTAAAACCCGGAGGGCGGGGGAGTATTTGGAAATATAAAACCTGCCCTGTGCAGCTGCGTGTGCTTCCACCAACCAGAGCCATGACCCGCAGTTGGCCTATGCTATGTACTGCACTTCCCCCTCTCTTTTATTTTTTTTATTTTCATTATTATCTCTATTTTTGTACCCAATTAAACTGGGAGGTGGAGGGGTGGGAGAGCAGAACAAGACAGATGGATATAATGGGGCTAAATCCTGCCCAGCTGTTTTCTCAGCAGCCATCTCCCTTACAATCCCAAGGAAATAAATGCTCCTCTTGAGGGTCCTGATGGTTAATGATGATTTGAAGAGCGCACACAAACATCTCTGCAGATGCAGCCCGCCTGCGAGATTCCGGTCGTGCAGCGAGCCCTGAGACCCCGCTCCTCTTGCATTCAGTGCGATGATAAATCATTCATAGCCCCAGCAAATGCAATTCTCTTCCTCACTCTGCACATAAACAGTCCAGGACTCTGAAGAAAGCCTGCATTTGTAGTCCTCGGAGGATGAGGCAAGCGCTGTGACAGCTGGGAGGATCTGAAATTAAAGTTACGGGAAGGGCTCTGAGTGCCTGGGTGTTAAAGCAATTCAGTATGGGTGGTGGTTTGTTTTGTTTTGTAGCTGTCCCAGGGTGATGAAGGGAGAATAGGGATGTGCTTCTCTCGTGTCCTGAAAAATCAAAATTACTGCTGTGCTTAGCCCTTGTTTTGTAGGGATCTAGTTGCAAACATTGATCGTGATGCCTTGTATGTGGCTCTCGTGTTTTCAGGTGATAAGGGGAGAAGTAAAGAGATGCTGAGGTGTGGAAATGGAGGGACCTGGAGTCCTGATTGTAGTTGTACAAAACGCAGGTTCACGAAAGTCTCCTGGTTTTTTTTTTTTGGTTTGTTCCAGCCTGAAATGTGCAGCAGGTTGGCTGGGTTGTTGCTGGCTCCAGGCTCACCCTCCACGAACAACAGCTTGGAGAAGCCCAGTGTTGTCCCCAAAGCAGGGACGAGAGGCAGCTGTGTCCCCATGAGCTCCTTACGCTGAAGCTGGTGTGGAAACAGAGGGTGTGAGGGAGGAATGGGGCCCTGTGTGGACACCAAAATCTCAATGCATGTTGCTTCAGACCTGGTTTGAACACCCCTGCCCTCCCGGCGAGCTGAGCTCCCAGCTAGCATGGCGCTGGCCCCATTAACATCCGTGCTTGCTCCCCCCCTGTGCAGGCGCTGTGTTGGCTGGTCGGTATTCCAGCCCTAATCCCCTGGAAACCCCGGCTGGGAGGAATGCCCTTGGCCGTTAACAGCTGCCAGCTCTGGCCAGCGTGCTGAGAGGAGGGTCACTGGGCTGGAATAACTCCATCTCTTTCTGTTTCAAACAGACATCCAGCTCTTAGACTTCATTCCCGTCTGTGAACTAATTTGGGTTTCTGGTTATGAGTGTCGCACAGCGAGCCACTACAGGGAAAGGGAAAAACACACAGGCACCTACACACGCTCTAGAAATATGTCAGAGTTGGGCTTGCTGAGAAACTCAAGCCCAAGCATGACCTACTTTGAGAGTGTTACAATCTGTAGGGGAATGCCCTCTGGATTAGATCAGCATGATCCTATCAATTTGTGCTTCGGGCTGGAGGAAGCACTGAGTGAGTTGCTTATTTTCCCCTTTTGCACATGAAATGAGGGAAGACTTTTTTTCTCCTTCCTGCTAGCACTCAGACTTGAGACCAGAGGAGGTATGTTTGACAAGTACAGCAACCTGGGCTCTGCTTTTCTAATATCGGTCTGTGCTGAGCACCTTTTTGCTGGGAGCCGTCTGTACCATGGAACAGCAAAGTTCACCCTTGTTTGTGTCTGCTCGATGAAGTTGGTTGGCAGAGGTTCTGGTCCTGGGCATGGAAAGATGCCTCAGCTGATCTCCCAAGTACCCCTTTGATATTCAGCTGTTTCAATCTATTTGTTTGGGTTTGTTCTTTTTGTCTGATCTGCTGTGCTGAGACACACTAATAAAATGTGAGAAATTATCTAACCCTTGTCTCTCTCCTCTTGTCACCAGCCATTGTTTATGTAGGAGCTAGAAATCTTTCTTTATTTTTCCCAACTAACAAATTGCTTCCAGAGCTCAGCAAGGATGTGCATATCCACAGCAAGAAGGAAATAAACAGGGAGGCTGCATTTAATTTCAGCGTCTGCCAGAAAGGGGGAACCCAGCACTTGCCAAGGAAAGATTTTTTGGAATAGAGGTGTACCACACTTAATTTTCCAGGAGACTTTCTGAAAATAAAGAAGCTGGAATGGAAATAAAGCTCGCTGTGATGAAGAGAAATCGCTACCCGTTGGCTGGGAGTTTAGCCTTTGATTGCAGAGGTAGCTTTGCCTCGGGTGACTCTGGGGGGCTTTCAAAGAGGCTTTTCTCCCATCTGCAGTACCTGGCACAGCAAGAGGAATGAGGAGCAAGGGGTGTTTAGCCCACTGGTGTGAATTGTTCTGCCAGACTTCAAAGAGATGTGGAAATACCTAATCTGTCGCTTTCAAAGGGAGGAATAAAATATTCTGATAGATTCTAAATGGAATCGCATCAGTGGTGCCTCTTCCACCACTGCCTTTGAGCTGCTCACTGATCTTTCTGATTGGGGTAATGCAGTGAGGAAGATACAGTATTCCCTCGAGGGGAGCAGCTTGTGAACATTACTGTTCAGTCAGCCTGAAAAGCTCTATTACAGACAGATTTAGACCCGTCTTTGTGTGCTGAGAGGCACAGCCTGGCTTCCGGGAGGAGGCTTTGTCTGGAGGACAGGTGCACGTTGGGCTGAATTATATTTACCCTTTTTATCTCTTGCGTGTACCACTTTCACCTGCTGTCTTGGGGAGGGGGTTGGTGAACGGGTTAGGGCAGGCTGTGGCAGAGCTAGTTATCCGGTTTGTGGGTCCCAGCAATGAGGCATCTCACCAGCAGGACTGCAGCATCGCTTGCTCAGGCCCATCTGTTTTTGGCAGCTCTCCAGGCACCTAATGAGCTGTCCTCGGCGAGACCGGGAAGGTGAGGGGGTAAATAGATTTGCAAACAACCCGACTAGTATTGATTTTCTTCATTTCTCGCATGCCCCGCCAGGTTTCTGTGCACTAGCCTGGCAGCTGTGGGTTGTGCTCGTTGCTAGTGAGACTGGAGCAAGCTTGCAGTGTGTCTGTGGGGCGAGCTGGGGGGCTGCTCTACTGTGGCCATGGGGTTTCCCCGTGTATGTGGTCAGGCTCAGTTGGTTGTCACTGCACAGTTCCTTCAGATGCAGTTGTCACGTACAGAGATGGGGGGGGTTGTGCCTGATGTTGGCTGCTTCTCTTGCTATCTTACATATTTCCATGCCCTAGTACTTGAGTTTCAGTCCTGAGAGCCTGGTCTTGCAGTGAAAGACACTGGGTACTGCACAGGGAAAAAGTCCCAGGAGGTCTCTGTGTGTTATTGGGAGCTGCTGAAGACAAGTGGGGGAGATTAAAGTCAGGTGGATAACCCATCAGCTTTGTTTCATGTGCTGCTTGAGTGTCTTCAAGGTTTTGTCTGCGTTTCCAGAGTTCTGTAATAGCTTGCACCGATCTAGGGAGGATGTCATGTAGGAATTTTTGGAACAGTATGCATATGGAAAAGGGAGAGGATTTCCTGAAAGCCCAGTACAGATTGTTCTCCGTGTCTCAGCTACGCTGGCGCATTTGAGAATATATCTTTTATCTCCATCGTTGTGCTCTTCATGTCCATCCCTTGAGGAATTTCAGCAGGGCAGCTGGGATTCTTCAGCCTTCGCATAGATCCAGCTCTTCCATGCTTCCCTGTAGTGGTCATGTCTCAGGTGCTCTTTGAGTATCATGCCTCCCAAGTGTCCTGAAAAGACCACAGGCTCTCCTGTCTTGCTCTGCAGAAGCAGCACAGCTGGAAACAGCAGTACATGCCACAGAGTAGATGCCGGCTGCTCACTGACATACTGTGGGATTGGACTGCATCAGGAAGTTTTAAGAGAACCAGTCTGTAAACCTCTCGTACTGCAACAGGAGGGGGAGGCATTCCTTAGAGATAACTGTGGAAATCCATTGCAGGGTGTTTTTGGTGCCCTGGCTGCTGTAAGAGAAGCAGGACTGATTCCCTTCATGCCTTGAAGCTGTGTATCTATTCTCAGCACTGAACATGGTGGTGTTGCTGGGGTCACAGCCTCTCCTTTGGGGGCTTGAGCTGCTGCTTACGGTGGGTAGGGATAGTATTTTATGGCCATGCTTCTGGATCAAGTCCTTTGGGGTGGGAGAGTGCCTTTGAGGCAGCTTCACAGCTACAGCAGAGGAGCCCTGGTCACACCAGCAAAAGCAGTTCGTGGAGATGTCCTAGCCTCTGGCAAGTTGCTGTCCCAAAGCACGACATGGTCGGCTCCGCAGAGCAGTCCGCCAGATCTGGCTTAGCGTGGTTGCAGCTGTCGGTTCGGCTGCCAGAGGAGACGATGCAGAAGGGGAGGGAGGAAGGAAAAGTTCCCTTTGAAAAATAGAAGCGACAGCAGGAGAGCAGCGAGGGTGAGGCCTATTGATTACACACTTATCTCCGTTTCTTTTGTGCCTCTGTTTGGAGGCACACTGTGTGGACAAAGAAAACCTATGCAGTGGTCTGAGGAGGATGGTGGTGGAGCAAGGTCTGGTGCAGCCTCTGGGAACTGAAGCTGCAAAATGTGGTCTGTTTGGGCTTGACCAAACTTTATGAGAAATCTTGACTTCTTGGAGACAGCAGAACACCCCTGGTGAGACAAGCTTCCTGGAAGAAAGAGTTTTGCTCTTAGTATGGGGTCTGAACTATCTAGTGAAGGCAGCTAGCATGTGGGCTTACTGAGCAGCTCTGAAATTTTGAGGATGTCTTTGTGCGTCACTGTAGGAATCCATAAAAGTCCTATTCATGCAGTTGGCATTAAAAAATTTAAGGGACCATTTATGTAAGGAACTAGTCTTGCCTCTAGAAAGAGATAGCTGGCTCAGCAGCTGCATGCAGCTCAGTTGTGTCGCCACATGGTCTAGGATTTATCCTGCTTGTAAAATGCTGCATTTAAAGAATCTCTCAAGTCCTGAAATGCTTCCCTCAAAGCCACTTGTGCCACATTCTTATTATCTGAGTATATTCCCTTATCTTTCAGCTCTCTGCTTTCCAAGTACAATACGGATTAGCTGTGGAAAGCTTCCAATCCTTTTGGAGTTGGGCAGTGGTGACTGTGAGCCACCTTCTGAATTGGGAAGCTGAGAAGAAGCATCAAGGTGACTTACCTGCCTGAAAGCTGGGAGACCCATGGTGTTCTCCTAATTCAGGCTGACTTGCCTGGTTATCTTTGTCAGTGTGTTTGGGTGCCTGTTCCTGAATCAAAGATTGTTGGCAACAGGCCCTTCGGTGTAAAGGGTGGTTTTGCTCCTCTGTACCAGTATGATGACACCTTCCCTAAGTCTGGCTGGGAGTGCTGTATTCTCTTGTAATTGAGCCAGAAGTTGGGACCTGCAGGGCTTGACATTTGCAGGGCACTTCTGTTGTCTTAGAGCTGTGCAGAAGATGGATCTCTTGCAGCAGTCCCCTCCGCATGTTATTCTGTGGCTGTTCATGTGTATGTGAGAGCTGGAGGCAACCTCCTGGTTGCTGGGAAATGCTCCTTTTTCCCTTTTAGGAGGAGTGAAGAGCCAACATGAACTGGAGAAACAAGCTGGTGTCACAGGGGGGTTTGGCAGCCATTTGTACATAGGCTCTCTGGCTGGAAAACCTGGGTGTCCCTGGGCACTGGCCATGCCGGAGAAGGACAGTTCAGGGTGGATGTAATCACTGTGACCAACTGGTGGAAGCAGATTGCCTTTCACTCTGTGCACCTCTTGCTAAAAATACCAGGGTGTCTTGGGGAGGGTATGATGTAGGTTGGAAAGCCTGTGTGTGGGCAGAGAGGTATGGTAGCAGCCTGTTCCTCGGGAAATGCTGAGGAAACCCGGCACCGTTGGAGCAAGGACCCAGCACACAGTGAGCCAGGTGTTGCAGCCTCTTACGAGGTGCATGGTCTCCTCTGGGAGGATGGATGTTCCTCATGGTGTTTGGGAGCATGAAATGTGGTGGGTGATGCAGCTCCTTTCCCAGGTTTCTTATAAAGCTGGCTGCGTCCTCTGCGTGTCACTGACCGAGTGACACACTTGTTTTGTTGATTTGGAGTGGGAAAACATAGCTGGAGTGGGAGTGCACATGGCAGATGCCTGTTTTCTGTCAGAAAGCCTGGGGGTAGTAAAGACCTAATTAGCATTCTTGTGAAGGCAAGTCATAGGGAGACTCCAAGATTTAGGTTTGCAAGGAGAGTTGGCATCGGTGAAAACAACAGATTGCTGGAAATGTGCAAGCAAAGTACTTGATGCTCTGGTGGAGGAGAGTAGGCGGCATGGCAGGGGTGGTGGGAGCAGTCAGGTACGCGGTACAAGGGCATGGGTTTCCTTTAACATTGAATGGTGGCTAGAGTCAGTGTCCCGTGCTAGTGCCTTGTACTTTCCATCGTGAACCCCACTCTGATGGTGCTGAGGTGGGAAAACCTGTCTCAGGGTTTCTGCTTGATGGGGAAAGGTGAGCTCTGCAATGCCTGGGGGTCACCAGCCCGCCCAAGTACCAGACTCTTGATCATCAGCACAGGAGTTAAGCGGCAGGTTGCTTCATCTCTGCAGTTCCACTTCATTTGCTGTTTTGGAAGGCTTTCTTTGGAGGTGATCCAGGAATAAAACCCTTGTGTGAGGCCAGTGATTTCTAAAAGTTCACAATTGTTCTTTCCTGTACCCTTTTGTCTCTGAAGGAGACTATACATGTGCTTATGTTGGCTTGGAGAAAACCAATTAATGTTTAAGACATTGAACCTCCGGTGTACATCTAATCACCGTATTTCTGCATTGGCAGTATGTTCAGTGGGTTTCATTTATCATGATGAAGTTTAGTTGAGCACAGCTCTCTTGCTGGTCTTCCAGTCCTCTGCCTGAGGCACATATGCTTCCATTAATTTTCTGCTATTATCCACTCAGGTGTCCTGTGTGATCTAACATGCTTAATTTCATTCTATTGAGCACCAGCTCTTCCGATCTGAAGTTAGTGTGATTTGCAAGCATCATAAGGAAATGAATCTTTCTTTTCTGGAGATAACGGCTTCCTGAATTTCTGTTCTATTTGTAATGCGCTAATAACCTCCATCCACCAAATCCTGCTCAACTGTTTGTGTCCCTTGGGTTTCTGTTTAACTGGAGCATTCCTTGTATTATCGTTGCATCCAGAGCCTGCTGAGGACCGGTTGTGCTTGGTGCTGCTCCAAGTGAAGGCTGGTCAGTATGTTAGACACGTTACAGGCTCTTTGAGGATCGGTGTGGTGCAGCAAACAATTGCAAGTCATGGGTGTCAGAGGCCTTGGGAAAAGGGAAGATGACTATGTTTACATAGACTGAGTACGTAAATCCAGGGAACGTGGTGATGGGTGTGGTGTAAAGCTCTCATGTAGAATAAAGATGACTATATAAAAGCTGAATTTAATGGGCCGAGTTTCAGAGCTGGCCTGCCTACAAAGCATGACCAGGGGCAGAGTCTCTTTGGCGGTGGGTAGGTGGACAGGAGAGCTTTGAGAAGGCTGTACCGTGGCTTTGCAGCTGTTTGCTTTTAAAGTGCGGCTTCAAAGATGCAGTGCTTTGGGCGTCTTTGTTCCTGGGTGAAGAGGCCAGGGTCTGCCTTGGCTCTGACACCCCGGAGTCCTCCCAGCATCCCTGACATCCGCTCCAATGCTCAGATAACAGCGTGCAGAAGCGTGTCTGCTTCTGATGCCCGGTGATGCATTACTTCTGCTGGGCTGAAGTCTTTTTTCATAGCCTGGGTCTCCAAGCTGGAAATGCCCGACTATCAGGCCCTAGACCTGGACAAAAATGCAGGAAACCTGTGGACTGAGCAAATACCTCTCATAGCAGACTGTTTGCACAGAGAAGTGAATTTTAGAAGCAAAAGCAAACATGCACTGGCTAACGGAGAGGGCGAGGCAGGGGAAAAACACTGAGACACGTTTGTCTGTCTGCAGGTCCATTTCTTACTTGGCTGTTCCCAGGATTTAACGCCCTCGATCCAGAACTTGACAAGACAGCGTTTTGGTATATACTTGCTAAACCCCTCAGCCACTGCAAGGCATTTAAAACCAAACAATTTATGATTACCTTCTGCCTGCACAGACACTTAATGGACTAGTGCAACCCAGGGGTCTCCGCTTCCTTTGGGGGTCAGACGCTGCCTGCGAGGGGTGAGTGGGGGGGTGCGTGTGCTTGCACGCATCCTCAGGAGCAGGAAAGAAGTGTGGCTGAGCTCTTGCCCTTTGGGCTCAGACAGTTGTGCTGCTCAGGTTTGTGTATAAAAGGAATCTAATGAGGCTGCTAACACGGTCGAGTTTCCTTTCGAATGTTCCCCTACCTAAGGATAGCTGTTTCCCAGAACCGGGTGTGAGTGGGCATGGCTGGCCTTAGAGGAAGGAAGAGCAGTGAGATTTTTCTTCTGCAACTCCCTTTGTAGTCCCCATGTCTGGCCTTTGAAATGCTTGTGTGGATTCATAGACCGTGGGGGTCTGCAAGGCAGCAGGAGGAGGAGGGTTGTGTAATGATGGACCTGAATGTTTCATTAGCTAATAATGTTCTCTAATTTAATTAAAAGTATCTTAGAATATCTAGGCAGCAGGAGGAATATGTCTTTGCCTCCCCTCAAGCCTACTGCTGATAAATACATTAATCCATTTGCATTTGTTCTGTAAAGGCATGTTTCTATCAGGTTTTCAGGAAAGTCTGTTTCTTTTTAAATGGAATAAAGATAAGGCAAGACACTTGAGTGCTTTGTGGGTAGAGCCCGTAATCCTCCACATGAGGGAAGTTCTGTTTGAGGCTTTGTCTAGCGTTTCAGTGGTATAGTATGTTGCTGACTATTCTTAGCCTGCTTTGCATAGGTAATTAATTTGTCCCCTACAGTAATTTCTCTGTAGTGATAATGCAGTAAATGCCAAACTTACGTGGTTATGTGTGAGTAAACGTAGAAGAACTAGTCATGGTATAAATGACTGAGATGATGAGATGGGTGTGTAGAAAATAGTGTGTTGAGCGCTAACAACAGGCTGTACTGTTTTCAACATATAATGCAAATAGTTCACGCTCTGAACAATTCATAGTCCGAGCCCTGATAATAGTGAGTACCAAGAGTGAGTGTCACACTTGGAAAATCTTTTTTACAGGTGTTTTCCATTTAGCCCTTGCAGTGGCAAAGTTGTTCACTGTTTTTTTACAGATGGAGAAATTGAGGTTTGGAGACCTTAAGTTGACATGTTCCAGGAAGATGTTATCAGAGCCAAGATTAGCTGTCGGGTGTTTTGTGGCTTTCCATCTTGTGCTCGTGCTGCTGAACATCCTTGCAGAGAGAGCGTAGGTTGGACACCCTGAGACATGCCAGCTCCGTGTGTTCCTTTGGGCTGGATGGCAGAGGGCACAAATGTCAGCTTTGCCTTTTTCCTTCAAGAGGCAGAAGAGGCTGGTTGCCAGCAAAGAGAGCAGAGCTGAAGACGAGAGTTTGCTTGCAGTAAAGAGGAGGCCCTTTCTGGAAAGGGCACTGTATATAATTGGACTGAGCTGTGTGTCAGCTGTTTCCTGCTTGTATGGCATTTGATCTGCAGCAGAGATCAAGTCCCGATGACGTCGTCCATTGAGGCTTTTGCTGTTGTTGTTTCAAGGGAAGCCTGTATTACTTATTCATGTGGTTTTCAGAAGTTGCCCCGCAAGAATATGTTTGAGGGTCATCTTGTTTTTGTTTTTCCTTCTCCAAATGCTTTCCATCTATTAGACATCCTCTTTGTCCTTTCTTCAGAAGCAAAAATTTCTGGTGTTCTTGGTAGTTTATATTTAAAGGAAAAAAGTTGAAAATCAACAAAAAGGCTTCTGTTGTGCATGCCTTTATTTCTTTGTGTGCAGGGTCTTTCACTGCTCAATTCTAAACGGTTGAATTACTAAACTTGAAAAGCATCTGCTCTTTAGAAAGCATTCATGTGTACTGTAAACATGATGGATAACAAGGCAGAGCCTAATCTAATTGACATAGTTCTGTTGATGTTTGTAATATGGGTTTGCGTGAACTCTTATTTTAAAGTTGTGGGTTTTATGATTTACTGCTGGGGTAGCTGGTAACTGGTCTTCTGGAGTCACCTCCCTTCTTCTGCAGGACTGAGCATGCTGCGTGGAGCTGGGTTTTCCCTGGGCCAGCAGAGAGGCAGACTGGGGATGGCCCGTGGGTGGAGGTGAAAGGCTGGTCTAGGCTCACCTTGGAAAGGCCGAAGCTCCCCAGCCCAGGGGTGTTTGCACAGGTGCTGTTTTGGATGTCTTGCTGTTCCCCAAGAACTGCAGCCACCCGTGAATGCACATGTGCCTTACAGGGGGTTTTGGACACGGTTCACCAGGGCTGGAAGTGAACCAGTGCTAACCCGTGCCTGTCCGCTGGCCACCTCTCAAAGGCTTTTCTTTGGCAAGGCGGTTAGCAGTTAGGGCTGTGGCTTATACCTGTCTGTTTCTTCAGAGCTGTGCCATGTGGCACCTGTGACACGGGAGGTTTGCGATGCCTGTGGCGGTTTGCTGTGGACCGGGGCCTCGGTGGTTATCCTCCCCGCTGCCGGGAAGGCTCTGCCTGCGGCACGCCTGTGCCTGCCCTGCGGCAGCCCTCCTGTGACCTGGGGCGGGTTTGCACTGGCTTCTGGTGTGGCTCTGCCTGGGGATGAGCTTGGAGGCTGGGGTGCTGCGACGTCCCTGTTGTGTGCTGGGGGGGAGGAGGGATTGTGCCTGCTGATCTGCTTGAGGTGTTTCTGGGACTGTAATAAGTGGGTGTATTAGGTTTGGCCATATTGTCGTCATCTCTGTACCGACTAGACCCTTTTCTGGTAGGGAGGCACAGAGGGACTGATTGATTTGCACCCAGGCGTTCCTGAATCCAGGGCTGGCTTTCCTGTATGCTTTCTCCTCGGTGCCTCTGAGCCTCATTTTTTAAGCTTATGGATGTGCAGAATAAGCAGCTCTGTCAGCAGCTGCCTGGGCAGAACAGGAGGCCTGTGCAGTCCTACCTACAGCATCTGAACCTCTGCTCCAACTGGCTTCCCCCCTGCCTCCTTCCACCCCACCCCACCATGAATAACTAACCAGCACGGAGCCCATGGTGGTTGGGAGGCCAAACTGGGGTTGAAAACTTTCCCACATGAAAGGCACTGGCAGTGCCAGCAGAGATGAGGGTGAGAGGAGACGGCTCTGCTGTGCCAAAGCACTCTTTCATCTCTTTTCAGCTCTCCCTGTGAGGGGTCCTGGCTCACTGCACATAGATGCCTTGTGCAGATGTCTTGGCTGGGAAAGAAGTGGCCCCTTTTCCCTCCCAAGCAGAGCAGAGAGATATAAGAAAGCTATTGATTTGCTTGTAGCCAAAGTGAGCTGAGCCACGCTCTGCAGTGCTTTATTGAGCCTGGATTAAGGCTTTGTTACTCACTGAAATAAAAAAAAAAAGTAAAGGAAAAAAGTTGAAAGTAGAGGTGTTTTTCCGTGTTGGTAAGCAAATTGCTAGCTGGGTGTTGTTTACCTGCTGGTTATTTCCCAAGCAAATAAGAGGCAGGGACAGGCATTGAATAAAGGCCATGCTTTCTCATCCTGTTCAAGAGGGCAGTGGCGTGGCCCTGGGAGCTGCCAGGTTCAGGTCCGGGCGGCTGAGCCCTGGGTGGGCTGGCAGTGGGCAGCCAGAGCTATCTCATCGCGCGGGGTGGCACAAGTGCAGCGTGTTGGTGGCAGGAGTCCAGTTGTTAATGGGCAGGTGCCTTTCCTGCTGGTGGGAATGGCGGTGGGCTTGTTAGCAGTGGTGAGAAAGATGCCAAGGAGTGGCTGGGGTGGGAAGCTGAACTTTATTGCAGCCCGTCATGATGGTCGCTTGCCCCTCAGTGGCACGCAGGAGATCTGCCCAGCCAATCTTCACTACTCTATTTCACTTCTGCTGGAGGAGAAATAGCAAGCGGTCTCCAGCAGTCTTAATCTGGTCTTTTTACTGAGCACTAAATTCAGCCTTGAAGGCTTTTCCCTCTGGCAAGCAGGTATTTTTCAGAAAAAAACGAATTTTGGGAACAGCATGATTTATTTCCTTGGTGCTCTCCCGGAAAAGTCGTCAGTCTCGGCTTTGCATTCCCTTTGCTGCCGTTGCGAAATGGTGCTTCAGTGCCACGCTCCTGGCACTGCCTGCATCAGCCCGGGCAGGTTGGTTGACACACATGGAGTGATGGCTGCGACGGGTGCCAGCACGGATGAAGAGTGCTCTGGATCGCATTCAGCGTGGGGAGGTTGGCCAGAGGACTGCAGCAGCCAGCTCTGCAAATAGGATGAATTGGCATTGAGATCCTGCTGTCTAAATGTGTTAAATTTTAACTTTAATTGTATGGTGGATATAAGCATCGGATCATACCAAATATTTCTGATCTTAAAGGCTGGAAACTGGTGCATGCAGTGCAGCTGGTTTTGCTTTACTTGATGGAGCTGAGAGGTTGGCTACTGTAGTAGTGCCTGCTGCTTGTCTGAATTGCCCTGCCGAATTCACATCGTCTTGTTTTATTTTGAGGAAATAAGGTTGCTTTGTGGTACCACTTGAACTTCAGCTGAGATATTCTCTGCTTGGTGCCTGTGTGATGTCTGGTGTCACCTCGTCCTCGCTTTGCTCACATGCAATAGAAGAAATGCTCCTTGGACTCAGGTGGGGAAAGGGGCTTTTCTGGGTGCTTTCAGTTGCTAGAGAGCCATAGCGATATTTAATCTTAAGGTGCAAATTGTCATTGCAGCATTTTCCCGGAGAAAAGCAGTCTTGAGAGGAAATGGAGCTATAAATGAGCCTGGCTGGGCTTCTGGCTGAGTGTTTTGAGCGAGTTTGTGCTCTCCCTTTTGGCTACACGCCAGGCTTTCAAAGGCAGCTTGGCAGAGCTGTGCTGCGCGCTCAGGTACCTCCTAACCCTCGCCTGCTGATGTACTGATAAGCAAGTGCGTGCACGCCGTGTTGTGGCTGATCACGTGCGCGCTCAACCCTGCTTGCAAGTGGCATGCTTTTATGGATGTAAGTGTGTGCTGGCATTGTGCAGTTTACCCACAGTCTTTGAGAATCTAACCTTGTAATTTTAGCAGCTGGTTCAGCGCTGCTTCTGAGCAGATAGGCTGGTTAAAATAAATAAATAAAAACACAGGCCTGTGTTTCCTGTGCATGTCAATATTGGAATAACTTTAATTGGTGTGTTTTCCCCTGGTCACTGACCTATAGTTTATTCCATTATCAACTGCTGGGTTACTGGCTCTTTGTATTCTGTGGTTAAGTGAACTGTAAGGCTGAGATCATTTGGCTGGGATGGTGTTGCTGGGCAGGAACTCGCATCTGGCTGACTCAGATTGGGGTGAAAGTGTACCCTCTGGCAACTCAAATACTCATTTATCTCCGCCTCCCCCCCTAATAAACGGGTTAAACAACATAGTGGAGTATTGATCCTTCTTTCATCTGATGGCCCCAGGCTGTAGCAGTTACCTTTGTGCCACATTCCTGCTGCTTTCCCAACAAAGCTGTACACTTTCTCCAGAGCTCCCTTCCCTTGGTTACCTTCTCCTGGTTCGGCTGTGATGGGCTTTGCTGCTGGATGCCAGCGCCGCTGTGAAGCGCATACAGTGCCAGCGTGGGGCAGAGCCTGGTGGTGTCTGTAGGTAAAAGCTTGCTCAGTTGGTTTGATGCTGTGAATGTCATAATGTTAAGTTTTGTGGCTCAGTAGCATGCTTTTGTTCCTCAGGCTCTCTTCTAGGAGCTGTTGGCCTTAGGTGGGGAAGTTGGTCCTAAAATAACCATGCTCTGTTCTTTCCAGGGCTGTTACAGGTAGACTGAAGGCTGGTTGAAGACCATGCAAACCGCCTTCTGTCTGTTTGAATTAGTGCCATAGTTACTGGTAGATGTTCAGTGATTGCTTCTTCATGTTCTTCCTGGTCTTGTGGCAGTGGTGGACCTCTACTGATGCGGTGACTTGTTTAAAACTCCGATTAAGACTTCTGGAGTGGCCAGTATTGCTGCTCTTAGCAAGGTGCTTCTTTCTGAGAAGTACCTGATGCTTCTGACTCTTGCTGGCGTCCAAGTTGCTGGTGGGTGATTTGAGTACAGCCTGAGCCAAGACCACAGGCTGTCCTAGCTATGTTGCCTGCTTTGCGTAAAGGCCCTGCAAACATGAGTGCAGAGAAACAGTGCACCTGGAGGCGAGTCTGTTAAGCTGTGCTAACACCCAGTAAACCATCATCCCTTTTCATACCAACAGCCTGGGACGTGTTATGCGGTGCTGAGGGTCTCCATCCTCTGCAGTCTCCATGCTGACTTGCATACTGAAAGGCGTGTTTTATTTTCAAGGGAGGAGGGCGGTTCACTGTTTCTTTCCCTTTAAGCACCAGCACTTTTACTGAGCTTGCACATCTTGCCTGGGACTGCCTTAGGCTCTTTGGGGTTTTTTGCTGCTGTAGAAAAGTAGCTTTAATACACAAATACTCAAATGCTGTTCTGTATGATCCATTCATATTTCAGGTCTAATGAGGACTTGATCTTTGTTAGTGACTGATTTGCGTGTCTTGCTTGTGGGCTATGGGGGTGTTAAGAAGGCCTTTTTGTGTGCTGCTGCCCAGCTTCCCAACCAGATGCATCCATCATCTTCAAACGAAGCGGGGGAGAAAGATGGCTCATACTTTTTTTTTTTTTTGAGCCACTGGTATTTGGCATCCAAATAAACAGGTGTTCTGGCACGGGAGCAGAGGAGTACTTGTCTCTCAGAGCTCCTGTCTCTTATGTCATGTGAGGATCTTCAGGGAGTTTCTATCAAAGAGCTGGGTTTAGTAATTACATAATTTTTTTTTTTTTCCTGCTAGGGGGTTGGTGAATAACTGGGTTCCTAGTGTCTGTGGCAGGATAGGCTGGTGCAAGAGGTAAATCTCTGGGGCGTAGCCCAAAAATTGCCTTGGATAGAATTAAACTCTGAAAGTAAATAACGCAGCTGCTCTGTGAACCTCCGGCCTTACGAGGCAAATATTTGGGACTCTGTCAGTCGCAGTGTTATGTGCCGCATTCAAATGAGGTCACGTCTGCTGTTACTGGTGAACAGATGCTGGGTGTAATCCTTCAACCTCTGAGGAACCCAAGTCTGAAAAGGTTTGGAGACTGGGGATTTTCCTGCACCCAGCACTTTGGCACGCAAGATGAAATGTGGGCAAAAGAGCACTCTTGCCTTTTCTTGTCAACATTTTGTATGCAGGTGTCCCCACAACCTGATGTCTTAGTGCCAGGATTTGACCTCTAAGTCTGGCCTTGTTGGTTGCTTGGTGTGGAGGAATCCAGTTGGATGTTATGGGAAAAAGCCTTCTAATATCAGTCCCCTCTTGCCTGAGCCCTGCTGGAGTGTGTGCAGAAGACAGGTTGGTCCTTGGGAAGGCGAAGACAGCAAACCCCGTGTTTATCACCGCTGGTCAGTCTTAACTTTGTTCCTTGGCTTCCAGGCGGTGCTGATTCCAAGAAGAAGGAAACACTGCGGTGGCCTTATCCAGGGACCTTGCTGACGTCAACGTGTGCCTGTCCATTAACCTCGTTGGACTTTGGGTCATGTTTCTTTGAAGGCTAGGCATTGAAAGCAAAGAGGTGAAAGGCTAGCTGGGGTCACTCCAGTCTTTGCCGGGGTAACTCGAGCAAAGACAAGGGGCAGGCTGTGTGAGCCGAGCCTGTCGGGAAGGTCAGCCCAGATGTGATTGAAGGCAGAGGGGTTTTGCATAGCCCTCTGTCTTGAGCTTCTTCTGCCAAACATCTCTTACAGAGCTGCTCATGGGCCTCTTGACATGCATCTCACTTTAAATGTTTGTTTATCTGCATGTCCTCAGGGTGCTTTGAAAATCTCCAGGGGTGCCTAAAAGGATTGAGGCACCCAAGTGTCTGTGCACAGGGTCAGTGCAGCATAAATAAAAGCAGCTCCTGAGCAGATGGAAACATTAGCATGAGAGCTGTGTGCCTTTGTGTTTTAAAGCCGTCTCCCTGAGCAGCTAGAGAGACACATTATGAAGTTCTCGCTTTAAAAGGACCTTGATCAGCAGCCTAGCTGGGGTGGCGTTGGAGACGACTCATATGCCACTTTTTGGTGCTTTGTGTTGTGGAGTGCTCCGTGCTTTGGGGGCTGTCTGTGAAATTCATTGCAACTCTTGTGACTTAGGAAAATCCAGATGCAAGCCTAGATTTGTAAGTTGTGTGTGAATAACATAAGCTGGCCAGGAAATGTTGCTGCTTGGCTTTAGAGCTCTACAGAGCAAACAAAGAAACAGAAATAACAAACATTGGGTTTACTTAGGAGTAATGTGAATTTGCTTTTTATTGTAAGGCACAGGAGAACAGTAACTTTCACCTAGTGTGACCTTCTTACAAACCACGGCATCTGCTTCATTTGCACACTGGTGGATGTCTGCTCCTCAAGTTGTCTACAGTGTTCATCATGTTGATATTTGAAGTATCTTGATCCCTTACTGACTGTTCTCCGGCTCCTTTCCTCCCCCATGCACGTGCTACTTCCTCAAGGCATTTTGGCACCAAGGAGAAGGCAGAAGTAGCATTTAAAACATAAAGGATTCCAGATGTGAGCATGCCTCGGACACTGCTGGTGGAAGAGAAATGCATAATCCACACAGGTGTTTACATTATGGTGCGGCCACATGGTATGTGTGGGTAAATACGTCCCAGATAAAGTTGCTTGCTTTTGTAGGTTAGTTTCCTCTCTTCTTTTTAAACTAACTTGAAATCCACACCCTGGGGAGCATGCAACTGTATACCTGTTAGCTGCATTCCCTGCTGTGGTGTCAGCTTGATGGTTGGAGCTTCACATTCTTAAATGTCAGCGATTAGGTGTTAGAAGTTCCCCTCTTCCTGCCGGAGGAGGTTGGAAGAGGCCCCTGAGAGCTGTTTGCCTTAGGAAATGAGAATTGCCAAGATCCTCTATTTCTATGGAGTCTACGTGATCCCTTCACCTTACGAAGGATGAAATAATCCTGGTATTGCCACTTTAGCTCCATCCCTGGCCAGATAGCAAAGCCTGGTCCTTCTTCTGATGCAACGATTAGCCTCTGCTGCCATTCTCTGTGAAGACAGGTCAGCAGAGATGGCTTTGCTGTGAGACTGAGTCTCCTTCCCTGTTGATGGGAACTCTAGCACTTACAATTTCCCCCAGTGCTGTGCAAATAATTTTGTGAATTTTATTCACAAAGGCAAATGCTCATATTGCACTTGGGGGAGATTGCATGCTAACGAAACCAAAAATTAGATTTTCTTTTCCTTGGCGTGAGGTTTAATTTTGAGCATCTTGAGCACAAGATCAGCGTGGGGTTGTGAGCTAGACAACGTTTTGTTTTTACGAGAGCTAGCTGGAAAACTCATCGCTTCTGCTGATGCTGGTTCTCCTTGAAGGCTTTGTAGTGTAGTGACTGTGGTTATTACTGCTGCTGACTACGTGTTGGCTTTGTGACAGAATTGTTAATCTTTGTGGCAGTGATTTCAGTCGTTTTGTTTACCAGGTAACCTCAAAGTAAAAGACACTACCTGTGGGTCTGTATCTCTTCCATTAACATGGCAGATCCCAAAGCATGCAAGTGGGGAATGGTCTGTTCACAAGGCTGCTCCTCTAAACTTCGGATGCTTCAGACAAGCCCTGTGCGTTGGTTGGAGCAAATTACATTGAACTCCTAAGCTCTTAAATTATTTTGGGGTCTGGAATTAATTTGGAGTGTGAAAAATGGATGCCACAACACTGTCTCCAAGACACTGCATGAGGTGATGATGTTCGTTCCAGGGTGTGTGAGCAGCTCGCCTGCATGATGGTGAGCAGCACCTCTGCGCTAGCAGGGCTGTTGCACGGGGGATGGAAGGGCGCCCTGGGGTGTTCCTGGTCTTGTGCTGCTGTCCAGCTTTTTATTCTCATTTTTTAATGGATGCTCAGAATACTCAGAGCAGTTTCATTTAAAGAAGAAATGTTGAACTTAAGAAGGACTTAAAAAAAACCCCCACAACAGAGGATTATCTAATTTCAAGCTCGTGTCTATACCATTTCACACTCTCTTACTCCTGTCAATCATGTCTCTTTTTATTTTTTATATATATATATATATATATATATATATGAATTTTCTGAGACAGACCTTGCTGTCTAAGACTGAGGTATCTTCCTACCTACTGCAGGCTATTTCAGGGATCTGCTTGAGGTGCTGTTTCCTCTCTTCCATTCTTTCAGCCATGGTGCTGCTTCCCTTCTGATCAGGCAGGGAATTGAGACTCCTGACACAGTCCTCCGAGGAGACTCCTGAAGTTGACCGGGTAAATGCTGCTGTACCTGAGCAGCTGGAGTGGGCCGGCAGAGCTGGCAGATGGGGAGGGATGCGGCTGTCCAAAGTGGTAGGAAGGAGGATGCATGTGCTGGTCGGATCCTCCATTTCTGGATTTGATTTGGCATGAAAGGTTCAGCTTCAGGCTGCTGACCTCCCCGGCCCCAGAAAGTGTTGCAAGAGCAGTTGCTTGCATGAGACCTTACTTGATTTCTGTCCTGACTGATGTCTCATGCACTGGAGATGATGGTTCTATAAGGACGCTCTTGGGTGATGGGTGAAGTGCTCTGATACATATCCCCCAAGCCCCACGGAGTATTATTTTTGGGTATTTCTCAGGTAAAAAAAAAAAGTATCTGGCAACCGTGTAGGAGGCTGCTGCTTTGACTGGCGTGCACAAGCATTAACAATTACAAATCTGCTTTTGTTGTTTGGGTTTTTTTGTCCTTTTTTCCTCCTTGAGCTCGTCTGGACTTCTCTGCATGCAGGTAGAAAAACGAAGGCATAAAACCTAAGACATGGTAAATACCTCCATCCCAGGAGAGGTGCTGAGTGTCAGGGGAGCGTGGGCTTGGGGCTACAGCATTCCCAAATGCGTCCTCTAGTGCGTTTCCCACTGAGGTGGGGCCCAGAGCGGTTATCTGAAACAGTAGTAACATAAATTGAATGAGCAGTCCGGTTAAATAAGTAATGAAGTTAGCAGGGTGCCTAATTAAATTAAATTCAAAATTATGTATGGATGATGCCTTTCTAATAATTGCTGTAGGTTTGTCATTGAGGTACTCCGCACTGCCCTCTTGGAGGAAGATTCCCCTTTCTCAGGCGAATACCTTGGTGGTACCACAGAGGGATGCATTTTACACTACAGTTTGCTTTGGCTCCTTCCTGATGCTCTTGTGACCGTTGCAGTGTTGCTGTTCTCGCTTTTACTGAGATGTGTGGAGGGAGTTTGGGTGATTTCAGTCTCTGCTGCTTATATGTTGGGTTTTTTTTTTCCCCTTCCTACAAAGCGTTTCTGCTTTGCTCCTGCCCTCCTAGACCAGCCTTGATGCTTTTTCCTCGGTCCCTGTTCCACACTGATCTCGTAGGGACTGTCCCCTGTCCTTCCCGTCCCCCTGTGTGCCTGGGGAGTCGCTCCTGCCTTTGTAAAGCATTGGGGCCCGATGGCACGTCTGGTAACTCTGGACACAATGACTTAACCCATCGCTTTATCTGAAAGTAATCTCTTAATTTCCATCTTTCCGGGTTTCTTTCAAACAGCAGCCCTTTGAAGGCATGCGTCAGTGTCGTGGTTTAACCTCAGTTGGCAACTGAGCACCACAGCCACTCGCTCACTCCCCCCCCTCCACTCTCATCCCGCCCTGGTGGGATGGGGGAGAGAATTGGAAGAGTAGAAGTGAGAAAAACTCGTGGGTTGAGATAAAAACAGTTTAATAATTGAAATAAAATAATAATAACAATAACAATAATAATGTAATAATAATAAGAATAATGCATAAAGCAAGTGATGCACTGTGCAATTGCTCACCACCCGCCGACCGATGCCCAGCCAGTCCCCGAGCTGCGGCCCCCCCGGCCAGCTTTCCCCAGCTGTACAGCTTTCTGTACTGAGCATGACGTCCCATGGTATGGAATGTTCCTCTGGCCAGTTTGGGTCAGCTGTCCTGGCTGTGCCCCCTCCCAGCTTCTTGTGCACCTCCAGCCTTCTCAGTCGGTGGAGCATGGGAAGCTGAAAAGTCCTTGACTAGTGTAAGCACTGCTCAGCAACAACTAAAACATCGGTGTTTTAGTTTATCAACATTGTTCTCATCCTAAATCCAAACCACAGCACTGTACCAGCTACTAGGAAGGAAATTAACTCTATCCCAACTGAAACCAGGACAGTCAGTTTGGGGATAAGCGTTAAGCTGAGGCAGAAGAACGATTTTGAAGCGAGGGAAAGCTGCTGAAATTAAAGACACTTGAGAAGACACAGCCATCACGGCTGCCAAAGGAAATTCTCCTCTCACCAGACAGCATGTTGAGGGCAGTCTCTTGCTGTCGTGGGCACAGTCAGGCACTTAGTGCATTTTGAAGATGGGTTGTCAAGGCAGAGCTGGCTCTGGCTGGCAATTACTGACCTTTGAGGTAATGTGTTCTTAATAGAAGGATGTGAGTACATCAGAGGAAGAATTGTCATTGTCATAACCATCTTTTCACCTCTTTTGAGGAGGACAGGTCTATTAAAGGACCTGTGCTCCCGCAGAACTAGTCCTGCCCCTCCAGGAGATGAACGCTGGCTTTTCTGAAGGCGAGAGTAAATGTGGGGAAGAGAGGGAGCCCAAATGACCAGAGCTCTGTTGCTGGTTTGTTAATCCCTCTCCCCCCCCGCTGTTCATTTTGCACCAGGGCTTATATATTAAGTCCCACACAGTCTTCAATGTAGTTTTCAAGCTTGTCTGATAGAGGGGCAAGGCTCCTGGGGACTCACAGCTGGTGGTGCATCACGAGGGAGGAGGCTGTTCTGTGTGAATCAACATGTGCATTGCAGAGGGACGCCTGGGACAGCAGCTACAGTGATGAATTACGGAAGATCTTTGTCACGTTTGGGGCAGTCTCATTCTTCCTTGTTGATGGTCTCCCTGGGAAAGCTTCCCGGTGATGAACAGGAGGCTTTTGCACCCAGTTTGTTTTCTCCAGGAATGGCAAATGCTTTGCAATAAGTTTCCCTGTGCTTATCAGAGACTCTGAAGGTCCTTTGCAAACATTTAATTAGTCCTTGATTTGCCTTGGCACCTTTATGCCTACTCGTGACTGAGTGGCAAGATCGGTGAGCCTTGTTACTCCCCCATCTCCTGGAGTGGAAATGTGGAAGTAGAAGGATCTTGGCCAGAGCCCTTATGAAGCCGGAGGAATTTAGAAAACCACAAGGTCTTAGTGACTGATAACTAAGCGACTTGCATGGGTGCGGTGACCTGAGCAGAGCTCTGCACATTTCATGCACAGTTGCTTTAAAGGGATGCTGATCATTTTCAGCATGACCTGCTAATTATTAGAGCAGATGAAAGCCTTTTTTTTTTTTTCCTTTTTCTCTTTCTTTTTAAATCCTCCTTCCGCTGCATGTCCTCTTCTTCTCCCTCCTCCTTCCCCAAGTCCTTATCTAAGATAATCAACATGACACAAACGGCCGAAAAAGCAGTATTCTTACAGCAGCTATTAACTAGAAAGGAGACGGCAGGCGTCTGGAGCCCCTCAGGAGGGACTCGCCTGGTATAACCCGTTGCTTTTAATAGGCAAAATGAGAGCTGCAGAGTCAGAACAGAAAAGGTTTAAACTCTTTTCTTTTGAGGTCCTAATACGCAGTGACCTGTATCCTGTGATGTAGATTTTTAAGAAGACCTAAGTGTGGAATTTCAGTAGTGATGAGGGGCTTCCCAGATATCTGATACATCCCTGATTAAAAATAAATGAATATCAATATCTATATATCTCTTGCTGGTAAGTTTTCATAAGTTCAAGATGTACGGCCAGGTCCTTCAAGGAGAGTCTTTCCATCCCAAATGACCATTTAATGTTGATACAGTGTCCCTCAGCAGCAGAAAACGCAACTAGGGGAGGGTAATGTTAATTGGGTGCAGAAGTAGTTTCTGTGATTTCATCAAGCTGGACACATGGGTTTGTCTTCTCCCATATTTCAAGATTTTTCTTATCTAGAGCTATGGGAGGGATTTTCCAGTGTCCTCTGCTCTGTTTTAAATGAATACTTAAAAGTTGGGCTCGTGGTGATAATGGAGTAGGCTGAGACAGAGGACAAACTTGTCTTACAAATTTCAGCTGCGGTGGTATGTTGGAAGGAAGCTGAGCAAATGGACACGATGTTTAAATAGCGTGTCCTGAATTGCTTTCATTTGGTTCTTATTTTGTAAGCCATTGTCTGGGTTTTCTGTCCTTTCAGAAATCAGCAGCTTCTTATGAAATATGGAGCTGTTTAAAAACAGACAGCAGCTGCTCCATCCTTGCGTCAGCAAGGACTCGGCAGAAGGAAGGGGAATGGTAGACGGTTGTTTAGCTGTGATATTCTTCCCTTCATTGCTGTTGTCATATTGTGTTAACAGAAGGTCTGATCAAATATACACCAGGAAAGTAAGACTTAATGTTTCTTTGTTCTCCTGGAATGGTGCTGGGAGGGGAGGGGGGGAATGTTTGAATGAGTCTTTTATTTATGTGGTTCAGATAGCTTGGCGTTGCCTGTGTTGGTAGATATGTTGTTCTGCTCTTATTTCTTAGGCTGTTCGCTGTATTTTTAGCTGGGAAAAGTCTTTACTTTTTGTTGTTTGTACAAAACCTCTGCTATGTGATACGGAAACCTCTGGGGGGGTAAATATTTAGCGGGGAGAGTATGCTCTGTTCACACTGACTTCCTAACTTGTTTTAAACACTCTTTTAAAAATCTCAGCCAGATTATTTAAAAAAATAAAATGAAAAATGAGGAACACTGTTGCACAAGAACTGGAAAGAACCCAAATAGTTTGCTTACTGTTAAAATTGCGACACGACTGGAAACATTTGGTAAAGAAAAATTAATGGCCTGGTGTATTTGTGGTTTCCTGTTGAATCTCAATTTCTAGAGGAGGTTGAAAAACCCATGGATGTTTCCTCAGATTACTAGATAGCATTATACCTTGTGTGCATGATGAAAGACCTTCAGCAAAGCGTGCCAGATATCCATGGCTTGCTATAAAAAGTCTCTCCCATCTGGAACATGACTGTTTTCTCCTTTTTAGTAGGATGGTTTGAGCAGAGATAAACACGCAATGAAATTTAGCCTGGTCCAGTCTTACTTCACTGAAAGACGTCTGAGTCTAGGTACTGTCTAGAAGCATCCTACTTGTCCTCGAGTTAGTGATAGGGACAGGGTTTCTGAGCAGTTTCTTATGCCTTCATCCTTTTGGTAATGATCTGCCAGCATGGACTTCCTTCCAATCCGAGAGTCACCTGAAGAAGGATGCTCCTGTGGTTGTTAGCCCCCAGGTAGACCTTTTAATGAGCTTTGAAGCCACAGGCAGGGCTGGCTTGTAAGGGAGGAGAAGGTCAAGCAGTTGTTCAGCAGAGGAAGGGCTTGAATGTGGTTTAAGATCCGCTCTGGCCCATCTTGCATCACTCTTGAACAAAACAACCCTGTGCTTGTTGAGTTGCAAAGCCAGAGCTCAAGAGAATCAGATGGGAGAAAAACCAGGGCTGCTTGGAGTCCCCCTTCAGGTGTCCAGGGATGTGAGGGGGCTGATCTGGCATCATCCTGGGAACCGGAGCCATGGCTCAAGAGCAGAGAATTTGTCAAGGTGAAGGTACCTGCAGACACTCCAGCGTGGCCACTTCTGTTTCATGCTGTACATGGCAGGACTCTGGCTGCTGGTAGCTGCTGCCCTTTGAGAGGCACCGCTATGGCCAGTTGCAAAGCCATTTCTGTGCAAAGTTGGAGCTCCTTTTGAGGAGCACCTGGTTGTGTACAGGGTCACGCGTAGGAGGGGCTGGGTGGACAGGTAGGGTGATGAACGCTGCGGCAGATATGCTGAGGAATGTGGCACTTCCCATGCCCGGAGGCTTGGGGAGCGTCTGAGAGCTGCTGGGTGAAACCCTGGGCTGGAGACATCTGGTCAGAGGTCAGATCAGAGGATTGTAGCTGTCCTTTGGCCCACAGCCCCTGCGTCTGCGTCCTCGTTTGATCATGCAGAAGATGTTTGTGTATGCAAAAGTATAACTCGTGATGACACAGGCCTTAAGGTTGTGAAATCTTTGAGGCTCCTCTGGGTATTCCTGTGGGAAGGGAAGAGTTATTCCTCAGATAACTTCCGTGGGGAAATAGTTAATCTCATTAAACACCAGAGGTTGTTTTCTAAAGCAAAGGCAGGGGCTGTGGGGGGAGCGTGGTTAACCATGTAGACTGGAGACAGGCTAAAACTCATAAAGGAAAAATGTACGTAGGAGTTTATAGCTGTGTATGAGTGTATTAAAACTTTAATTTGAGATCACTGACTGAGATCAAAATGAGCTGCTGTGAAGCTACACTGCTTTCAGGGAGCTGAAAGCAACTTTTTGAGATGGATGTTGGCCCCATGACTGCAGGCACTTGATGTCTGGGAAACATGCACAGTTGCTTAAAATCTGCTTCTGGTTGCCCTGGAAAACAGTAAAGCGTTGGGTTTTTTTGGTGTAATTTGAAATAATGAAAAACTTATTTAAAAAGTAATGCTCATCCAATCCTTTAGCTTTCTGAAAGTCCCTCATCCAGTTTTCAATGTGTGTGTTTGCTCTTGGGCTGTTGGGAGTTAAATTTTCCTCTTGACTCAACTGTGGAAACGGTCTTCATTTATCATTCCCCAGTTTAGCGCCTGTATTAAAATTATAACAAGGCTGGGGTTTATTTTTGTCTTGTGTACATTTATCTCCTTCGTATCCTTGTGTCTATTATTAGTCCTGCTCCATTGCTAAATGGATTGGCCGAGCTCTTGGGGACAAAATATTGAAACATATGACTAGTCTGCAATACCCCTCAGCCACTCTGCTTTCGCAGTATTCATAGCGACTGTGTTTACCCAGCGTTTGTCATAGCTTGCTTATTTTAAATGCCGAGGATGCAGTGGGCAGAGCCAGCAGATAGGAGATCTTAAACGGCATATCAGTTTATAAGTGGAAGGAGGGAGGAGGTGGATGTGGAGGGGAAGCTCCAGCTGAAAATAAACAGAAAACAGTGGTGTGTGTTTGAGAAGCATCTGAATTGCATGACCAGGGTTCAGCCCTCTTCTTGTTTTGCTTTTTTGTTTGTTTTTTTTTCTTGACAGGGTATTTCTGTTTCAGACTGCAAATAAAGGAGTGCCGAATCCTCTGAAGGAGGACTGGTGTGGTGGTTGGTTGGCTATGGACTTAGGCTTTTGTGAATTAAAAAATAAATTGGAAACTTTTAATGGGTTTCAGCCTTATTTCAAAATCCCTGTGGCTACCACTTCTGCTGGTCGGTGTCTGGACACTTGTCCTCAAATCTGTACCTAGCTTTTTGGCTTGCACACGAGTGATTTGTACTTGCGCTGATCTTGCTCGCCTCCTGTTTCCACATCCAGCCTGAGCTAGCTGTTGTTTTTTTGGTCTTTCTGGGATTTGTTACATTTTGTAACTTAGCTATTGAATATCTTAACCATGTTCTGCGTTTGCTTGCAGGGTTGGTTTGTCCATGTGGCCTCTTACATTTTCTGCAACTCTCTCCCAAGTCTTAGGAAGATACTTGGGGTCCTGGACGCTGTAGTGGTATGCCTTTCAGAGGACTAGTTTTTGATGCTTTTAAAATTTTTTTAAATAGCCTAGGCAGTGCCTTTGGCAAGGACACGGTCCAGAACTCATTGAAACAATTAGAGAAGACTCTTACTGGTACAGCATGGCTTGGGATCAGATCCTTGATTTTGTTTTTCTTTCCTTCTAATTTGTTTCTTTAAAAGGCGTGATGAAATACTTCCCCTGCTCCCCTCTGTTCGGTTCCCCCCCCCCTCCCCCCCCCTTTTAAGCTATCTTCTTACTAGTGCAGATTTTCTCCTTTCATGGCTACTTACCACATGCCAGTTTTGGGTGTGTGTAACCTTGGTTCTGCTTTGCTGACGTGGGCTCTTTAAGTCCATGGGATACGCTCTGCTGCTGGACTTCTTGATCCAGTTGGAGGGGCGCTGCCTGGGAATGCCAGCTTTTGCACAGATCCTTGAATGAGACGCCTTTTTCCGCCTCCTCCCTTCTTTGTGTTCTTCATCCAGGATCCTTTGGTTCCTACGTACGTGCCACGTGCTTCCCTGTTTTGCCTGTGTTAGAAGCATTTTCTGATGTCGGAGCCTGTTCGTAAAGACACGGCTTGGCCCATGCAAAGCTTTTTGTCTGCTGCAGGCTCCGCTAGTAGAGGCAGGTATGCCCAATGTGTAATTTTACCTGAGGCTGGGTGTGTTTTTGAAGGCTCTGGCTTGTGGAGCAAGAGGGTGGTTTAGCCCTGGCCATGCAGCTGTGGGCGTAGGAGGCTGGGAGCTGTGTGGTAGGATCAGTGCACAGGACTGAGTTGCCTGAGAGGTTTGCTACTGTGGCCACAGAATTACTTGGCAGGTGGGGGAGAGTTGATCAAACAAACCTGCTTCCACTAATTGTCAGGCTTTTGTATTTGTTTTTGTGATTTTTTTTTTTATGAACTATAAAGCATGCATGACTGAACAGTTTAATTAGCTGTGGGAACTGCTGGAGATAACTTACTGGGATTTTCTGCAAGCCTCGCTGCCCTTTTCATGTTTTCGATGCAGCAGAGTTGCTGTGAGCAAGCAGGCAGGAGTACCTGTGAACGTAGCCCAGATAAGATGTTATCACCTGAACAGAGATGAAAGTGACTGTGCGGTTGACTGGTGTGTAGGCTGGCTGCTTGCTGGTGGGAACCGGTCCCTGATCTGGTACCCTCCCCGGACAGGCTCCTCGCGGGGATGGGATGTACCTTGGGCACAGCAGAGCAGAATCCAGCCATGTCCACGTGCCGTATGGACCTACCTCTTTCATCCAGGTCACCTTCTCGTGTGACTTTGTGTTGCAGGGGAAACATGCTTCATGAACTGCGTTCTAATTTGTTAATCTTTGGGTCTTCTCCTCTTCTACCTGCCACCCCAAAATGTTTCTGTGGCTGTGAAACTGCTTACAGGAGGAATACCAGCAGTGGTGTTAAAGTTATATGGGCTTTATGGAAATGTGGAGGTTTGTCATGGTCTGCTAGCACGTGTTCAGAGGCTGCTAACGGGTGATATTCCCGGAGACTGGGCTTGAAATCCTGCTCCCTGTGCAGTGAATGGAGGCTCCCCTTGACTTTGTAGAGGCTGGCGTTCAGCCCAAGTTCTTCGCCCAGTCCCCTCAGGAAAGTTATCATGTCTGGATCCCTTGCCATGGCTGAACGTTTGCTTTTCAGACCATGGGCCCTACCTGAGTGGTGGCAGAGGAGCTGTAAGTGGCTGCAAGTGGCTCCTTCTCCAGAGAGAGCAGGAGAAGTGAAGACCCACCTTGGAATAAAGGAGGTTATAACAACAAGGTTCTGGCTTGTAGTTCCAGCTTTATTAGCAATGACCAAAATTGGCTTTCTGATGTATTTTTCTTGTGCTCATGGCGATTTTCTGTGGTCAAATCTGCCTTCTTTCTTGTTTTGTCCCTGCGCATGAATGGATTGTATTTGGAGCTGGCTTCTGTGCTACAGAGTCTGCTTTGTCCTGACACCCAGCGTTGAATGCATCCTGGTCCTGCAGTCTGTCTGGAGGCTGTACATGATCAAGTGGTTTTAATCGGTTTTGAACTGTTAAAGGTCAAGGATATTATTGCAGAAGGTTCATTTAAAAAAAAAAAAGGCATCCTGTAAGAGGTGCTGTTGGTTATTTTCTTTAAATCCTTAGATTTGGGGTTTTGAGAGGAAAAATTATTAAATTATGTCTTAAAGCTGAATAAAGAAGTCAGTATTGAATGTTTTAATGTCTTACAGATGCTGTGGGGTTGCAGGATTTTATTTTAAATTTAACAATGGGAGTTGGAGTGGCTCCAGCACTGTAAAGAACAGTCTCTTTAATTAAGGGTTTAAGCTGGAAGAGCATGTGTAGTGTGATGCCATTTTAAAGTTTCAGCGGGGCTTTGTAGTTGTAACTTGTTATTCCCCATCTTGGATCGCACATCTGCGTGTCCGGGGTCGTGGTGGGGATGTTCCTTGCCCAGAGAAGGGAGGTTGGTTTGTGTAAGGGTAGCAAGGTTTCTGCAGAGGTTTTTAGCTCTGACTTTACTATTTTCTCTTTCCTGTGGCTCCTGATGCCTGCTTTGAAGGTGCTGCGTCTTTGCAGGCACGTGCACATGGTGCATTACACCCAGGAGGAAACATCAGCTTTTTTTTTCCCAAAGAGTGTTTTTTTTTTTCTTTTCAGGTTGGGAGGAAGGTAGCCATGTTCTTACATGTCATCTTGGTAGTAGCCAGTTGTGACGGAGATTGTGGGTCATGGGACAGGAGGGCGGGATCAAATGCGGTCTGCTCAGGAAGGTATCCCCAAGACCCACTGAGGGTTCACTGGAGTAGCGGTGTCTGAAATGTAGCCATGTGCCTGCAACGTTCAGCAGAGCAGGGCTAGACCCCATCCCTACACGATTTCCTAGGTTTCAGTTCTCTGTGGCTTGTTTGCCTGTTACTTACTGGGGTGGAACAGAGAAAATTGGCCATTAAAAATAAAAAATAAATTATTATTCTCCCCTAGAAAATGCAGGTGTTCCAGGCACGTGTCCCTGAGTTCTCATCTGAGAGAACAGCATTAAGAGATTTAAGGTAACATCGCTTAACTTCAGCCCATTCTCAGCTCACGGGACTCTGGTAGATGCTCCGTGCCAGTTCTGGTTTTCTCCCCCGTGCATGGCTTTACCTGGCTCTGCAGTAGCACAACGTGCATTTAATTATCGGAGGCAACAACTGCTACTTTTGGCCATCTTGGACGCTTTGCTGTAAGAACCAGCATCTGCCAGGGTTTGCTGCATCCTGGTTTGTGCTAAGACGATTGCTTGACTCTTTTTTTCGGATGGTTGCCGTGAGAATTAGGCTCTTCTGTGGCATTATGAAGTGCAGCCTTGTAGCAAAGCAGCTGCTCATAGCAGCCTGAGCAGCTGCGAGCCTGCCAGGTACCAAGGAACCTTTATGGTTTGCATTTAGTGTCTCCTAGTATGTTTATCCCCATAAAATAATTAATTGAACTAGACCTCCAAGCCATGTTATCACCTCTGCGTATTAAAAAAATCATAATCATGCTCTCCGACTTAATGAGATTTAGAAAGAAATGTTCTTTTTTGTTTGCCTTCTGGTTTTTGAGTGTTAAAGACTCCCATGGGTCATGCATTCAAGCCTTTTCTTGAGACCACAGGGGCAGTGGACCGCCTGTGTGAGGAGGGCTGGCCGTGGAGAGTCACCAGCCACCAATGCAGGGCAGGAGCC
Source organism: Aptenodytes patagonicus (assembly GCF_965638725.1). Classification (NCBI taxonomy): domain Eukaryota; kingdom Metazoa; phylum Chordata; class Aves; order Sphenisciformes; family Spheniscidae; genus Aptenodytes; species Aptenodytes patagonicus. The sequence goes on from NC_134963.1 coordinate 5,629,589, forward strand.
TTTGGGTTTCTCAGAGCTGTTGCCAGACTTGGAGTCGGATTGTGAACGCTGGCAACGCTATGTTGAGCATTGAGAAGAGAGCTAACTGTATTTTTGTATTTTTGTGGTGGCCTTGGCTCTGCTATTTTTTAATTTTCTCTTTAATTTCTATTGTTTTCTTTGCCTATTTGCTAACTTGCAAAATTCAGCAAATTGCAGAGGATCTCCCAGCCCTCGGGGTTGAGTTTTACTTAGAGCTGCAGTGAGCCAGCACACGGCAGTAGCACTTGCTGAGCTCCTGCTCAGAGGTGTAAATGAGGCTGGTGTGATGGACCTGCTGGCCTTCAGGTGGTCAGGGTCTGTGCCAGGGTGTGGAGATAGTGGGGTCATCCTGCGAGCTTTGTGTGTGTATTAAGGGTAAATATTAACTTCACATGATCTTGGGAGCTGCTGTGTGTTTTTGTGTTAGCTGCTCATTTTGGTAGGATTTGGTTGAAACTCAATCACGAGGCTCCTTAACTTCAGCAGTCTTCACTACACCATTGACTTGAATGATGTCTTGAGTGTCTTCTCCTCCGTTTGGAGTTTTGTTGCTGGTCCTCAGTCTCTCTGGGGTGTGTTAGAGCTTTTAACTCATTCAGCTGCAGAATAAGCCCAAACTGTCTACGGGCAGGTTGCCCTACGCTGCCACAGGGACACAGGGCGTCTCCAGTGCAGTTGGTTCTCCAGGACATCCCTGCAATGCTATCCCGAAAGGATGGATGAGTTCTCCCAGGACTTGCTGAGAGAGGATTTGTAAAGCGTCTCGCTTCCCTGCAGCTCTGCAAATCACGCACGGAGCCCCACAAGCCTCATCACTGCTCGTGCAGGAGAGCAATGACAAAATCGCATGCAGAAGTGTTATTTTGCTGTCTGTTTTCTCTCGAGCTAGGCTAGCTGAGAGGAGAGCCCTGCGCGCAGCTTGCTGGAGCGAATGCAGCAAAGCAAACTTACCTGCTGAGTAACAGACTGAAATAAAACCAGAAAAACCCAAACATCGCGCTGAGTCTGTGGCAGTTACTGCAGATGTTGCGCCGGTGAGAAGTCAACAAATCCATTAAGTGGGAAATGGTCCCCATGCGCTCTTCCCGGGAAGAGGAGCATCCCCTGCACCACCGCCCGGCGACCCTGGACCGCACATCTGGGCGATGCCGGGCGGCGGTGCAGGAAGGAAACGGTTAAATGAGGAGAGGTTGTCGAGTTGGGTTAGCCATCAGATAGCTAATATTTTAGAGGTTTTTCAGAGCTAAGCTATAAAAAGGCCGTAGCAGTATTTCAACTCACCCATTGTCTGCTGGAAGCCAGCCAGCGTTGCCATGCCGACGAGGAATTATTACTTGCTGCCAGAGCTGGAGGAAAAGCTCATACTTTTGGCTTCAAAACAGGAGGGGTGGACTTATGTAATCCACTGTGTTTATAGGCTGAGACTGGCAGGAGCATTGAGAAATAATTACAGGCTTTCCATTTCATTTCCAGCTTGGTTTTAAGGCTGTGTGGCCTCTCTTTATTTATTTATTTTGAAGTTGAGAGGGTGGCTGCTAAAGATGCAGGAGGTAGAGGAGGTGATGTGGGGATGCTGCTAGGTAAGTACCCCCCCCTTCCCTCCCTGGGCTGGCTGGGCTGCTTTTGTTTTGGTGGCGTTTTGTCTGGAGAGCTAAACTAGGCCACAGCAGAAAGAAGTTGCTTTGAAAAACTGGGACTTGGCCGGGCGACACAGAAACAGTGTTTAGTGCTGGAGGCTGAGAATACACTTTTGCGGTTGCCCGGAGGTGGCTAGCTGTTTGCCGACGGAGGTAAAGTGCGAGGTTTCGCTAGCCTCTGCTGCTTTCCGAGGTGATTTTATCCCTCCTGCCCTCGTTGGTTTGGAGCGTATATTTTTTGGGGGGAGGGTAGCAACAAGGAAAAAGAGGGGAAAAAAAGGCTTTTTGCTGAACGTCTTGGTCTCACGCGTTGCTCTGTCGGCTGGAGAGGGATTTGTCGGTGTGATCAAAGCAGTTTTGCTGATGTTTTGTGCTTTTGAGAGGTGAATTGCCAAGTTTAGCCTGTAATTAATGTGGGTTTGTTCGTCCCGGGAACAGTCAGCAGATGATGCTGTAATTTGGGTTTGCCTGAAAAGCAGTGCGTGGTGTGTTTTGACTTTGGTCAGGTCAGTGGGAGTTTGCAGCTGCTGTTTTTGTGCTGGCTGTCGCATAAAAAGGGAGTTATTGCTGGTAAACTCTGCTCGCAAAACTTTTGAGGTCGGGTGGTTTTGCTGCTTCTAAGGGTCGTGGTCCTGTAGCCCTGGGGAGGATGCTTCTGGTGCGGTGGGAATCCCTTGCCGGGGAGAGATCGCGGGATTGTGCTTTTGCTGCTGCTGGAAAGCTGCAGCTGAGGAGGGGGATGCTGCGGGTGGGACGCGAGGGCTGGATCCGGGCAGTGTCGGTGCCGCCTGAGCTGGGGTGAGCTGTGCCTCACTTCATTGTGCTCATTTCTCCTTCAGTAAATAAGAATAATGTTACGACTGACTTTTTCAATCTCTCTGACATTGGGTATAAAGCTCCTAAGAGTGGACGAAGCCCGTTTTTGGAGGGGATATGAAGAAGAATGCTTTGATACGCTGCAAACTTGCTGTAGAGGTTACAAAGGCATATGGAAGCTGCAGTGCACTCTGATTTTTTTTTTTTTACACGTTTTCCTTCATTGCACAGTGTCCTACTAGGGAGTTACATTCTCAGTCCGTGCTAATCTGACTTTTTGGCATTGTGGTATGGTGTGTACAGATTAAATATCCCTACTGCTGTGCCAGTCTGCTCTAGAGAGTGGAGTCCAGTCTTGGCTAGCATGCTTAACTTCAGAGATACTGCACTTTTTACGGTCAGTTGCAGTCCCATATGGACATGTTTGGGCCCTAATTTGAAATATAGGGGCACCTCAATGGAACTGACGTATGTGAGGGGTTGTCGAGCGCACGCTGCAGAAATAAACTGCTTTTCCCACAGTTTCCCACAGTTGCTATGTGTGTTCAGCGGTTACGGGCAAAAACTTGGGAGAGTGGTGGCACGCTTCAAGTCAGGAAATGTCCCTCGAAACAGCAGGCTTGACTGGTGTTATCAGAGACACATGGGTGTGTTATACAAAATAATTCAATGATTTAATGATCCATAATACTGCTGTAACTCCTACCACAGATGCTGTTGGACTCAACGCGAGTTAGATTTGTTACTGCAAGGCTTTTTTTTTTTTCTTCTTCCTCTGGGATTCATGCCAAGATGAACTGTATGTTCTGTTCTTAAGAGCCATGAGTAATGTATGTGTGAATCTATAGCATAAGTAATACGAGTATATAAAATGTGTGAGTGTGCAGGATTCGTGTATCCTGCATCTACAGAGCGCCGCACACATGCTATATGTGCGTTCAGAAGTAGGGTGCGATACATGTCTGGGCAAAATTAATGACATGCCTTGCAGTTACTGCTCACTGCAGAGCCCTGTCTGATGGCCTGATCCCAGAGACCTGATCCGAAATCCCAGTCGCCAGCTATGGTTTGCCTATTTAATTGCCCTTTTGGAGGAGTTATAAATTAGAGAGTTGGAAGTCCCTCTCTGCGCTTACAGGGGAAGTCAGCCTTAACGAAGACCAGAGGAGATGCTTGTACCGTAACCTAATGTTTCCTGAGTAGTCGGTGGAGCAGTGGGGTGCCTGGGGGTGCTGGGGGGCTATGCCTTGGAGCAGGGGGTACAGGGGGTGCTGGGAGTCCCACTCTGCGCCACCCCAGGTGGGTGCCGTTCCAGGAGCTGCTGTACAAATGATGCACTCCAAGGCAGGCCTGCTGCTTCTAATGGGATTTTTTTTCTTTCTTTTTTAGATGAATAAAATGGGCTTTCTCTCATAAATTATTTTTTTTATGTGAAAAATGAGAAGGTGGCAAGTGGCCAATTCCTCCGCCTCCCTCTTCCCAGCTCCGATGAGGTCATTGCCTCTTAAAGTTTATACCACGCACTGTGAGACATGGCTGGAGGAGCAAGAAGGCAACAAATGTCTCTCTTGGGGCGGGTGGGAGTGATGACCGTCAGTCCCCGAAATATTAGCGAGCTGTAAGTGATGCCTGAGCAGGAGTTGTGAGTGGGGAGGGGGCCTGGTACAGCTGTCTGGGAAAACCTTGCGGGATGCAGATCCGGGTGGGAGGGGAGCGCCCTGGTCCCTGCCCGGTCCCTGTGATGCTCCAGGGCGGTGAGTGCGAGGCAGGACCTGGCATGCGTCGGATGCGGGTCTGGAGAGTGGTTGTGCTGCTCGGTGGGCTGCCGGGTGGAAGAAGCGTGCGTGCAAAGGGCTGGGCACGTGCTTAGGCAAAATGTGATTGGCGGCAGTTGTGGCACTCCTCAGCTCAGCTTGCTCTTGCATCCCTTTACTTTTCCTTGGGAATTTTCTCAGTGCTGTTTTTGCAATGGGGTTGCAAAAGTTCGTGACCCAATGAAGGATGTCTCCAAGATCTTTGTGTCCCTGGCCGAGTGGCTGCCTGGACAAGTTGGGGTTTTGTTTTTTTTTTTTTTCTTGAACGCCATGCTGAGCCGCTTGCAAATTCCTGAGCTATTGTTTTCTCCTTGTCTGTCCCCCCTGCCGTCCCAATTTCGCTTTCCTCTGTGGTGGAAGTGATACGGAAACGGGAGTGCCCAGACCACAATGTCATCCTTGGGGCTCTGCTAGAAGTTGCAGCCCAGGAGGATGGATTTTGAGGGCTGTGCGGATCTGCCCTCCTCCCCACGGCCTCTGCTGGGGTGCTTGGGGATGGTGGCCTAGACTAAACCACGTGTGTGGTTTTAAGGTGGGGCATTGGCCTGAAAACAACTATTTCATAGGTGCCATAATAAATTAACAACTGAAATTTTGTAAGGGCGTGCTTACTGCCTCGTGTCTTTGCCATGGCTCTGTTTTTGGCCAGTTTGCTGTGCCTTGCAGGGGTGGTCAGGAAGATGAGGCTTTATGCATCTCTAGCTTTTATTGTCTCACTGCCCCATTGTTGCTCTGGGGAGGTGCAATGGGCTGAGTCCGTTCTGCGTGATCTTGTCCTCAGAGTTGGCCCAAAGGGGTGTAAATCGGTGAATTTGTGCTGTAGTCCAGAAATCAAATATTTGCTGCGTCGGAAAAAGAGGAGTTGTGGGGTGGCAGAAGGTGTGCAGATAGTGGAGAGAGAAAGCAAGAAAGATGAATACTCACTTTTTTTTTAAATACCTTTGTAAAGCCCTTGGCAGCAAGCACTGCCCTGGGTAGAAGTGTGGGTTTGCTTTTACAGGTTCATTCCCCTGGTGGACTTGTGCTGTAGGGTGCTGTACGCAGCCATCCCTCACCCGTCAGCAGTGGGTTTCAGAGGTGGGCAGCCGCTTCCACCGTAGGTTATGCGAAGTGAATCTAGGAGGAAGCTGTGAAAAGGTTAAGAAGTGGGAAGAGGACAAGAGGAGGCAGTTGATATGTCATCTGCGACCTTGGAGGTTTCTGAGCAGAGGACAAACACCAAGACTGGCAGATCAGCCAGCATCTGCAGTGCTTCGCAAGGACAGTAAAGATCTGGGAAGAAAGTCTGGGAGATGCTTCCATTTGCTGATGCAAGGAACTAACATCCTTTTTTAAAATGAGAGCTAGCAGGTAGCTGTTCTATATATAAATGAGTACCCGAGGGCCCTAGGTGCACCGGTGTCAGCAGCCTAAAGCTTCCTCGCGTTGGCTTTGGTCTTGTGCAGGTAGAGATACAGCTCTGATCTTTCCTGGCACCGAGGGTGGAAATGAAGAAGTGCAGTTGGAAGTTAGTAAGGGAGGAGACTTGGGGGGGGTCTGATGTGCTTCTGTGCTTTTAGGCACAAACTTAAAAAAAAAAAAAAAAAAAAAAAAAAAAAAAAAATTAAAATTTCTGTTGCGTTGCAGCTTGTCCATTCTGTGGAAATCATTTAGGCATCCTGTTAATTGCACCTGCTCTTGTGCTGTTGCACCTCAACGCTATCTTCTGTTCACTTCTTCATCTTTGTGCTTCTCCTTAGCAGCCTCGTTGATTTTTTTTTTTTCCCTGTCAACACAATACAATCACTCCTTGTTAGCCTATCTTGCTCTTTCCTCTTTCAAGGAAGGGAAGGAGCAAGGGAACCAGATCTGATAATTCCAGTGAGTAGAACTGTTCCCCTGAGCCCTTTATAAAGAAATAAAAAGGCTCTCCTTCTCTCTGCTTCTCTTTGAGTACAAGCACTTTACCCTCTTGGATTCCCTGCAGGCTCCTCATACTGCTAAAATTGAAACATCAAGATGTCTGAGGCAGCAGGAATTACCATCAGTGTTTTGACACCTGGAGGTACAATTTCTATTAGCTTTTATATAAAAACAACACCAGTTTTGCCAACAGAGTTCTCATTAAATAATGCATGAAGACCCCGCTCCTGACAGTAGGTATTTTTCTTTCACTTTCCTGGACTCTTGGATAATGGCTTAATTTTTGTGACCATTAGGGAAAAAGATATACACACTCACATGCGTAAATATATATGCGGACACACACGTGCTTAACTCCTGGGCAGAGTCAATTATCCTGTTTGCTCATTAACATGGAGACATGGGGGAAAGCAATTTAAGGTTTGTCTGTTGAGAAGGCTTGGATCGTTGTGTTATTTTTTTGGAAGCAGTAGAAGGCAGTCTTCCTGAGACCTTTGATGGTAAATAAGACTGCTTATATGTGATATAAGAGAGACCCTAGGAGGGTCTGCGTGCCCTTGAACGGAGATGAGCGCAGGGTCATCAGAAACAAAAAATTGGTAACTTGCTTTTTTTGCATAGATCCTGCTTGGCGTCAAGCATATGCTCTGTGCTCGCTTTTGGGGGAAATGAAGTGAAACAGAAGGGCACAGCATGTGGATGTGACTGCTAATAGTGAGAATCAAAGTACAGTTTTGACATTTCTAACCTAATAAGTGGTGCTGCGTGTGAGAGCCTGCTTATTTTCCTTTTCACCATGAGATGCTTTGACAGAGGAGTAAAGTCCCATTTTGACATTTCTGTCATTTTAACTAAAGAGAGAGATTACAGTAAATTGGATTAAGTGAAAATCTTCTTCAGATGTTTGTGGTTTGGGCTGATTTATGGATAGATGTCATTTGAACGTCATTCTGCATTTTTTAAGCATCTGCTTGATGGTTGCTCTAATGCTGTTGCTGCAAATAGTCCATGCAGAGGAGGGGAGGCTGAGCAAGAAGCAGCTACCTGTGACAGATCTAACGCTGGTGTGTGGCATGGGGATAGCAAAACACTGTCCTTCTCACGTTCCCAGCCACATAGTGCCAGATCCTGTAATGGGTGCTTGGTTCTCATTTGAGTTCCTGTTACTAAACTTTGTTATCTTCTGCTGGGACTCATTTAAATAGGCTTTTCTAAGTATTTTTCCCACCCTGGAGAGGTGTGGTTCGGCGCACACATTCCTTACTGTGCACTTGGCAAATCTCGGGTTGCCCATTGCCCTGCGACCAGCGAGGCCATTCTTGGTTTCACTCGTGCAAAGTCTCAGTCTTGGCCGCCTTGTTGCAGGGTCCTTCACTCCCAGGGAGTGTGTGTGTGTGTGTGTGTGTGTGACTTTTCCAGGAACCAAAGTATTCTCATAAGCATGCGCTGGCTCACTAACGTAGCAACGGCATGTAAAAATACTGTGTCCATGTACTGATATTTCCAAAAGATAGTGTTGAAAGTCCTTGTATTAAATTAACAGCGTGAGATTTCTTAAATATGTATGTCCTTCATGGCTTCCTCTATCTAAGCTATTTAGAAGCTGCTGGTGCCATTTGGAAAGCTGCATGGTCTCTTGTGGGTGATGATGTAATCAGCACTGTAATCAAATCTGCCAGTGATGTCATTGATGGAGTAGTCCACTGTTGCCTGGTGCAGTGATTAGTGGGATGAGATTTAAGTCTTTGTGCAAATGTTGATGGGAAACTGGGAAGTCTGCATCTTTAAATTGTGTTATTTGCATATATAGGTTTTAATTTCCAGCACAATTTTGGAAAATACTTCTGATCCAGCCTCGAAACCACTAGACTTGGGTGTAGGTGTAGAGGCTTAAGGATTTCAGTTGTGGTCTCTGAAAGTTTATTTGCAAGTGTAATGTTGGTTTAAAGTTTTGTACCTACACCGGGAGGTGTAGGGTAGCTTTCTGCCGGCTTAGCTCCTGGAGCTGCCTCTGCTCTATGCCAGGCAAAGGCAGCGCTGGCCCAAGGGAACGTGTGACTGGGTCTGGGAGCGAGAATATAAAAATTGCCCTTAATCCTCTGAAGGTGTTGGATGTCTTAGACTGTGTCTGTATCGATTTTTACAGTCCTGGGGCAGGAAGGCACTGCCCTGATGTAAATTACACGTGCAGAGAAGTACTGTCGGAAGTGGAGCGCGTCAAATCCTGGCTTCTTGGGGTGAGTCAGCTGGTGATGCTTCGCATCTTCCCTCTGAACTAAGCCCCGCTGGTTTGATTTGCAGCATCTCAGCACTGTTGACACCAGGGTTGCAGTGTTTTGTTTTCTGCATCTGTGCTCCCCCTCGGTGGTTCGTGTCACCCTTGCAGTTAAGAGAAAAGATTTTGCCTTTTGCCGCGTGAGCATTTCGTGCCTTGCTAGTGACTCAAAGTGCAATTCTTAAAATGTTTTATATATTATTTTCCATGATATGATTATTAGTGGAAGATCACACTACCGAGGGAAGATAAATTTGTAATCCTGCTTAGCGGCTGATCTTATACTAGCTGAGCAGCTCTCATTGCATAAGGGACAGAGACCTGAAACCATTTTTTTTAAACCAGCGGACAGGATGCCTTCCTCTTCTCCCCTTCGCACACATGGGTGTGATACAGACTTTTAACATGGTTTAAAGTTTAGCGGTTTTACTTTGAAACCTGAATACCTCCTGGTAACTAACCTTTAGGCTGGTGTGCCAGGGAGCAGCGGTGCCGCAGGGGGTGGGTTATTTTAATGCATCAGTCTATGTGTTAAACAGACTTCCCTGCATCTCTTGCGGCCTGGCTTGCTTTTCGGGAGTGCTAAGAAGTATTTACAAATGACACGAATGACAAGGAAGAGCAAGTGGAAGAGCTTGATCACAACCCATCTCAGGGAGGTTTATGAGAGAGGTTGGAGTGGGAGCTTCAAGGGCTGGCTCTGGCACTGGGGAAGGGCGCTGCTCCGTCCCTCAGCATCACGCTCCCACCACTGGATGCCAGCAGAGAGGGTAGGTGGGTGAGCAGGAGGGGAAGAGCTGCTGCTTGTGAGCGGTGAAGAATTAAAAACATCTGCTCCAGCTCTGTGCCTCTGCGCTTATTGTTTTTAACTTCTCTCAGTAAAGCAAATGAGGAACTGGCGGTGTGTTTCTTGGCAGGGACCTTGTCTTGTTGGAGTTGAAGAGATATTTCCCTTTCTGCTCAGTTGGCCCTTTCTCCTCCCATCCCTCCCAGACACGTAGCCGCCCCAGGTTGAGCTCAGGTGAGACATCTGGTCTCTCCTTGCTGGGGAGGATGGTGGGAGTGCACTTGATTGCTTTCTGTGCGCCCCCCCCCCCCCATCCCCTGAGAAATGCTAAGTATCTTAGTGTTAAGAGCCTCCATCTAAAGATGTGAGGTTCATTCTGTCACCTCACCTGTCTTGCTTCAGAAGTCCCCCCTTGGAGGAGACAGCACAGGCTGCTCGTGCATACAACCAAAGAGCAAGGATGGGAATTGCTGCTCACAAGCGTCAGCTCCTCTTTGGGTCAGTGGAGCAAACTCTCGGATTCCCATTGCGGGTCAGACCTGGGGTTTGCAATTCCTGAAGTCCTGACTGCTCCGAGCCGGGGGCGACTGGCACTGGATACAGCCTCAGGCTGCTCAGGAGCTTCCTCCACGCTGAGCAAGCATCCGAGCAGACAGATGCCCTCTCTCCTCTCTGAACGCTCATCTGCGGTGGGGTGTTCGCAGCCCCCTGGAAGTTGCTGCTGACACTCAGGTTTGCAGCCTGCGGAGTGAGTGAGGTTCACCAGCCGTGCTTGCAGCGGCTGAGAGGTGTTATGCTGTAGGCAGCACTCCAGAAGAGATGCCTCCTTCGTTTACCGAAGGTGATGTCCTGGTGGCTGGCAGTGGGGAAGGAAGAAGAGGTGTTTTTTTCTCTCTGGTGTGGGTGAATCAGTGCTGTCTGTGATGGATTCTCACTGCGACAGGCTCTAAATGGGAACTCTCGGGGGAAATTAGCCTGCAGCTTTTGACTTTATTAAATATACTCCAGTGCTATCCCAAAGGACCACTTTTTAGTGCTCTGCAATGCTTCATTTGTATTTTTAACATCACCTATGTGAAGTGTGACCATGTATAGCCTATATTTACATTAAAGTCTATGTACAAATAGTTAAGAAATGACAGCGTGTTCTGTTCTTCAGGTCTGTAACATGATGATGATCTCAGCTGGAGATATTGCAGATTATTATAAAGTCTGATAGCTCACTTAGAGCGATGGCTTATAATGATTGATTTAGCCATTTATTAAAACACCTATCTAATGATTGATTAAGCCTTTATAAACTGTTTGTAACTTTTAAAATATGACCTGATGTATTGTAGCTCCATTAGCATCCAGCTAATAAAATACACTGTGGACCTGTAATGCCTATTAGGTTGACAGAAATTATATTTTAGGCCTTACATGTGTTGAAGTTTTAAGTACCTTGTTACAGATTATTCTAGGTGCGTTGTAAGGCACAGAAGTACAATCCGCTCCCTTAAAGCGAGCCGCGGGGCTGATCTGGTGGTGGTGTGTTTACCTTGCACGTCTCCTGTCTGCTGGGACGGACCCTGTTTGCTTTGGCATTACTGGTCTGTGTAATCTGTTGTCACCTGGTACCGGCATGGAGCACCCCGGTAAAATGATCTCTCCCTGCTCCCCACGAGGAACGAGTCCGTCTTGTGCTTGCCTGAGAACAGTCCAGATCTGGGAACCTGCAAGCGATGCTCTTGCTTCTGCCCGGTGCCTGCGGACGCTGCCTCAGGAGCAGCTTTGACAGAGCTTTTTGCTGACACAGAGCAGAGCCCCGGTAGTGCTGGTGACTACTAACGCAGATCCCAGCTGACCTGGCTTCCTGCTAGAGCAGGTGGGGTCCTGCACTTCCCTCTACGGCCCTGTCTGATCTGTGCTGAGGGAGCTAAAAATCATAAAGGGAGGAGGATGGTTTGCTTGGAGGCACGTGATGCCAAATTTGAATTTAGTTGAAGAGGCTGGGGTGAAGGTGGGGAGAGGGGGAAGGTTGCCCCAAAAGAGAAGTGCAGGCTAAGCTCTGCATCCTGCTTTGTGTCTGGAAGTGTGTTGTCTTCCTGGGTTTTCATAGAATCATAGAATGGTTTGGGTTGGAAGGGACCTTAAAGATCATCTAGTTCCAATCCCCCTGCCATGGGCAGGAATACCTTCCACTAGATCAGGTTGCTCAAAGCCCCATCCAATGTGGCTTTACCTTTATTTAACCATGTACCAAAATCTAAAGGTAAATTCTGCATACAAAATTATAGGGGACTTTTTTTTTAAATCTGCCTTCTTTGTCCGTGTATAGAAGCATTTTTTCCATGAACTGCTCAACTTTCCGTTCGCTCGAGCTGTACAGAGCTGGCTGCTGGGATGAGCTGTGTAATGGGATATCTGAATCGCAGCAGGAAACCTGCTCCAGTTTAAGCAGACCTGATTTAAAAGCAAATTCAGTCAAACCAGTACAAACTCCTGCATGGAGAAATTAAAGCTGCTTTGTCTGATGCCACTTTTGCTCAGGTCAGTAACTACTGCTGAGGGATGCTCAAGTGAACAACGAGTAAAACTTCTCAAGTGCAGGTTGAACAACGTACGTCCCTGATGCTCTGCCTTTCTCACTGGGCCATAGGAAGTAAGTGAAGTTTGGTTTAATGTGCTAACTTTTCATCTGTCCCGGCTCCTGCCTAGCAAGCGACTTTCTGCTGTACGTGGTTAAATGATCTTGATGAATGGTGTATGTTTGAAGAGTATTGCTGTGCTTTTCCTTGGGAGTCTGAGCTTGTAAGACTTCGTAATGTTGTGGCAAGGCTGACGATGTAAGTGAACACGTGGGAATTCACGGGATGTGGGAACGGGCTTGCCCTTTTGGTGGCTGATGTAAAAACAAAACTCAGAAGCCTTTTCTGGACTGGGGGAGCGGGGAGGTGATTTTGGGGAAGGCTGCAGTTTATATTTCTCTTTCCATGTTGTCAAACAATTCAGCATTCATTTGCTTACCTCTAGCATCTGTCTGCAATATTTATCTGTTTGTTTCTGGAGATTTCCTACTAATCGGTAACCAGCCATGCTGTAGGAGACGTCGGGAGAAGGGGTTGGCTCCGGTGGCCTGCACCCTGTTGTTTGGTTCCCAGCCAGCTGTTCTGCAGCTGTTTTCACTGCGAGACTGCAGGGATTTAAACTGGGGGGCGGTTTCCGGAGCTCACCCCTGCACCGGGCAGGAGGTGACAGGAGGCGAAGCCGCCCCGCTGTCGTCCCTGTTCCCTGCTGCCCTGCCTGCAGCCCCCTCCAAAGGGACGTGTGTGGGTGCTGTGTTCGAGTGCCAGGTGCTTCTCTGGGACACTGAGATATGGCAAAGAAAGTGAAGGTTTATTTACCCTTTCTGACTGCTTAAATATATTTCTTTTCTTGATTTCTTTCTTTGTCTGGAAAGTTTATAACTTTAACCCAGGGCTCAGAAATAAACCGTGGTGGATGCTGATGAATTGTGAGGGGGGGGAAGCAGCGAATTCCCCTTTGGGTGAGAGTTTACCATTCAAGCATTGACCTTGTTAAAACATGTTAACTCAATAAAAGCCTGAGTATTTAAAGACAAGTGACTTCTTCCTGCCTTGAGGGGTATAATTAAGCCATTCCACACCCCTTAAACCAGTGTTGTGGGAGGAGGACTAAAGAGCTCCCTATCCTGCCTGCCCAAGTCAGTCAGCAACCTTCCAGTGGGGTCATCTCCATCCCTCAAGGCAGCACCCATGAGCTGCGTGGAGCTGCTGCTGGGAGGCTCTGGAAGTGCTGGGAGAGTCTGGCAGTGATTGCGTAGGAAACCCGCTATTTCCCAACTGTTGGGAGGATGACATTTTCCTTTTGCAGGGTGGGCAGTTCTTGCATCGGTTGAAATTGTGGTTAAGTGTTTTGTATTAAGGCAGACTGAATTTCCTGGGTAAAGCATGCCACAGACCTTCTTGGGGGGGAAGGTGGGGGTGGTTATGTTCATCCATAAAAATTCCTGTACAACTTAAAAATGGGAGAGTTATCCTTTTTCTCAGAGTTTAGATCCTTGTTTAAATGTTCCTTATAAGTTTGTAAAGTACACCGTACTTTTGTATTAATGTCCACAGAATGGATATTAATACGAATGGACACATTAATGTGTCCAAAAGCACCTTCACCTCTTAATCTACTATAGATTTTTTCCAAGGAAAATGCAGAAACTTGCTGTTTCCAGTTTGAAGTGGCATGTTTGTGCCTACTGAGCAGTAATCGGTACCCACTGGTGTGAATCCTTCTGGAATTGTGGCTCAAAAGATGAGCAAATAAGGAATCCCCCATCCCAACCAAACGCCAGGAACACGCACATGCTAACCAGCTGCACAGAGGAATAATCCCTGCTGTGACCGCTTTACACCCGGAGTGTTGTTATTGTCTCTTGGCTATTTAAAAAGCACTGGGCTTCACTTCTTGGTTTTTTTTCCTGAACTCTTCAATTCTGTGCTGTCTTCTCCCTGGGAGAAGTGTGTTTTCCAGTACCTTTCCTGCAGCAAGTTTCTCTGTGAGGGCAGGGTCTGTGCTTGGCAGGAGGCTTGTGGTCCCTCCAAGAGGAGGGTCTGCAAAGTCGCAGCATCCGAGTGGAGTCATGTTTGTACGACCGTTTGGGAGAACTTACCTGCCACACGGGACCAATATTGACAACCTGCGCCCGGTAGCAGGGGTTGGGTGGGGTGTGAAGAGCAGGGGAAGGTGGCTTGGTCAGATTCGTGTTCCCTTTGTGGGCTCTGGGGGGTTTGTAGGGCTCCCATGGGGCAGCGGGAAGGGCTGTGTCTGTCTGTGCCTCCCCATAAAGTCCTCACAGGGACTGCAGCTATTTTAAGTGAAATCCACCATCATTGGCTACGCCGATTGAAATACCAGGACTGTTAACTGCAGTTGTTTCATGAGCAGCTCAGCAGCCCAAACAGAGGTAATGGAGATTTGGGGATGGTAATCCTCTTAGTTATCCCTGTGTAAGCTGTCCTGCGTCAACTTGATACCAAGGGAAACTCATTCCCTTAGCAGGGACAATTTCAGATGCCATGTCTCTTCTTGCTGTGGGTAACCAGAGTTCATCTTAATTTAAATCTGAGACCTTCATCAAGGTTATAAGCTCAATGCATGAAGGTGCTGGGAAACATCCTTAAGTATGCTCCAGATGGACTCTGGAAAGATTATTATGCTGTAATTTGTTTCTGTAGCTCCACAAAAGCAGTATTTGACCTTGGGACTATGACTCTGCTGTTTCCTTTGCTAGCATCCCCGGTGCTCTTGTCCAGACCAGTTTTGTCCAAATTAAATGACTCTGTGTTAGAGCTTCTGCTTGCCTGTGAGAGGTGCTTCCCTGCTGATGAGGGTTGCTTTGCGTCAGACGTTTCCTGCGTGGTTTTTCTTTGTTCCTGCTATGTGGCTGAAGGGTTGGAGGGTGAGGAACCATCTGAAACCTCAGCCCCAGGGCAGGTAGGTGCAGGGTGATGGGAGGTACCTGCTTGTGCCTGCACAGCAGCAGCAGTGCATTGGGCCAGTGAGTCATCTTAGGAATAGCTTGAAGTTGGCAGCTAAGGGTTTTTTTTTTTTAAAGCAGTAATGATGATTATTAATAAATAGCTTTGAGTTCAGCAATTGCAAAACAGGGTGGACTGATAGCCCAGGGACTGGGCATTTTGTCGGGAAATGAGGCAAAACTCTCCCCCTCCCTCTGGTACGATGGGGTAGGGAGGCCAGAGGCTTCTGACCCTGTCTTGCTGGCACTCATCGCTTCCCCATGGAAGAGCGGATCCTTCGGGATGTGTCATATCTCTGTAGCGTGAATTTCAGTCACCATTCAAGGACTCCTTCAAACTAGTCCACAGGCTCCCAGAAGCCTATAAATGACAGGCTGAAAACCATTGCTCCAAGCCCAGGAAAGGCAAATTACAAGGGGTATGACCAAGTTGCAGTTTGAGAATTGTCCTGATCAGAAAGCCAGGACTCCTGATCTGCTGGGGACTGACTGACGCCTTTGGACAGCTTGTTGTCAGCAGGGCTGAGCTTGGCAGGGAAGCACTGAAATCCTGTTTGCCCACTTGCACGGGTTCAGTTATTAAACACATCAGGAATCCCCATCTGCTTTGTAAGCCTGTCTGTAGAAACATAACCCAAAGCTCAGCTCCTGCAACATGCCATTTGCCTTTTGAGTGAAGTTGGAGGGAGCTGGAGCTATGCAAGACTCCTCCTTTTTAGGGTAAGACTCCCCTGTGGATGCAGGAGGAGTGAAGCCCTTTGCGTTGCGCTCACTGTGTGCCAGGGCTCTTGTTGAAATGGGCTGTTGGTTTGTGTACGGGGGTGTTTGAGAAGGGGGTGGATGGGAGGAGGAGGAGATGTTCTCCTGTCCCCCTTCCCTTGCTGCAAATTGTCCAGCTTTCTGCAAGGTGCTACACGTTGTATGCAAATGTTGAAATTTTTTTGGTGCCTCTAGAGAGGCTTTGACTTTCTGTCTAGAAGCTATTAATTACCTAGACAAGGAAAGCAGAACATAGCCAATTAATGGCTCCTACTGCTTAGACCTGTCTCTCCAGCTGATCTGCTACGAACTAATGAGCAGCTCCTTTTGCTGGGCCACCAGTGAGCTTGAACTTCTCATCGGTTTTCCTGGGGAGAAATGAAAGCAGCAGCAATGTCCAAGAACAAATGGCTGGAATTCGGTTATTAACCCGGGCTGAAAATTGACTCTATCTGCTAGTAATTACCCGGGGGATGTTAGGAGAAAGGCCTAGTGGAGGGTTCAGAGCTGGTATTTGACAGACGATCACAAGCAATTGCGTTAGCATTACTTAAGTTCCCATCCTGCGTCTGAGGTGCAGCAATGTGCTGGGTAAGTATAGCAACTGCAGTGCAAACCTGGAGTAAAATGGGTTAGTTTAAAACAGCTCCACTCCCAAATGACTCCCTTCTTTAGTGATATTTTATGGCACAGCTGCATAGCATCTCATATTTTTGAGTACCTTAGTTTACAGGTCATTTAATTTATTTGCAAGCTTTGTTTTGATTCCCTGGGGTAATTTTGTTCCTTTGCACATGTCTTCCTATGGAGGCATTAAATTGCGCAGTTTGTCACAATAGTTCAGCTTTTATGCTGGCAGTCGGTGCTCTTCAAAGATCCTTGTGTGAAGTTTAGACTCCTGAATCATTAGAGGATCATGAAAGAAAAGGAATAATTTAGAAGGCGAAGATGTTTTGTCGTCTTTGAAATTGGGAACGTGCGAAAGGAGATGATGTTTAGCAGTACAATCTGCCTCAAAGAACTTATCTTAGGAACTCCAGAAAATGAATTTCCCTTCTTTATTCAGGATGTAAATAATCGAAAATGTCAATCCTGAGCTGAGTAATTTGTTCAACAAAAGGATCTCGAGGAGATGACTCCCCGAGCTTTCATGAACGTGCCCAAGACATCAGAGGACCTGTCTCTGCAGCAATATGAACTGAAAGGTTTGAAAATCAAATGAGCAGCGTGTTCTGTGCAAAATATATAAATAAATCTCGCAGGTGCTTTGTAATCTCCCTTGCATTTTAAAAGCCTTATTTATCGGGATAGTCTGGGGTTTAGGTTAGCTCCTGGGAGCTGCGAATGGGTGTAGTGATGATGTGTTGTTACAGCAATGGTTGTTAATGTGCTGTTTAATGTACTTGGGAGCGTGGCTGAAATAGTCGTACGGTTACTATATCATTATTGCATGTTGGCAAAGAATTGCATTTTTTTTTCTTGATTTAAAGTTGCTTGTGTGTGTTTATTAAACTGAGATTAGTACTGTGTAACAGTTACAATAATTAAGGCCATGTTTAGTGTAAGAAGAGGGGGGGCAGCTGAAGTGGAAAAGATATCATATAGTGCGTGCAGGGAGGGGATGGGGTAGTGAACGGGAGCAGATGCTCCGGGGACAGTCCGCGCTACCCTGAAAGGAAACTTGCTCCCCAGATAAAGGAGGACCCTGGATCCAGGCCGATTCAGCCTGCTGGGCTGAGAGGAGCTGCCTGCCTTCTGCCTGCTCCTGGGGCAACGCGGCTCGGCCCGCTGTGGTGCTGGGGGCAGCGCTGGTGAGGATCGTGTGTTTGTGCAGACGCTTTCTTAGCAGAGAGAATATCTTAGAGGGCTTGTGAAGTACTGAACTGTCTGTCCTTCCCTGCTGTTTTCCCAGAAAAGGCGAGTCTTGGTGCTGTGAAGAACCCACCCCTGGTTTCTGGGGGGGCTTAAAAGGGGGGGCAGGAGCTTTGCTCTGGCATAGGCCGTCTGCGCTTGTCACACGGTTAAAATTGCCCTGGATCCCATGTGGACATGGCAGCGTTGCACCATTTCAAGCTGCCAGACAGGGGTTTGGTAGAAAAGGAGGACAGTTTGGTTTGTGCCTCTGCAGTCCCTCTTGCCTGGCAGATGCGCATTTTAGTTTCAACTTGTGCATTTCTGTATCTGGAGCTTTCAGCTGAGCTTCCATCAGAAAATGGGGCATTTTCAGCGTTTTTTTCCATCCCTGGAGTCTTACTAGTCAATTCTGCTGGTTCGTTTTTGCTGTCCTGCACTGGTTTTCTTATCTGTCTGCTTTTTGGCTGCCTAATCTGTGCTCTGGCATTTGACCGTCACTCCCTTCGTTTCCTCTCCTCCTCTAGTCCCCTGCCGTTTCCCTTTGCAGTCCCAGTGCCCGGGTGGGACCATGGGGGGTTTTTTGTTGTTTTTTAATTTCCTCTCCAGGCATTTCCATTTGTCTTTGCAGATCTTCTTCAACAAAGGCCTCACATGGTCTAATTTGTTTTCTATTTCCAGCCTACACTTAAAATAACTCCTTTGTTTCATGAATGGCCTGTGCATGGATCCAAATCCTCCCCCCCCCCCCTTTTTTTTTTTTAGTGTGGGTTTCTTTTTTGCTGTTCCTTGTCAGTATCTTTAATTACTTGAAGTGTCCCTTTTGGGCATTTAGCCTGTAGCTGCCAGTCAGCAGCTGTAGGTTGCTTGTGGCCATGCGTGTGCCGGCTCTCTCTGCTTCCCGGCGGAGCAGCATGGGAAGGGGTTCGCAGGGCAGGGGGTGTCCTGGCACGGGAGCAGCGATGCCGTTGCGTAACAGGAGCAACTCTGCCATCACATCCCTGCTGACGAGCTCGCTGTCCACATGATCCATGCGTCGTCTGCGTGCTTTTGCAGTCTCAACTGCAAAAACCAGGAGATGCTTAAGGTTTGGGTTTGGTTTTTTTTTTTTAAATTGGGAGGGGAAAATCCTACAATGGGAGCAGGGAAACTACAGGGAAAGAGGCACGTTATGGCAGGATTTGAAAAGCAAAGGCTCAGGCCAGCCACGCTGATGCTGACCTGACGCTGGAGCTGTGGCCAGGCTGGCACTTGGTGTGTGGCTTGTGCATTTTAATAAGACGGCGTCCCTGCAGCTGGAGAGTGACAGCCGAGTGCTCCTGCAAAGAGAAATCGGTCAGTCTTGTGCATTTAAGCACATGTGTGCCCCTCTGGGAGCCATCACAAGGTCACTTGCAGCCTCTTTGCCGAGGGCTGGGAGGTACTTGAACTGCGTGAGATCCATTGCAAGTGCTCATCTGACAAGGGGTGTCTGTGGTGGGGCAGGTGGTGCAGATGTCTCATCTGCTCCAAGCAACCAGATTATGCTACTGAGGGTTGGGGTCTGAACAAGGGCTGTTAGTGGCAGGAATTGCAGCACACAGCACATACTTTCTGCTGCCAGAAGCATCAGGCCAGCGTCGTGTTGCTGCCGAGAGCAGCCTATCTGGCAAACCTGCCTTTTGAAACAACCGGGAGTGGGGCTGGCAAAGTCCATCCCTCTGACGTTGCTCCGTGCAGCTGTGGTGCCAAGATCTGTACACAAATGCTGGCAAAGGTTATCTTGGGGCAGAGCTAAACATGGGTCTCGTGCCCAAAATAGCTTGGAAAGATTGAAAAGGAGAAATACAAGTTGCAAATCCTGCTTTGGGCAGTGATAGGAGCAGGGCAGAGAAGTCACCTTTCGTCGGGGATCAGAACTGGTTCTGTGTGGAGCTGTGCTGTGGTGGGAGAGCTGATGCAGCCTAGAGGTTTCCAGCAAACCAGGACAAGAGACTTCAGCTCCTGAGCTTCTGCCATTCCCTCTGTGGCCTTAGGGACTGGTTGTACCTTCTTACAACGGTAACATCCTGCCCTGGGCAGCTCCGTTGTGGTGCTGCCAAGGCCCCTTCTTCCCCCAGATCTGCTGCTGTAATTGCTTGTGCATCCGCACCATCAGTCAGGCTAGGAAATTAATCTAGTTCAGAAGTCATCTGGCCAAAAGAGCAGAGGGAGGAGGGTTGCTGTCGACAGGGTGGACCTCAGAGTGAGCTGGGAAACAGGGCAAGAGTTTTGGGTACCTCTGTTTGGGGTACACGTGAGGAACTGCAGGGTCTGGCCGTGATGTGCAGGACACTGCCAGCCTGGCTTTGCTTTTGTACTCTTCCAAAGCAAGAAAAATGCTTTAAGATCGCATGCAGGTACAGGCCTTGACCCCTGGGGTTGAAATAACCTCTCCTCCATGCCACGGAGCTCAGGATGTGCCTGATCTTTCCTGTTGACCCTGTGCTGCTATTTTAATTTAAAACCTCTGTACCCTGCTGTGATTGAATGCTACTGTGGATTCCCGGGCTGCAGACACTGACATCGTTATCTTTGTTATTGTGAATAGAGCCCTAAATTTATGGCAGACGTCCTGCTTTCCTATTGAAAGGACTTAATAGATACAGTACATACAAATATTTGTGTTTAATGTCGACTGTCTTCCAAGAAAATTTCATGCACATATTGATTAGACAAATCCATTATCATTACATTGTGGTGCATTTCTTAGGAACCTCTCTGTACCCATTTTCATCACATCTTAATTATTTTTGCTTCCAGTAGTCCTTTAAAGCAAGCATGGGTAAATCTCTAACTGCTTTTTAGGTCTGTTTTTGATCTAGAGCTGTATGGCATGTCAATCCCGTTACTGGCCGTGGGACGGCTGCTGACAGGCAATGTGCTTTTCTGCTGTGCCGCACACAAGGCTGCGCTGGGGTTTTTTAGGCATGATGGGTTGGTTGGTCTCTTGGAGGTGAATGTTACAGCTCTGTATTAATTAAGCATTATAAACAAAGGTGTCCTTAACTTTTATTTCAAAATACGTGAGTTGACTGGAGGATATATACCTTTTTTTTCTTGTTTGAGGAGGAAAATTGTCATGCATTTAGCATTTGAGTAAAGACGACTTGGTTGTTTTTTCCAAAAACCTTGCATCATTTAATGTAATTAAACATTAGGTTTTTGTCAGTACTCAAGTAAATGTGCCCTGGTGAGTGCTAGCAGCATTTTGCTTATTTGCCTTGTCCGCATAGTATGGCGGTACTAGTTGTTGCCTTTTAATAAGGTCTTTTGCAGTCATTTTGTGGGCTATATCCTAACGTCTTCTGTAGACCATCCATGGTCCGTAGACCACAAGTTGAGTAACATTACTCTGGACTTAAGAAACCGAATATTCTGTTAATCTTATTTCAGCATGTCCTTGCTTTGAACTTCAGCAGTGTGTTTTCATTGGGATCTTTAAAACCTTTATAAGGATGGATAAACTGGTATTTTCTGTGAGCTGGGAGTGTCTTGTTGTTCTCACCTTTCAGACAGATGAACTAAGGCATGGGGTAATTACGGCAATTTGCCCACATTTATATTGTGTCAGTGGCAAGCCAGGGACCTCACCTGGGAATTCTGCTCTCCCTGAGGAGTATGGAGCTGATCGGGAGGGTTGGCTCTAACTTTGAAGAGCAACAAGTGTGTTGAATGATGTTAATTAAATCTTTTGCAAATCCATTTAATTGCAAAGCCTTATTTTAGACCTGTAGGGTTTTTGCATGGTCCTGGCTGTATCAGTGTATGCTTTTGCTGCGCTCAGGAGCTGGGCTGAATGACTGGCACAGAAATGCGCAGCCCTGTGTCTAAGCGGTGTTGACTGTGAACCTGTAGATCACTGCGGGGCGACGTGAGCTTGTCTGTGCTCATCTTGTCGGCTGGACATGAGTCTGCTTGGCCCAGTGCTGTACACCCCGTTAGCATGGGCTGCGCCCGAGCTGGCTTATGCTGCTGGGAGCTGGCAGGTGCTCAGGCAGCCGGGTGTCCAGGCAGAGCTCCTCTGTGTGCAGGCAAGCCTGCAGCAACTTGCAGTGGCTTGTAGAGTGCTTTCATGGTGTAAATTAGGGAGAACAGGTGATGGGGAAGTGATTTTAGACAGTAAATGGCACATGAAGAGGAGAAGCGGAGGAGCAGGGTGGTGGTGGTTTGCTGTGTGGAGTTGGCAGGGGGAAGGAGGGTGGAGTTTTTGAAGGTTTCAGCAGTGGGGCAGGATCCTGGGAGTCTCCCAAACAGGTGGAAATAAATGGGTGCCGGAGCCTCTGCGGGCGCTGGCCTCCTCCGCAGGTCGGTGTTGTAGCCCTGGTGCCGGGTTTGCCGGTAACCTGCAGCTTTCTCCTGTTCCTAATCAGAGGCTGTAAATCTCGTACCTAGCGCTGTAATGGCTAACGCAGGTCTGTGGATAAAACAGCCTCTGATGGAGACTCCAACCGGGGGGGAAATACTTTTCCTGTGAGACAATGTCTGTTCCTCATCAAAATCAGTTGAGAAAAGTAGGAACCAAACAGTTCGATCTTAAAGATTTAAAGAGCCTGGCTGCACTATTTTTCTCTTATTTCCACTAATCTGCTCCTATTGTTTGTGTTCTTCTCTTAATGATAATTAATTAAAGGGTCACTGATGAGGAGGCACCCCAGTATCTTTTGCTGGGGATAGCTGGCCAAGCAGTGTTCCAGGCTGCACCCAGCTCTGAAGCAGCACCAGTACATCCCCAGCAAGTTGTTATGCTCCCACTTTGCTCCCCGGTGGGAGCACCCACAGCCCAGCTGCCAGCTGACATGGACCCTCCTCCTCCCCGGAGCGGTGCCAGGCTGGGCATGCTGCAGCAGCCCCTTTCTTTGTACACGGAGCGTAAAAATGGGATCTAAGGCGATGGCATCTGTGGAGCTGCCCCAGTGCTGTGCTTTGACCTCATTTGGCTCCAGCCCACAGTCCAGCTGCGGTGGAGAGCATCCAGGGCCTTAGACTTGCGCTGAGATCTTGCTGGCGACCTGCTGCTCCGTGGTTTGCAGGTGTGGAAATGCATGGGCAGCGCTTCGCCTGTTTGCAAGCATACGATTTTTACTCTTGGCTTTCCAGGGCTTCCTGTTGAGGCAGAGGTGCTATTTGCTGCCCTTGATAAGGAAAAAACCTTTTGTGATCCTGCTTGTGTGTGGTTAGTGCACACCACCAGCACAGCACGGCTCGCAGGCAGTGTGCCTTGGTGCAGGATGGTTTTGCTGGCCCCTGTAATTTCACCCCGTGTGTGTGTATCCACCCAGTAGAGAGTTAATGCTTTTTTTCTTTTTGCTAGTTGCACAGACAGAAGCAAAAAGCTTTTAAACTGTTTTAAAGCTTGACACTGTGTGGCTTTGCACTTGGTGCTGAGTTTTAAAGCTGAACTTCTGATCTGAAGAGTTTAAAAAAAAAAAAAAAAAAGAAACAAATCATCCCATTTCTCTTACTGTAGACAGCTGCCATGGCATGGTCTGGTCCACCTGCTGAGCTTCCAGGGAAGCAGTTGACTTGCTGAAAGCTGCCAAGGGCTCTGGGCCCCCTCCCAGCTTGGAGTGTGTCTATATACGTGTGTGTGTGTGTATGTATGTGTGTGTATATATATATATTTACATGTGCTAATTACCTCTTAGGTGGCTGCAAGCCAAGATGTCCAAGTTTGAATCCGTTATTAGGAAAGTACCTTAAACTTCTGCAGATCCCAGCGAGCTTTTGGAGCCCTTGAGAGCATCGTGTGCATGTCCTTGGCAGCTGCAGGGAGGGTTGGGGGCATGGTTTGCCCCTACAGAAGCACACGTGGGCTGCAGGAGAGCTGGGAGGGTGGTGGTGTGTCCCTGGAGGGTGAGTGGAGTGGGTGTTGAACCGCGTGCTCCTGGCACGGCCCTCAGCTTTGGGTGGGAATCGGCGATTAAAATCGCATCCAGTCGGAAACGCGAGGGGAAGTGGGGTAGTCATACTGGAAGTATAAATACGCGCCGGCCGCCTTCTGGGTGCCTCTGAATTCCCCCACGTGCGCAGGGGCTTTCCTGCCCCGGGGGTGGATTACGCCAAGCTCCTGCATGGGGAGGCTGTCCCTGTCTGGGATGAGGGTCGGGCTGTTCCCGGGCCACCAGTGCTTCCCCAGACCAGGGTGGCAGGTAAGGTGCCCAGGGGCTCGGCAGGGATGTGTGGGTGCAGGGCCGGGGTGAATCCCAGCTCCTGTGCAGGGAGTGAGCTGAAAGCGGGAGGGGACCTGCTTGTCCTTCCTCTCCCTGTCCTGAGAGCCAGCCCCTGCTGTGTGTTTTCCCGTATGTAACTTGGCAAAATACCCTTTGCCAAAGAGGCTCGGCTGAGCCTCGGCAGGAGCACGGAGGTGTCTCTGCATGTCTGTCATCCTTAGGCCTTAATGGGAATTTGCTGAAAAATATGATTTCTGTAGAACTTGCTCTCTTTGTAAGGGGGCCTCCTTAGGCTGGTTTCCTTCTGCTGTTGTTGTCCTGCTTGTCATGCCCAGCCTGCTGGGGACCGTTGCCTTGGTTTGATTTTATTTCTGGCTGGGGAGCAGTGTGTGGATGCCGGCAAACCAGCGAGGTGGTCCTGTGCCTGCCTGCAGCAGATAGCAAGTGGTTTATCAGCATGGGCTGATCTGTGGTCTCACAGGAGGTGGAGAAAAAAAAAAAGAAAAAAACTTCCTCTTTTTTTTTTTCCCTTTCCCACTCCTTTTGGTTTTTGTACACGACAACTGCTGTTTCGGTTGAAATTGCGTTGGCTCAGGCTGGCTGTGCTTCCCGTGCAGCAGAGACCACGAGAGCACGCGGAGATGCTGCTGGGGAGGTCACGGTGCTGGAAGCCTTCTCTGCTGCTCCCAGTGTGCTGATGAAAGATTTTGATACTGCTGAAAACCTTGCACAAAACTATACGTAACGTTGTACCTCTGCTGGGGAAGGAGGCATGCGAGTGCTCAGCGTTGGGTGGGAGGAGGAGTCGGGAAGATGCAGCTTTTGTGCCCAGGACTGGTCCTGGAAGCATCCTCTGAGCCTAGGCAGCGGTGGGAATTTATTAACCATTAATATGAGTATAATGGTTAATGCCTCTTAAACTGGCAGCAATGAAGGGCGGCATTTAGATGTTTGTTACTTTTTCATTGAAATCCAGACAAGAAGCAGGAGGCTTAAAATCCTTTCCAAACAAACTACATGAAGTATCTATAAAAATCAGCAACTTGTAAATCTCCCACTTCGTTGGTTTTCCTGACTTTGTTACAGCTGCAAAAGGAATTGCAACATGTGGTGAAGCATCGAACGTGTGGGTGACGGGTGTTTGTGAAAATACCCTCAGGGCCATGGTGTCTTCTCTGGCTCTTGGTCCTGATCAGAAAGGCTGATCTAATATTTCTGTGGCACTGGAGGTGTGTGACGCGCTTTAATCTTGCGTTTTAGTGTAGCCCTATGGATGGAGGGGGCTGCTGGGGAGGTCGATGCCCAGTGTCCCTCCTCGCATAGATCAGGGCTTACCTCAGGTGGCTGCAAAAATGGCCACGGCTCGGAAAGGAGGTCATTGAAAGAAGCGTTTGCGGATGTGTGAAAAAGCATGGATGGGGAAAGAGATGGGTTGAGGAGGGACCTGATGCCTTTGGACCTCATGTTGAAGTGCCAAAACTCCAGCTTGTGTTTTTGGGAACTAAGTCACCCCTCAAAAAAAATACCCATCTCCAGGAGACTTGGAGATATGTGGATCCACAGGGCCCAAATAAATTGCCGGTGGTTTGCAGGCCTGGCCCGGCTGGTGCTAGGGGAAGGCTTTCTGGGGCAGTCGGTTGGGATGGATTTGGGATAATCTTATATTTGGACGTCCCTGTGATAGGAGTAATCCACAGCAAAAACTTGGAAGTGGTGTTTGCCAAGTGGAAAACGGAGCTGCTGGAGGATTGAGGGCGGTCAGGTTTTGGTGATCACCCAAGGCTTGATGTTTGGTTGTCTTGTGGGACTGTGGTTGACTGAATTTTAACCTGCTGCTTTCCCGTTTGCTTTCAGTTGTTGAGTGACGTGGAAAGCACGCACATGATGAAGAGGAGCTCTTGGCTCTCCTAATCCTTTGTTGGTGATTTGGAAGCAGCAACCGCCGCGCCTGCTCTTTCAACATGTCTGGATCTACGCAGCCCGTGACGCAGAGCTGGCGTGCCACCGAGCCGCGCTACCCCCCGCACGCCATGTCCTATCCGGTTCAGATTGCTCGACCACATGCGGTAAGGCAAGAGACTTTCCTTCCCTACCCGCTCGCAGGGTAGGAGCTGCATGGCACGTCCCTGTCACTGGGGCAGTGGTTCAGCTGCGCTGGTCTCAGATGTGGCTGTTACAGAGAAATCAGACCGTTTCCGTGCCTGTGGTACGGGATTTCATCGTTCCTCTCTCGTGGGATCCTCTTTTGTTTCTCCGTATGGTGCTTTCAGCTTCTCTCTCACTTCCCAGCCTCTTCCCAGTGCTTGCTGTGGGGGTGCTCATGGGCTCTGGCTCGTCACTTCTGAGCATCCGAATCCGTTTGTCTTCCTGGCAAGAGCACCCTTGGTTGGATGCAGCAACCAGCTTGGGGGAAAAGGGGAAGGTTGACCATCCACGTGGAGCAGAAGCACGTGGCCTCCAGCCCTCTTCAGCTTGGCCTTTCCTTGGCGCTGAATCATCAGGGAACGAGCATCCTCTCTTGCTTACTGCTTCCCAGCAAGCCTGGTCCTTGCTCCTCACACCCACAGGAGAGCTCTCCTGATTTCCGGGCAGACTGCTGGGAGTCAACCCGCCGCCTGCCCTTTAGTCAGGAGACCTGCCCCTCTCTGCGTGGCATTCCTGGCTGGTGGTGGCACTCCTGGGGAGTGAGAAGAAAACTGAGGTGCTGATTTTTTTCCATTTTATCCTTCCGCACTTTTTCCCTCTCTTACCTTTGACCCATAGTCTTGTCTCTGCTTGGATCAAGGCGTAAGTTGGTGGTGATTTTTTTTTTTTTGTTGTGGCTGTGTTTTGTTCAATGCACCGGAGCTTGCGTGGGTTAATTCACCTGGATTCAGCCGCTCCTTTCTGTGCTGTGTCACTCATGTCTGTGCTTGCTCATCCTGGATGTTTGAATGTTTTAGGTTTAAGCCCTTAACGGAAAAAACTCTGCTTAGTGGAACAGCTTTAGTCAGCTCAAGCTGCTTAAATGAATCTTATTAGGTGCTCGAGTGTGGCACATACTGGTAAGACTGCTCTTTGGAGCCGCTTCTTGGTGGGTTACAGCAAAGTGGCTACAGCCGGGAAGGTGCTTGTAACATGAGTTAGCGAGGAGACCTTATCTTGGGGTTATGTTTCTGATAGTGGTGGCTATTGAACAGTCACATTCCTGCTGTGAAGATTTTAGGGTTTGACTTGAAAGCCTGGAAACCCACAAAGTGTCAGTGAAGGGGTGAAATTCCCTCGTCTGTCCTCTTTGCTGGGCTTCAGCAGAGTATCACAGGGAGCAGAGCTGGAGTTTGGAAAAGCTTTGAAATAGAAACATTAAGGAGGGTGCAGGACGAGCTTTTGGCTGCGTTAGCTGGCTCATCCAGATCGCTCGGGGCCTGTGTGCTTCTGCACAAAGAAGCTTTTCATCCAGGGTATGAGACACGCTGACCTGGTTGGATTTGTGGGAGTTTTGCTTCCATCGGTGTGAGCGTGTTTATTTGGGAGGTGGGACAGAATGAGAGCATTTGTCTCAAAAAGAAAATCCCAGTTCCCTTTGTATCAGAAACCCGAGCAGGAGGAGGATGTGACCAGGTGAAGCAAGATCTGCAGTTGTTGCAAAGCCATGATTTAAAAACAAACCAAAGAAACCCCAATACCCAATGTGGAGGCGGATTTTAGAAGAGTGCAAAAGGCTCCTAGCCTCGGGGGTGAGTCCCTGTCTCCTGCAAACACCGGTTGCTTCCCCTTAGTGTTGCAACAGCAGAATGAACCAAGAGGGGCAGTTGTTTACAAGTCGGAGGAAGCTCCGTGTTTCTCCAACCTGCCCTGCTCTCTGGCTAGAGTGAATACTGTTTTTATTCTATCATATTAATGTTGGAGAAAAGTTGCTGGCATTTGCTTCTAGAAGCTATTTTTACAGCCGCATGTAATCTTCCGAAGTTATGTGATACCTTTTAGGTGTCTGGATGCAGGAGAGGTCCGAGCTGAGATTTTTTTCTTTTGGATGGAAAGCCAAAAGGCTCCTCTTGGCAGAAGCGTGCCAGCCCCACGCAAACCAAATGCACCTTGCCTCCCCTCGGGAGGGTAGGCAGAGCGTTTCTTCAAGCGTGTCCCTGCATGATCTGCCCTGCCACTCTCAGCTGTTTGCAAACACATGTCTCTTGCTTGGCGGCACCGTGAGCTGGAACCTGGCCAGGGCTCTGGGGCTGGAGCTGATCTCTGGTGGGATTGCTTGGGAGAGGAGAGCCCAGTTGCTTTGAAGTTGCTGCGCTGTTTAATATTAAAAGTCAGCGGTGTTTGCTTGCATATCTTGGCCAGGTCAGTTTTGTCATGGGGTGTGTTTGCACAGTGAGAGCTTGTTTGGAAGAAAGCGAGAGAGGCCAAAACCAACGCGACACTAGCATGTCTTGCATCTAATTAGATTTTGGTTCTGGTTTTCTGTGTTCCACGACATCCTTTCCCAAGAACTGGGAATTCATCAGCCTGGGGATCCTTATCCTGGTGGTGGAAACGCCCTAGGTCACCTCCTGGGCACGTGCACAGGGCTGAGCACAGCAGGGCTGCAAATGCTATTATAATATAAATAAATAATCGCAGTCCAACTGTGACGGTCGCACCCAGGGAAATGCGGCACGGCAGGAACACTGAGCTCAGAAATGAGCCGTGACATTATTTTAGGCTTGGAGACACTTTATGAAAAGTGATTTAAAGGATTGCAGCTGTTCGATTTCACAGATGAGGCAAGTGAGAGGGGATGTTGTGAAGGGGCAGACAGCAGTGGAAGCAGGCTTGGGCGATTTTCTTCTCCCATCATATAAAACCCGAGGGAGTATCCAACAAAATGGGGAAAAAGACACATTTCAAGTGACCAAACAAAAATATGCTTTGTACCTATGGGCACTCTCTCCCAGCAGCGTGTTCCAGGAGTTACTGCTGAGCTTGGAGCTGGTGGAGGAGATCCAGTACCGGTCGAGTGAGGATGTTTGTTGGCTGGTTTCACTCTTGGGTGCCAGCTTTGGGCAGGGCTGTGAACCCGTGGGTCTGATCCAGACTGAGTTCTGATGAGTGGTGCAGTGAACAGGCTCTTCCGCTGGGTAGGTTGGTCCCCATCTGAATCAGGGTGTCATCCTCCTCCTCCTCCTCCTCCTCCTCACTGAGAGGCATCCGGTCCCAACAGCTGTCAGGGAGGCTGGATGTGAAAATGGTGTGGTATTTTATAATGACCCTAGATTTAATTCCATCTTACTAAAAATGACTTGTAAAAAAACTTTGTCGAGTGTGCATGCTTTTAAAGGGAAGGAGGAAGCTTAGTGAAAAGGTTCTGGTTTGTTTGACTTTCTTTAGGTAAAACTAAAATAACCAATGATCAGCACTTTCTTCTTAAGAGCACTGTGTGGTTCTTGGCCAAACTGCAGGGGAAACATTTTTGTTTTCCATATTAATTAGCTGTAATGTTGGGGTGCTTAGTTGACTTCTGTCATGGTCAGCTTGGGAACAGAGGAATTGTTTGAATGCTTCATGACCTTTAGCTAAAGGTGAAAAAACATATTACTTATGCTCTTAACCTTCTAATGTGTCCAAAGTTCATGCTCTCTCAGAGGAAACTTTTGCATGAAGGATATTCATTTTCAGGCAACCTGCAGATATTTTCTGTAAACAGATCCATTTCCCTGCATAGTGCAAGTCCCCCTTTCCTTTTAAAGCACCTCTGTGATCAATATTCCCTGGGGACAGAAGGGTTCTCCTCTCTTCCTCCCCTGTGGATCCAGTTTCTTGCTGTGCCCTCCTTACCCGTCATCCTTCTCCTGTTAGGGCCCTGACATTTCAGTGCCACAGGAATGATGCGGTTTCGGATGCAGGCTGGGGTTGCCAGGAGGGTGGTACCAGCTGCAGGAGATGCTGTGGGTCGGGGCACACAAGGTGTCCTCATGCAGCAGCCTCTGTGCCAAAACAGCTTCTGCTTTTGGGGTGCTTTTAGCACTTTACCTACGAGAGATATTAAACAGGTTTGGGGATTGGTAGGATTGGGGTGTTTGCACATGCATATGAAATTGGTGCTCCATCGTCACTTGAATCCCCATCGGGGAGCACCATCCCCTCCCTGCAAAACAAAAGGTGCTTGGCATGCCTCCTATGTGCTGTTTGGCCTTGTTCCCCGCACACTACTCAGCTGAGATGGCAAAGTGAGCTTAACCCCTCTGCTCCAGCTTTGAGACCTTTATGCCCCCTCCTGTGCCACCTCTCCTGTCTGGGAGCAGCTCTGTAGTTCCTTCATTAAACTCCCCGTTTGCAAAACAGCACTTGTGCAGGAGCATCCCAGGCAGATTGCTCGTTTTGCTTGGCCCATGATAAATACTTCCTTGTCTGCTGAACCAGAGACAAGAGTTTGGTGCAAACTTGTGTGTTGATTTGGTGTCCTAGCCAAATGGTGGCCTGGGGGGAATCGAGTGCCTTCCCTGCCCAGACTCCTCCTCCCAGCAGTTTGAGCAGGGCAAGTTAAATCCAGCGTCCTGCTGTGGAAGGTGCTGTAAGGAGATGCAAGCTCCTGAGATGGCAGGAGCTAGCTCCTCTCTGCAGTGACGTGATCAGCGTGGCACGGTGACGCCAGGTAAGCCTGCAGGGAGGCAGTGTATTTTGCATTACATATGCGAGGCGCCTTTGCTGCTGTGTTGGTTTTCCTTGGAGTAGTTATTCACACTTTTATCTGCTGGAAGCAAAATGCCAGTCTGTGTCGGTGCTCCAGGAACTTGCAGAACGGAAGAGTTTACGGTGCCAAATGCTAAAATCCCCCAGGCTGCAAAGAGCCTTCTCCAACCACCTCCTAGCGCAAAGAAAAGCCTCCTGCTACCAGCTGCGCAGCTGAGCGGGGGGCGGTTCGTGCCAGAAATTCGCTTCCTGAATCCTGCCTGCTGGGCTGCAGCTAATGTTTTAAGGAATGACTTGGAAATCAAAAACATACATTGGAAATACCGACTCTGATTGTGTCTGTCACAAGAACTCGGCGCGATCTCTCTTGAAGTACCTTGAGGTTGCCAGTGAAGGATTGCATGAGCTCTGAGCAGCTCAGCAGTGGATTTGGGGGAATTGGCTTTCTGCTGTGGGACTTGGGAGAGCATGGAGATGAAGGAACAGGACACCTTATTCCCTGCCTTGGGGTCTCTCTCCCATTGCGAAGGAGGAGGAGTTGGCTTACAGCCGTTTGTATTTAAAGTTCATTTTCCCTAGGATACAGCCTTTATCCAAAACAGTTCTTTTTCAAGCTGCTGTAAACTGCTATGGTTGCTCCCTAACCTTCTTTTTGGATGTGATTTGATGCAGATGGTGATGCTTTGCTTTTGGTTGATCTCAAGATTGTAAATCCACAGGGGAAGAAAAAACTTCTGCTGTGTATGTGGTTTGGTAAAGGTAGGGACCCGCTAAAGCCACTTTAGGAGATGTAAAGCCTTTGCCTGCACTCCTAGCCTGACTTGCCCGCACTGCCCCGCCAGCCCCTGGAGACACCTTCTGCAAGACTCGGGGCTTTTGTTGATTGTCACTGTCACCACATTTATTCAAAATACTGAGCAAGTCAGATTCTTTGGCCTGAAGTATTTGCTGTGAAGGTGTAAGGAAGTGTAGGAGAGCGCTGAGCCGGGGACATGGAAAGACAAAAGGGTCTTACGTGGACCTGCAGATAGGTTATGGTTGTTGTTTGGGAGCATGTGTGATGGGAGATGGTGGGGGACTACGCTGCAGAAGAGACGCGATGATGAGAAAAATGACCTGGTGCTTTTAAGGTGGAAGTTTTGGGTTCGTGTGAAGAGAGCTGCTCACCCCACACGGTGTTAGTGACCACAAGTGGCTTCAGTAAGCAGAGCACCAGGCATGGGGAATGGAGGAAGGGCAGACGGGTCATTCCTGGCTCAAAGGCGCCTGGATGTGACTGGGACAAAAGTCTTGTGATGGAGAGAGACTCAAAAGCAGCACTGTAATGGATGTGCTGCTCTGCGGGCACCTCTGGCTGCTGGGGAGACGGCTGGTGGCTGGCTCCAGCACCAGGCACCGGTCAGATGACTGGGAAGCCGCAACAGCTGAGAGCTGCCCCCACCAAGATGTGACTACTTCTCCATGAATGGCATATTCAGATGGGACGGCTAAATGCTGCTAACAGCCTTGGTTTGCTGGAGAGGTGGGGGAGAGGGTGTCGGGAAGGATGCATTACTGTGCAGCTGGTACAGACGCTAATGGTGCTGGCAGCAGACGTGGCCTCAGTGCAGGGATGGCAGCAGAAATCAATGCCTTCCAAGAAGGGGCCACGTGCAGTGTGGTCACCTCCTAAAACAAAAGGCCAAGTCAGCAGCTTCTGAGATGGATGGCAGTGAGACTGTGTCGGAACAATAAGGGCATTTGTCTTTTCAGCGCATGTTGCATCCCCGTAGGCAAGATAAAAATGCATGTATTCAGCCAGGTTTTTATTACTGACCTTATCTTCAACAGTAGAGCTGATTGTGGAGGAGTTGTTGTTTGTTTTATGTTTTTTTTCCCTTAAATCTGCAGTGAGCTCCTCCCAGGGTTTTGGGGAGGAAGCTGGGCAGACAGCAGTGTACTTGTGGACAACCTGTTTTGATCAATAACCACCTCCTTTGCACTTCAGTGGAGGTTTTCAGTAGCGGAGGATGGCTCCTTTTCGCTGGGGAGGCTGAGGGTGATGGGCCGTATGCCACACTGATCCCCTCGTGGCCCGTGCTGTGTCTGGACCTCATGCAGCGACAGCTCTGCTACCACCCTGGTTCCTCCCAAACCTTCTCCCTTCCTCTTACCTGAATTGGCTTTGGGGAAAAATTATTTTCTCCAGGCAAAGGCTAAAAAATGCATTTCTTGGTCTGATGAGCAATTGCTGTGCTGCCAGTGCCAAGGGGTATCCAGGCACCAGAGAGCTTTTTCTTTTATTGCTAAAATAGGTCACGCTCACTGCTGGCAGAAAGAGATTTAAAGCAACTTCTTTTTTCAAAGTTCAGGGTGTGCAGAGCGGGGTGGGGGGGGGCATCCCCTGTCTCTGGCAAAGCTGCTGGAGTGGTGGCCATGCTGCTTTGCCTACCCTGCCTTGGACGGGAGAGCTGGTCTGCCTGGCTTGCAGGTGGCACCAATTGCTAGCCCAGCCTCCTGCTGCAGCCAGGGTTGCATCAAGGGGCTCAAGCAGCAGCTTATTGCACAAATTAATTGCTGGATGGTCCGAGGCCCTTGCAGGTTTCAAGTTGGGGTACGCTGCTCCGTGCTGGCTGCGTGCTCCTGGGGGTGTGGGAAGCTCAACCTGCCGGGGGTGGCTTTGCAGTCCGAGGCTGTGTGGTCAAGTCTTGGCCACCGTGTTGGGCCACTATGACTTGTGTGTCCCCTCTGGCCATCCTCGTTGTACAGGGAATAGCTCTGGGCATCAGAGGCACAGGGCTTTCTCTGATTTGAGGAAACGGCAGCAGAAAAGCAGGAGGAGAGGGATTGAGCACGTGGCCGGTGTGGGCATTCCTCTGGGCAGTGCTGTCTGCAGCCGCTCCCTCTCCGCTCCTCTCCCACCAGTGGAAACCAGGACACCCAGGATGAAGGTGAGGCGTGGGGTGGAGCAAGGTCCCCATATCCCTTGGAGCCAGTGGGATGCTGTTGGGGGGACGAGAGGAGTGTGGGACATGCCAGGGCAGCAGCTGTAAAGTGCCCAGCTCTGGCTCTGCGTGCCACCAGTGCCACGGTTTGTGGGGGCACCAGCCCTGCTGCCCTCACTCATCAATTCCCCCGTGGTTGAAAGGAGTTCTCAGAACAGCACGCGTGCTGCTCACGAGCAGCAGGAAGGGGCCAGGCATCCTTTTCTGAAATTAGATAAGGGACAATTTATAAATAGGGATGCTTTGGCATTGTTTTTTGCTCACTATTCGGACCACGCCATTATTAATCAGCCTCGTTTAGGCTAAACGCTTGGGAGTGCTTCAGCAGAAATAGCATGTCATTAAGAAATAAAAATTATTCGCAATACAACGCTGGGCGAGCTCGTAACGAACAGCCCACGACCTAATCCTTGGTGGAGGTGGCGAGGAGCTGGGATTTGCTCCTCAATGAGCATGTGCAGTGCCCTGGCCTGTTTGCCTGCCTGCAAAAGGTGACAACGACAGTGTGGGGCAGTGGCTCGTAGCTGGGTGAGGGCTCCTGTGCCCGGGGAGCTCCGCAGGTGAGGTGCTGCCTGTGCCCGATGTCGATGCAGTGATTAGAGGCAGCTGCTGGCATGAGTGCTGCCCTCTGCCAGGGAGCCAGCTCAGCTGGAGGATGTGGTGACTGACCCTGGGACCGCTCTTCCTCGGCGTCACTGCAAAACAAGAGCCGGTGTTTTTTAAGCAAAGCTGTCTCCGCACCAAAACTCAGCGGGGAGCTCCTGGTTGCTTTCTCGGCTGAAGACGTGGTAAGCAGTGGGGGACGGATCTAATGTTTTGGGCTGCTTGAGCTGTGCTGCAGGTGCTCATCTGGCTGTGCTCTAGGTCTCCAAAGGTTTGCTCCAGAGCTGTTTTCCAAGGAAGCCAGGAGCACTGGACATTTGCACTTGTTTTTCTGCTGGTGGGAGGAAGAGAGGAGGAGCAGTTCGCCTTTCTGTTGCAAGACCAGCTCCAGGCTTCCTTTCTGCAGGCCTCATGTCTCTGGGGTCTTCTCCTCGGGGGCTAATTCTTGCAGCTGTGGGAATGCCATCTGGATGGAGCAGTCAGTAGATGCCTTGTCCATATGGATGTGTTCTACGCTGGAGCTGGGAGGGCAGGGTCAGAGCTGCCGTTGGCCGTGGCACAGTGTTGTCTGGCTTTGTGTGCTGCGCGGGTCAGCACCTGGGGGTGCTTCCAGCATCACTTTCAAACCCCTCATTTCTTCCTCCTCATTGGAGGTCAGGCAACCCGGACCCGGGCAGCTGCAAGCAGGGGAAGGAGAAATGAAGCGTACCAGCAAGTGCACGTGTTCAAAACAGAAAGTGAGAGAGGCAAAAAGGCTGCACGGCTGCATGCAGTTATTAGTTTAGTGTGTGGGTTATCCTGAGGTCAGGGGACAGCACAGAAGATTTCGCTGGAAACATTGTGGTAGGTAAAGCAGCAGGCTGAAAGCTTTAAAAAATTTAAAAAGGCGGGGGGGGGGGGGAAGCTCTTTTTTTTTTTTTTTTTTTTTTTTTTTTCCTTCCGCGGGGCTGTCTCTGTGTTCCTGAGGGCTTTTCTGTAATACTGCATTCAGTCTCCTGGCTTTAGGCAGTTTGATTAGCGTATCTAAATGAGCCTGGTAGACTCAGGTTATTTAGGGTCAGAGGATTTTCCAGGAAGGGGAGGAGACGGCGCGCT
Organism: Aptenodytes patagonicus; assembly: GCF_965638725.1. Classification (NCBI taxonomy): domain Eukaryota; kingdom Metazoa; phylum Chordata; class Aves; order Sphenisciformes; family Spheniscidae; genus Aptenodytes; species Aptenodytes patagonicus. The sequence continues at coordinate 5,664,514 of NC_134963.1, forward strand.
CAGCTCTCCCGAATCAAGTAGTAACACAAAAAGACCTTGAGACCTTCACCGGCTCCCCCTTCCAGCACCGGCGGGCAGGGGCAGCGCGGACGTGTCCAGCCTTCCTCGCTGGCAGCGAGGGATGCTTTCGACACCTGGCTGGGCCCAAGTACCTCTTCAGTCTGCTGCGTGAAGAAGTATATTTTAATGAGGCTGCTTTTGGCTCTTTAGCATTTTATTTATGTAAATGTTGGCCTTGTGCTGTATTGCTCTGCTGGGGTGATTTATGGCACTGTAGGCACTCTGTGTCTGTCTGTCTGTCTTCAGCGATGCTGCTAGTGTTGGCTCAGCCCAGCCAGCGGCTTTTTGTGGTGTGGGGCCAGGAGCTGCTTAGAAGAGCCCACTGGAGCCAGCTCTCATGAGGGCAGGTTTCTGGCGTTGTGTAGGCAGAAAGTAGCTGTATCTCAGTTGTGTTCCCTGCAAGACCCTTCCCCACCAGTCGCCGCAGCAGGCAGCAGTCCTGAGGTCTGTCTTCAGCATCACCCATGTCAGGCTTTGACTGAAACGTGTTTGACGTAAGGGAATCAGACCCCTGTGTAAAGGCCAGGGGTTTGCAGCATTCACGTGAGATGCTGAAGTCTGCCTCTGGGTACTTGTGGCTCCAGCTGACTGCTGAATTGCAGTGTATGCGACGCTGTGGGTGCTCGAAATCTTCTGCTATGAGGAGCTGCAGTTCTGCTGATGGTACCAGCAGCTGTTTGTGCTCCCCATCACCTGCCTCCTAAGCAGCAGCCGCACAGCCCCACATCGCTGCTGTGTCCCTTCTGCTTACGGCAGCGTGCAGCCCCTTCTCAGTGGGTCGCTTGGAGCTGGGGCAGTGCAATGTGAGGCTGAGCTGCCTCAGCCCTGAAGAGCTTGCTGCCTCATTTGATTTAATTTGGGTGATGTGCTCAAGGAGCTAGCGCAGGTGCATAGTTTGAAACTGAGTAATTTAGATTTTCCTTGTCGTTTTTCTAATTTTAGTTAGCTGGCTTCACCCTAAGCTTTGGAGATGTGGCTTGCTGGTTTTGAAGTGTCTGTTTCTTGCATGCAAGACTGATGGTCTGGGCCAGGGCAGCTATCCAGCATGGCGTAATACCAGGTGGCTTGTGAAGGACAAAGACAGCAATGCATTTCTGGGACTGGAAGACAGAGACGACCCAGCCTCTTCACTGCACTTGGATGTCAAGCTGCTCCCAGCGACGGGGATCCAACCTTCCTCTCCTGGCTGGGTGACTTCCACAGTTTTCCCAGTCTGCTCCTGATCTGGGCCCACTGCTGCCCTTGGGCAAGTGTGGGTTGGCCGGGCATCGCTGGGTGGGTTGTCGCAGGAGCAGGAGGCACTAGAGCAAGGATGTGCATAGCAGGGTTGTGCTGTGGAGCTGCCGGGGGGATGCTGGGAACGAATGTCTGTGCTGGAGGATGAGATCCTCCCGCCAGTGCTCCGCGGTAGGGGTGGTTTTGGGGGACCTCTATGTTGGCTGTGCCTGGGCCATATCTCCCCAGTTCAGACAAGCTTTCTGACAGCTTATGAGGCTGCTCTCATGGCATCGTGTGGATTTGCTTCCGTCGGAGAAGATGGATGCTCCAGGGACTAGCCTGAATAAAGCTCTGCTCTTGTGGTTGGCGGACAGCCGCTACCAGAGAGGTGTGTGTGGGACAGGAGGGTGTAACCGTGACCGTGGCAGCTCAGCCTTGGCATTGCCAGGCTGGTTCTCGAACTGTCCATGGCTCTAGATGGTGCAGTCTAGAGAGAGGAAACTGTGGCCTGTTTGTTTATGTTCTGCCTCCATGGTTAGAGGGGACACAGTTCCTTTCACCTGGGGTTATATTTTGGAAAGCTGCTGTTTTACCAGGAGAATGATAAGGTCTTGACATTGAGACTTCCAAAGTGATTTTGGTTGCTTTGCTTTGGTTTTGTTTTGGAAACATTCCCCCTCCTTTGCCTGAGTAAGGAAGCTTAATTTCTATCAACAGAAGTGGAAAAGGTGCTCATCTTCTCTTTGCATCTCTTCCTGCCCTCTGCAAACCTTCCTCCCACCCCCTCCAAGTCTGTTGATGTGCCAGAGCCCCTGACTACCCATGGTCTTTCTGCTTCCTTAATTTCTGTTTCATGTCATTTACTGAATTTATGAAATTCTGCAAGATTTCCACAAAGTACATCTGGGTGGGAGCACCTGAACCGCAAGGAGCAATAGGAGGGTTGGTGTAAAAGGACGAAGTCCCAGCCGGAGGCAATGGGTGAATTGAGGGCCCTGGGGAAGGTGCTCTGACACATCAACAGATTTGGGGTGGTGGGAGGAGGGTTTGCAGAGGGCAGGAAGAGGTGCAAAGAGAGGAAGAGGGAGAGGATGAGCAAAAAATAGAATTGAGCGAAAACCAGCAAAGCAATGGAGAGGTAAAGGAGGAACGTGTAGCTTAGGGCTGCAGAGATTTTAGTTGTTTTATTTCAGGTGTCTTACAGCTGCCCTTGAGCAGGTGCCAAGGCTGTGCTAGAAATTTTAGGTCAGGATGGGGACTAAATCACGTTTGTGCTGTGTGCTCTGGTGGTGGGGAATTCACATGGCACCCACTGGATGCTGCTCCCTTGTCTCTGCCCGCGCGTGGAAGCTGCAGCAGCGCTGGCAGCAAGGTGCCTCCCAGCATATGTCTTTAAAACACTGCTGAACAAAATTGAAGCCTCTTCTGAAGGCAGCCGGTAAACCTTTCTAGCATTTGCCTTTGAAAAACACAGTCATAGCTCACAGTGCAATTTACTGTAGTAACTTTCAGAGTAATTAATCCACCTTTGTCCTGCCAGGTTTCCCGCGGTTCCTTTGACAGTTCATCACAGGGCACAGAAATTTGTCAGTTTTAATCCTCCTCACTAATTTTTAGGTTATGTTTCCTTCTGGTAAAACCAAATGCTGATGTGCGTGAAGCGGAGCAGGTCGGAGCGAGTTGGGCGATGTCTGGGGAAGCAGGAGCTGGTGCTCGCCAGCCTTGCCCCCAGCGGGGAAGCCGGAGGGGCACGTCTGCCATCCTGGCCCCGAGATAACCGCCTGGCGTGATGAGCTTCCCCGTCACTTCAGGCCATGCCAGCAAGCTCTGAGCTCCACCAGCAATTTTCTGACAGGGGTTAGAGGAGGAAAAGGCAAAGCTCAGCTGAGTGTGGGCAGGGGGAAAAGGAAAAACAGATGGTTCTCGGGACATGCAAGAGCCTTTTTTTTTTTTTCTCAAGGGCACAGCCTTTGAACCTCCCAGACGGGTAATTCTTGTTTATACGCCCACAGAAGGTGACGGTCCTGGTTGTGGGCCTATTGGTGTGTCTTCCCAGACATGGTGTGTTTGTTTTGTAGGTGGATGTCAGGAGCTGCATCACTTTTTTTTTTTTTTGGTTAAAACCAGGACGAGTGTGAACATGGGGAAGCTTGTTGTAGGCAGCGATTCTGCTTTGGCTGGGGCTGTAAAAGCTAATGGGCTCCTTTACTTCAGATATCTGAATTGTCCCATCTGTGGTTGGACCCATGGCATATTCTGTCCTGCAGCCCCCCTTCATCCATCTTGTATGGATGAAGAAAAAGCAACATCACAGGGTAGCATCCTCCCTTAACACCTGGATTTACAGCAGAAGTAGAACATCCCCATGAGGATGAGTAGATGCTGTCCCAGTAATGCCCTCCTTATGTCGCAAGAACCTGTCTGAAGACACCCCTTGCCCCAGAGGCCGAGGTCTGAAATGGCCAGGCTGGAGCTGGAGACCAGGAGTTTGGGGCTGGCAGAACTCCCTGGTTCCTGGTGTTTCCCAAGATCAGTTAGAACAGAAAAGGAGCAGCACCACACTATTGCCTGATGGTGGGGAGAAATGAACCTGATTCCAAAAACTGGTGAACCTTTCTAGGCAGAAGGAGAAGTGGTGGCCATCAGACACCACCATTTCCTTTCCTCCTACATCTGATATTTGGCCTTTTCAGCTGTTGTGCGAGAAAGCCTGAACATGGGGTAGGGGATCTGCTTTTCTTGGCTCCCCTGGACCGAGCACTTACAATTTCAGGTTTTCTTCTGGCTTTCCAGAAAGCTGCTATGCAAACATCTTGTTTTACCCTCTGGTGGCCAAAGATGTTGGGCTTTGATATTCCCTTCTACTCTGCAGCCGGCTGGAGGAAACCATGGCATCTAGTGCTGGGCTGCTCTGTTCGCTTACAGCTTGGGAGAGGCGGTCTCTAGGTGCAGGTTGTTGCTATTTAAGCTCCCAAATCCTTTCTTTGCCTGCCGTGCACCTTGCTGGGGCACTTCTCCAGCTTCCCTAGTACTGGAGCATGTCAGTCTTCACTACAGCAGATCAAATAATTTCTGTTGCAGCTGTTAGGGCTGAGAGTCCCCTGTCCACACCCCCAACTGCATACATGTGGTATTTTATTTATTGTTTGGTTGGTTTTTTTTTTAGACTCCGAAATTTCTTTTTTCTTTTTGAGGGAGTTGGAGCTTTTTTGTTCCAGTTGAGAACTGTTCAAAATAGACTCTCAGGTGGGATTGGTTCTTCTAATATAAATGTGTGTCAGTGTTACCAGGGATATTCTGTGGCAGGGCTTTCTATGCCATTGCTGAAGGTCTTAGTTAATTAGATGATTAGTCTTCTGGTCAAGTATCTATCTGCAAATAAAAAATAGCAGTTGAATGTAGCTGCTAAAATACTGTTGCTGGAATCAGTCTGTGGCACTGAGCAGGAGGGCTTCTTATTTAATTAAAATCAGGAACATACTGTACTGTACTCTCCAAGGGTCAAGGAACAAAAGGGACGTACACATAATAAGTAGCAAACTGTCCTTTCAAACCCCTTGAGCTCAGCCCAGGGGAGCTGTGTTTAAAAGGACACTCTCAAGATAACATTTGTGATTTCTCTTCTTTCTTTTTTTTTTTCTTTTTTCTTTCTTCATACCTCTGTGTGGATTATTGAAGCTGAAAGTATCCTGTGACTTTTAATTTTCTTCTTACCTGTTCTTCCTCTCGGACTTGAAGTTGTCATCGGGACTGCTTGGATGCCAAAAATCCCTGTGTGCGTGCTTGGGGGCTGGGTTGAGCTTGCTGGGGTCCCATCCCAGGAGCCAGCCTGCGAGCAGCCCCAGCAAAAGGCTGGAGGCAGGTTGGATCGGGGGCCGAGCTACCATTCCAACACGGTGCGGGACTGGGAGTTACTGGGAACCCTTTTGGGGGGGAAGGCACTGAGCTGTGTGGTCTGACACCCAGTGCTTCAAAGAGGGAGGAGCATCTATATGGTTTCTTCTGAGCTGCTGGGGTTCACTACTTGCTTGAAAGTTGCCACCAGCCTAACAAGCTCCTCTGTGTTTGTTTCTGCAGGACGTTGCGCTGTTGGAGTACCAGCATCATTCCAGGGATTTCGCTTCCCACCTCCCGCCAGGGTCTATCATGCAGCCACAGCGGCGGAGGCCGTCCCTGCTCTCCGAGTTCCAGCCGGGCAATGAAAGGTACCGGCCCCCTGCCTCCCCCTGAGCTGTGGGCATCCCGACTGCATTAGCAAGTATTTTATGCAGCACTGTGATGCAGAGGAGGGCTCCGAGACCAGGGCAATGTTGTGTTGTGTATTGCTACTGACTGTGCTCAGCCTCTGTGCAGGTCTTAGCTTCGTTGTGCTAATTCGTGGCACCTTTGCCTTCTGGTTTCTTCCCTTGGACTGTCATGCATTTTAAAGACATCTTAAAAACACCAAACAACAAAAAACCCTACCCCCCTCACTTCTGTGAAGCTACATGTTGCTGTGACTGGTTGCATAGGCTTTCTTCAACGTAGAAAATAAAGCTGTATGGTCAGGTTTGGTTTGTGGCTCCCGAGGCTGAAGGAGGAGTGAGAAGAGCTCATTTCCACTGTGCATCTCCGCTTCCTCTTCTGCTGCTCTTCCTCCCCGCTTTCATTGTTTTTGTTTCTCTTTCTGCATTCTCCTCACAACTTTCTCCAAGCTGCTTTTTTCCTGTCTGCTCCCCTCGCGGCACTCCCTGCGTCGCCGGTTGCTTTCGTAGCCTCCTGTGGGAGGCTGGCAGTGTTTTTGGGTGCGACTCAGGCAAGCACCGTGTGGCTGGAAATGTTGTAGATGCTTTAACCACAGGAGCTGATCTGTTCTGAAGGCCATCACTCTCACTCTCTGTTTCGTCACAAAACGCTGCTCTCTCGCAGTTTCTCTTCTGCATTTGATGCTTAGTGGTTTTGGAAAAAACTGGCCTGGAAGTGAAATAAGAGCCTCGCTACAGTAGATTTATGCAAAGTATTTTTTTTAATGCTTATTCCTTCGTCAAGCTAAGAATAAAAACAGTGGAGAATCAGAGAGATGAATCTGTTTCTCTAAAATAATAGTTGTTAGGGGAGAGGAGAAAGACCTCAGGGTGCTGGATGCATAAGGGCATCGATGCAGACAGGACCCTCCTTTTCTAGTGGGATGGATTTGGCTTTGGTGCTCAGCAGGAACAAACCCATGAGAATCTGGAGGCAAAAAGCAGCCTCCAAAGTTAGTTTTGCATCTGCCCTCCTGGATGTGCTCTTCTGGGTTGTGCCTGTGGCACCTGCATGTACAGAGGATAATGTCACTTCTGATGACTACGAATTTATCGCCGTGTGTTGCATTGCCTTGGCTTGCTTTCATTTCTCAGCGCTTTTATTTCTTAGCGCAAAGTAACACGGTTAAGTTGGAAGTGGGTCAGATTCAGCTAAATTTGGGGGAGATGGGTAAAGAGGACCCGGCAACATGCTCATGCCTGGTTTTGTTTTTCACACTACTTACGGTTTGCAAAATGGAGAACCAGTTCTTTCCAGTAAAATGAAGGTTTCAAGGTCTGAATATGCTGCTTAAAAAAAATGTATCTTGATTCTTCCACATAACTAAAAAAAAACAACTGCAAGCCTTGGTGTCTGCTGTACCACACGCCTAATCTGGTGTGATCATCCAAGCATCTCTCTTTGGCTTACAAATGTTTCAAACTCTCCAAACTTACTTTTGTGTTGATAATCACATGAATGTGGGTAAATGTTAGTCGAGGTTGCTCGGTCTAGATACACATCCAAATGGTTATCAAGGTTACTTCAGCACTTTCAACCTGAATGGTGACGTTTTGGCACGCTATAAAAAGAAACTTTTTTTGTAACAGACCCAACTTACATTTCATCCCTTTTCTCTGTAACACCCAAAAAATTGAACTTTTGCAGAAATTATACTGGGTAATAAAGCTAAAAATACCACTTAAGTTCAGCTCAGTTGGCATCTTGTGCCAGAATGCTGGGCTATAGACTCATTAAAAAAAATGTTTTGGGTATCTGGGGATGCAGGATGGGTCTTCAGAAATTTTCAACCCAGTGCAATTAATTATTGAAGTCATTCAAACTGGGTGGTGTTGGGGCTGGGGAGGTGTTAGTCCGTTTTGCAAAGCCAGCTACTGTTTCTCTGCATCTTTAAGCACAACACTTAAAAATCTATCCTGTGGGGGCTTTGCTTTTTCATCTTTGCGGTGTGAGGATCTGCTCTAAAACAGCACCTGACGTGTTGTAAATGGAGCCCTTTAGGTGTTTGGTTGCTCACCCGAGGGTTCCTCGGGTGCGCAAGGGCCAAGAATCTGGAGCTTCTGGATCAGATTGGGTTAGTCATTGATGTCAACCCCAAAAAATAGCTGTGGCTTTGCCTGGTATGGAGCAAAGCCTGGACAAGGGAAGGTGGTGAAAGCAGCCATCCCTGCAGCTGAGTCCCTTTGGCAGGTTCACACCAGGCGCATCTGTAAGCACTTTGGCTTTGTTCCTGGGCTGGGATTGACGGTTTTGAGCAGAGGCAGCTGGCTCTCAGTGTGAGGGGCTGGGGAGGAGAGAGTGACCAAAAGCAAACAAGTAATGTCCGCAACGTGGGCACAGGAGGTAATAGAGGGAAGCACAGGGGTGTGCTGTGTCTGAAAGGAAGACCCTCACCTTGGTTCCCTGCCTGATACCCCATCTGGCACGCAGTGGTGGTGGGCATGAGACAATCCTCCCCTTGAAGCAAATGTCTGTGGAGGGAAACCCTTCCAATCCCCCATTGCTTCGGGTGTTCAGAGGAAGCAGCCTGTCTGCTGTTGGTTGTGGTGGCTGACGCTCTTCCAAGATCACTCCCCTCCTTAAAGAAATCAGTTTGTGAGTCTGGTGCAAGTGGAATGTGGCAGACTGACAGCGCTGGAGATTGAGCCCTGTGCGTGTTTCCAGATGGACATCCCCGCCCTGCCATCGCCATGCCTCGTGCTGATCCAGAGCAGTGCCTGCAGCCGGAGAGTGTGGTTCGGCCCTCAGGCTGCTCGGTCCCGGTTCCTCTGAGCCCACCTGCCTGGCGGGCGGCCACCGTTGCCCTCCTCTCCTGGAAACCACAGGGATTCACTTTACTCTGTGCTGGTTTTGGGGGATTTGTCCCCCAGTTTGGCTTTGCCTTCACCTTGGGCAGATCTCTAAAGCCTCTGCAGGCTGTCTTTGCACATGGTATTAGAGGCTTGACCCCATGGATGCTTTAAACCCTGCAGAAATCACTTGGGTTTGCTTAGACGGTCTTCCTACAGCTTTGCAGGTTTTCTGTCTCTCCTGGCTGCAGTTTTGCCGTAGCCACCAGGGTGGTGGTAGTTGTGGTCCAGTGAAAAGGCAACAAGTGGTGAAGCATTTCACCATGGGCACAGTGTTTTAGGTGTGAATCAGGTGTTGGTGGCAAAAAGCTGTTGAGTGGTAACTTGCTGGAAGGAACGGGGTGCTGAGATGGTCCCACGTTTTGGAGCTCCCTGAGCAAGAAGCATGTTGAATGTCAGGCTCAGGCAGCTGGACGTCCCCACAGCTGAGCCTCGTGGGGAGGGGGAGCAGGATGGGGAGAACCAGTTCCTGAAGTGTCACACCATCATGGGCTCTCCTCCCTCAAGGGTGATGTGCCTCTTGCTTCTCCTGCTTCCCACCCTGGGCAGCCCAGTCCCGCAGGAGATGCTGGGGAGTTGCAGATTGCCCTTCTCCAAGTACATCAGCCTTGAGAGTTGTCATCACCCCTTGGTGGATGGGTAGAGACTTGAACTCCCTGTGCAACGATTCTGGCTTGGAAGAAGGAAGGAAAACTTGAACCACTCTGAATCTGTTGCTGTAGGGGAAGTTGGCTCTGTCTGTCTTTGCAGGGATGTGCTGCTTTCCTTGATGGTTTTTTTGGTAGCAGGCTTTTTCTTGGAAGGATCCACAGACTTCCCCTTAGCTCGTTCGGTTGGCTGTGCCAACTGGACTGCAGGAGCGAAGAGAAGTATTTCAGGATCTGCTGTTGGTACAAGTCGTACCATGAATACTTGCAGAGGAATGTCCTGGCAAGGTGACAAGGATTAGGTTTTTTTTCTCTTCTGTATATATTTTGGTCTGCAAAAGAAGTGAGAAAAACTGGGTTGAGTGTTAACTGGCAGGTGCCAGTGAGGTGAGGGGTCTGAAAAATCAAGGAACTGGATTTTTCTGACTTTTATAAGCGTTACGATTTTAGAGCAAGATTCTGTATTAACACAGGAATGCTGGGGTGGATAATGGCTTCTCTGGCAGAAAATGTGTCTGTAAATAAGCGGTATGCATGTTAACACAGTATATTCCACCTTTATCCAGAATAAGATGAGTCACTATTTTCATAGGAGATTATTTTCCCAGTTGATGAGACCATGCTCCTTTTTCGGAGCCTTCTTGCTTAGCAGTCATGAGGAGTTTGAAGAGTTTGCCTGGTGTTGATCTGAAGTATGACATTTAGGATATGTTAAGCAGCTGCTGTGTTTCTGCAGCCATCCGAGATAGCCATGTGCAATATAGCATGAGAGCAGGCCTAATTACTGTGCTTATTGAATGTGATTAATCCTGCTGGCTGAGGAGCCCGGGGAGCGGTGGGAAGCCAGGGCGGTGTGCGTGGCCGCTGCAAATCATGTGCAGCTCTCGGTCTTCATCTGTGCTGGGCCAAATGGCACCAACTGCTCCCGAGTTAACAGCGCGACCGATCTGATTTTATTTATGATCTTTAATTAAGTTTCCATTTTTAAAGGTGACCCTTTTCTCAGGAGCGAGCGGTGGTGCGGCTGAAATCCCTGCAACCATGTATCTTTGTGTCTTTTCACACTTGAAATGATGTTGTGGGAGCTGCATTTTTTTTATTTCCTCTCCATAAATGAATGTGGGAAAATAACAGCTGGCAAGGGCAGATGCTGGCGTGTGGATGCTTGGTGCCAGGGTCAAGCCTTGTCTCACAAGTACCCTCTGCTCTGGTGTGGGCTGGGGGCACGTCCATGGGTGGGCACAGAGGGTGCAGAGGAGATGTGGAGATACCAGGCTTTGTGGAATGGGCCAGTGTGCTCTGGCAGGGAGGTTTGAGGGGAAACCTGGGCTTTGCCTTGGCTGGGATGGAGAGGTAAAAGTTCATGAAGCAACTTTCCCGTGCATAATCTTGAACCAGATTTATTTTGGGGGAGGAAAGGTGATCTTGCAACGTATGCAGCATGCCTGGTGAAATGTGGGATGTCCCTCAAGCCGTTAGTCCAGTGAGTGCTCCAGCCACCCGGGACTGTCAAAAAGGGCTTTCCAGTGGGGCTCCAGGTTTTGGGTGCCTGGAGAAAGAGGTGAATGAGGAGCATGTGGGGGAGCTTGCGGAGACACGCAAATATTTCTTCTCCTCCTCCTGAGTGAGCCAGTGCCATTGTATGGCACAGTGTTAAAGCTTCTGCTGGTCCTGTCCATGAATAATTCAGGCTCTGTGTATGGGGCTTTTCAGTATGCAAGTTTTAAATACAGCATCTGCTCTCATCTAAATTGCAGTTGGCTTGGAAGAAGTTGGCTGAGGGGGTTGCGTGGGGCAGCTGAGGAACAGCTAGCTGCCCTTGTTGGGAATGCACAGCCAGAGCATCACAAGGATGCACGCGGGACTGCCTGGTCACAGGCGCTCAGTCAGACGTTGCGAGGACCTGGGAGTCCTTGAGCTGGGCCACGTGGTGAGCTAAGCATCCTGCTCGAGGTTGTCCCGCACCTTTGGCTTGTGAAGACTCAATCCTGCTGCTCGCAGATGTTGCTGAGGGTGTGGGAGCTCCACCTTCCCCACCCAGACAGGCTGCTCTTCCCTTGGCCTCTGTTGTTAAGTCGTGATGGTTTTTCTCCTTCTCCACATATATGACAGAGGGAGTGTATCACCAGTCCTGTACATGATTTTCTAGCTGCCTGGTCACAGATGTGCTCCTACAAACCCTCTGGTTTCTCTCTTTAACAGCTCTCAATTTGCCCAGTCTCCCACTCTGGCTATCATTAGCCATAAAGGGGTTGCTGAAACTTCTGACAAATCTTAGCGTTGGCTATAAATAATCCACTTCAACACTAGTGGTTTTCGATATTACTTGTGCTCAAAAACATTTTATTGTCTGTCTGTACCTGTGGGGGCTGGGGACTTTTTAAAAACTTATTTTTGGAGACAATTTCCCACCAAACCATCTCAGCCAGAGGAAATAAACAGCTGCAGCGAGGCTATCATTTACCTTGGTTCTGGTTCCAAGAGACAGCAAGAGCCAGTTTTCCAATCTCGTTATGTTGTTTGGCCCCATGATGTAGGGAACAATATTTGTGGATGGGAGCAAAATTTAAAATGTGCCCTTCCTGGGAAGTTGGTGGGAGCTGGCTCAGAGTTGCTGCTGGTGTTTTGAGCCCTTGGTGCAGGAGGCACGTCTTCGTGAAGTCAAGCTGGGTTTGCTGGATGTTGCAGAATAGCAGTGGCTCCTCCTGATGCCACCTTCTGCTGCTCAGCTGATGGAGTCATGAGAAGGCTGGAAGAGCAGGGGAGGGTTGTGCTGCTCTGAAGAGCTGGGCAGAGTGTGCTCTTGAGGTGGGTTAGTGGGGTGGGAGAGTCCTCTTTGACCTCCCAAAAAGTTTGTACTTGCCCATTTCCCTGTGATTTGGCTTCAGCAAAGTAAAGAAGATAAGATGTAAAATGGATCTTACCTTTATCAGGGCTGCTCTTACAAACCCCAAGGACAGCTCACGATGTCACGTTTGATCCTCTCTCCCAGGAGAGAGATGCTCTCAGCTTCCTCTACACCCAGCTAGCAGTCAACCCCTCTTTTTCAGCCCATCTCGTGCTCAGCTGGTTCTGGTGTAGGTAGAATGCAGCAGAAGCTGTTGTCCCCGGTCCCAGTGACCTGCACGCACTGGAATGAGTCACAGGTGCCCCGCACTTGCTGTAGGGTTTTAGCTGCTCGCACCTTGCTAACACCCTGTGTGAGTCTACTGAGGAAACGGCCCTGGTGAATGAGTAACACGGCTCTGCAGCTGGTAGGGTGCGATTAGTTTGTCAGATTAGTAATAAACCAAAGGTCTAATCTTGGGTTGTCTTGGTCTTCTGGACTCGGACCTGCCCAAAGCAGAGCTGTGCGCGGATGGCTGGACGTTGGGGCAAACCCTGGGTACCCAGCCTCGGTGCGTCAGCAGATCTCGCACTGCTCTGCTTCTTTTAAGTAGTTTAGTGTTTGTGGCGAAGGACTCCAGGTGAGGACTAACCTGCCCCACTTCATAATTAACACTGGCATTTGGTTTATTTCATTTAATCATGCATAACTCTCATGCAATTAAAAACACTCTTTCCCTTCAGCAAAGTAGGAATCTCTGGAATAAACCAGCCAGGTGGGAACTATTTGGAAAATGTGGCAAAACCCCAAACTTGGTGTAATGGGAGGGTTTTTCAGGCAGGGCTATTTTTACCCTGATAGCAGCATCATTGCTGTATAAAAGTCTGTTGTAAAGAGGTCGCTGCAGGTGTGGAAGAGTGAAAGGTGTGAAGGCTTCAAGCAAGAGCATTTGTATTTGCAACCAGGACAGGCTGAGCGGGTTGTGTCAGGCAAAGCGATCTCGGGAGCGGCTGGAAATTCCAGTGGATAAAGTTAATAGCAGTTCCAATGGATGTGGAAATGGAAATAAAATAGCACCCTATAACACTGCAGCTGCTTTCCCCAGCGTGGCCCCTGCCTTGCTGTAAGTAACTGCCTTTGTAAAGCTGAGTGTTGCTCTTATCTTAAAAATACATGTTTTTTTTCTGAGTGTAGCAGTTGTGTTGGGTTGGATTCCTGACAACTGCAGAAGTCTCAGAGCTGTCCTGTGTCAATTAGCAGCTTCTTGGTAATACGGCCTTAAAAAAAAAAAAAAGGGAGGGGGGAAGAAGTAAAAATAAATACATCTGATTTTTAATTGCCTTGGTACAGCAGAGCCTTGGGTGTTGGAGTATTTTAACACCTGCCCAGCTCAACAGTTGCTTATTGTTGCTGGGTTTTACAGCAGAGCCCAAAATGTCAGCGTGCAGCTGTGGGCGGGCAGGGTTTGCATGAGGGGTTGGGACAAGCCAGCAGGGAACTTGAGGTGCCAGGAGATATTTCTGGGCTTGCTGAGAAAAGTTGAGGATCATTCAGTGTGAAAGTGTTTGCAGGTGAAGCGAGCTGTGCTTCAATGCCAAATTTAAGAGCTGTTCTGCGCTGAAAAGTTTGCTGCGTGAGCTGTGCATTCGCTGTCTCGTAGGTTGGAGACTGGAGTGGCAAAGGCAGTGCCAGAGCCTCCCCGCGCTCCCGTCCCCTTTTTGCTGGGGAGGAGGAAGAGGATGAGCCAGATTCTGTTTCTGTGTGTCAGCAGCAAAGCTGCTGCCCGAATCCCAGCGCCGGCCACCTGTGCCAAACCCACAGCAGCAGAGTTTGGCCTGCACATGCTTTGTGCCTGCTGTTGATGTTTAAAAAAAGCCAACACCCCCCCCCCCCCCAAAAAAAAAAAAAAAAAACCAAACCCAACCTTTATCTTGCTTCCCTGGAGCGGGGTTGAGTTTGCCACACTGCTGCAGGGGAGGACAGAGGGCTTTGTTCGAGGTGGTGTCCCCCAAGAAGGTGGCTTTCACCGGGGTTCCTCCTCTCTCTGGATGCGGTCCAGAGTCATTACAGCCGCTGGAAAGACTCCCGCTGGCTTCAGAGGGCTCTGGGTCCTTCAGTTTTTGTCATCTTTTCTGCAATATTTAATTAGCTAGGTAAAAATGAACATCAGCAGTTGCAGTTTGTGGGTGGGGGGCAAACGATGCACAAGACCCCCTGTCTTTTATGCTTGCTCTTGACAAAATGCATCCCCTCCCTTCTTCCCCCTCGAGTAGCTTCAAAGGCTGTTTAGTTTGTCGTTGTTTGGTAACTGGGGAGGATACTTCACCACGCAGCTCAGGAGAACTTGAACAATCTCGTTTAAAGGGAAAAGAAAAAAAGCCATGTTTTTTTCCAAGCTTTGAATCTCCTGTGCTTCATTTTATTTTTGTTTTTTTAAGAGGCACTTCTGCCTGAAGTGTTAAAAACACACCCTTGGAGCTGCTGCAGCAAAGCTGATCCTTGGGCATAGTAAAAGGTTTAATGTATTTTTGTAGGATCCCTTTACAATTCCCACAAGAGAATCCTACTAGGAAAAATAGAGCTACAAAAAAAGTTTTATATTTGTTTAAAAAGAGCAAAACCAAACCCGATTGCCAGGTATTACCAACTGCATCATATTTAACAGGTGAAAGATATTTGAGCCCGATGTGACTCGTCGGTGCAGTTGCTATCACTGGATAATGTGCCTTTACAGCTTGCCAGGTCTGTGTCAGAGACGTGCAACTACATGTGGCCAGTTTCTTTCCTCCCCCATCCTGGAAAAATAGATCCCTACTGTCTAGCCATGGAGGAGTATGCATTTTTTCCCCAGTATATAATCTTTGGTATTCCTACAGAAGATGCTAAATATAAACAGTGGTGAAGGTACCTTTGACTAAATAAGCCAAATGTGGCAGAAGGGAGCTCCGCCTGGTCTTAGGGGCCACAGCGGGATTTATGGGCCAGATCTGAGGATTTTCTGAGCTTTGGCGTTTTCTGACCAGCCCAGCCCACGTGGCATGACAGGGAAGGCTCAAACCTGCAGCCTTGTTCACTTTGCCCCGGTGCAGGGACAGCGACGCACCACGTGTGGTGGGACAGGAGATGGCAGTGGGGCTTTCCAGGTGATGCGGTAGTGGTGCTGAGGAGGGGGACAGCAGGGTGGCCTGTTGGGCTGTTAGGATGGCGGTGATGCTGCACCCCATGTCCTGCTCCCCCAGGTGGTGCCTGGTTCTGCCTGCGTGCAGCGGGCACTCCAGGAGATGCACCGTGCCCAGCAACCAAGCTATGGAGCTGTGCCTCCTGGGTCTGCAAAGACATGAGCTGTTTGAGTCCAGGGCCACCTGGCCTCCCTTTATGCATCCTTCTGGGAAACGGGCAGAAGTTGAGCCCTCTGTCCTCCTCGAGTGGCTTGCAGTCGTAGAGCAGGGGAGAGCAGAGGTGGTTTGATTTCTAAAGGCTCCTTTCTTTTTGTCCCCAGATCTCAGGAGCTGCACCTGAGAACCGAGGCGCATTCCTATCTCTCTGACCTGACTAAGCCATCGGACTTGGAGTTCATTGAAACCAAGAGACCGCGCCTGGATCTGCTGCAGGACCCCCTGATGCGGCACTCGCCTCTCCTGAACCAGAGCCAGCAGGGAGGGACAGAGGATCTCTCAAAGGTAAGGGGACAACGGCCTGGGATGCTAGCTGGGTGTGGGGTCTGTGTTTTGGGATCCCCTTGGCTTGTGTAGAGCTACCTTTGAGGCTCTGGGCCGCTACTGAAATCAGTGTAGATGGTGGTTCCTGATGCATCAAGCAGTGCTTGGTGGTGGTGGATGAAATGGGGTGACCATTTTGGGGACACAGAAGTGTATCAGCTTTCCCCATAACTTTTATAGTCACGGGCTTGCATTTACTGGGCTATTAGATGCACCAGAACAATTAGGAAGCTCCTGTAGGCTGAATTAGGGATGGTCATGTCTGGCTTTTCTGGATGCTGTGCCCTGATTTGATTTTTTACTTGACCTTTCTCATTTATCACATCTCTTTATTTAATATTGGTGTTTGCAGGGTTTGAATTGGTTGCTGGTGGTTCTTTAATATAATCTTCCCCAGGAAAGCCTCCCTTGTCTTAGTCTCATTTAACAAAGCAAATTGTTTACTTGCAATTGTCCCCTCTGCGCATATAATAAATGTTGCAAAGAGAAATCCCTTGCTTGTGTGCCTATTTGGATTTACTTTTGTGCTCTGTTGGGGTAAATTGTATTTGATTTTACCTCGAGCTTGGACGTATTCCTGGCTGGCAGGAAAGTCTTGCTGGGTAAATATGCTGAGGGCAGCTGGCTTGCGCTGCCAATGCGAGCTCCAGCGCTGTGAGCACCGAGGGTTAATGCGGCTGCAGGCTGGGCTTCGGAGATGTCCGAGCCCTCAGTGAAATGAAAGGGAAGTCAGCACCCTTACCTGGGACCACGGGATGGTGTGCTGTATTGCCGTGGGAGCTGACTGAAATAACACGTGGGCCAGAAAGCTCTTGCTTGGGAGTGCTGGGATATTCAGACATCTCTTAGCAGTATAGTACTGATGGGCCTTACATGAGATCCCTCTGACCTGTCTCGAGTGAGAAGGACATTTAACTTTGGGGTCGTTCAGATGCCAAGGGAGGCCTGGCTGGATCTCCTGCGGGAGAGGGCTGCAGGGCCTGCCTGTTAGGAATGGTGAGCTGATGCTGGAAGGGATGGAGCAGCTCTTTAAGAGCTATGTTTGAACTCGGAGACTACGAGAAATGCACCAGACACATCAGCTTGCTCTCCTTCAGCTCTTGATAGTGTGTTGCCTTGGAAAAGGTGCCTCCAAGATGCTGCGGCTCTTTTGTGTCCCATCTTTGCCGCTCCCTCCGAGATGTGTCTTAACGAGGCGATGCTGTGACCAGGAGTCTGCTCTCTGGGCCACTGGGATGTGTTGTGGTGGCTCTGAACCACACTACCCGTGGGATGCTGGGTTGGGTGGCTGATGGGGAAATAAACTGTTGGCCACGAAACAAAAAATATCTCCCTCCAAAGATGTGAGGAAACCAGGACAGCTTTTCTGTCTGCGCATTATTTCCATCCCTAGTTCTGTTCTGCTTCTCACCGGAAAACCACGTATTGTCTCAGCTATTTGTTTCTAATAGGCAAAGCCACTCTTGAGGCATTAGTTGGTGAGTTCAAGGGGCTGCATTTGTTTCTTGGTCTCTGACACGTTTCCAAGAATTACATGCATTTTATGGGGCTTAAAACATTTGTTAATGAAAGAGAGAGAGAGAAAGCTGTGAGATACAATTCAGGAAGACAAGATTATGCTTTTAGTGGAGCCATTTGTAATTTCAGGGTCTGGAAGGAAGAAGAAGATGTGGTGTTTCTGACTGGTGAGAGCCTAAGTGGAGCTGGGATTAGCTGCTCAAAACTAGCAGGGGCTGTTTCCAGAATGGGTTTGATGAAGCTCACTGCAAGACTGGGATGATCTCAGTGCTGTTCAAGTGGTTGGGAGCAGAAGGCAAGTCTGGGGTGTAGGACCACCACTCTGAAGGTATATCTGCCTTTGCAGCTTGGGAAATTGGATTAATAGCAGTCTTTTGGCTTTTTTTTTTTGAGCAGTTATCCTCAGACTAGTCTATAAACTGCTTGTGGACATTAAGGTCGTGGTAAAGCTCCTGCAGCTGATCCGTGCATCGCCCTGAGCCTCAGCGTGTTAGAGAAGCTGTTCTGGGTGTGCTGGTCCAGAGGAAAAGCAAAGAGCTGAGACTGGTCTTTGGCCACAAGCTCTGGACACTTGCATATCTGGGCTATTTACACATGTAAAACTACTTCTTGTGTCCATGCTAAGCCACCAACAGTTGAATTCAGAACTGGGCTCTGATGGTGTAAATCACCATCTAGAACAGCTGATAAAGACCTTCCGAAGAGGCTCTGTGCTGAGCTCCATGACTGCTTTCAGCTCCTCTGCCTGGCTGATGTGACCTCCTAAAACACCACGTCGTGATGCAGCCCGTCCTGGCAGCTAATTCCCACTCCGCTTCATCCCTGTGGACGCTGGCCCACGCTTCACTTCTAGCACCACCGTGTTTTTCCTGCTTGCTCATGTCCTCTGTTCTCAGGGGTTATTCTGCAAGCTTCCTCCCTTCCTGCAAGCGCTCTGCAAGGTGGGTGCAGAGCCAGAGGTCTCTGCATCTGCGAGCTGCACGTGGACCAGAGCGGTGGCACACATGTGGTGGCAGGACATGTGTCCCAGAGCGGTGGCACACACGTAGCAGCAGGATGTGTCCCAGTGACCAAAGCTGGAGAGAGAAATGTGCTGTTCCATCTGTGCTGCTGACTCAGTGCCTGACGAAGTCATTCGATACTTTATCTAGGGCAGCTTTGCAAGCCGGGCGAGCTCTTTGGGTGAGATGCACCATGTGAGCCCAGTATTACTAAACACGCTGGTGGTTGTTTAGAGAGAGTATTCTAGGAGTTGTTTGCTTACCCCTTACCCCATTCCATGTTGTTGCAGTCACTGCGTGGGGAGGAGCTCAATTTACTCATCCAAGTAACAGCACTAGGACTGCTTTTTGTGGTGATTTTGCAGATGGAGCTAACTTTTGCACAGTAAAGAGCTTCACAAAACCCTCAATAAAAAGGTTAGGGCTTTGCTTTCACACTCTGGGTGCCAGCCTGACTGTCCCAAGGGACGTAGCTGTAATGCCCCAGCAATGGATGTTGCTTTCAGGCAGTGGGTACCTGTTGGTGTCTGGTTTCAGAGCAGCAGTGGAGCTGAGATGCAGAATCGGGTCTGTGGTGGTGTGAGTTTAGCACGTCCCTGAAAACTATCGGTTATGTTGGGTTTACCAACCTTCAGCCCAGAGGAGAGAGGTTAACACCATTCCTGCACATTTCCAAGGCCTTTGTTTTGGGCCATAATCTGTGCTCTGAACACAGATGAAGTAATTGATGTGGCAAATGCTGGTGACAGGTTCCAGTGTTTTTCCCATTACTACCACCAGAAGAGAAGTGGATCTCTTAGGTCTTTTAGTCCTCATCTACCTCTCCCAAACATGGCGTGAGCTGGGCCCCTTTACCCCATTCAGGATCACTGCAGCCTTGCTCCAGGCGAGGCTTGGTTTGTAAGGAGAAGGTAATGCCTTCTATTAGATCAGCGCGTTATAGCTGGAGAAAACAGACTCGCTTTTGGGCAGCGTGCCTTTTGAAAGCAGCAGCTTTACAGCTAAATCTCAGTTGGTCTAGTAAAAGGTATTGCCTTTCCTTATGAACATTGGATTGCTCATATCCTCGAACACTGGTGTTTCTTTTCAAGCTGGGGAAGAAAAGATTGTTTTCTTGCCTGCTTTCCCCCACTTGAGCATCTTTTTCCCTGTAAGAGGGGTTGCTGTGACGTTGCTGCAGTGCGTTTAGTCCTGTGCTCCTGCTGCTGGACGGAGCCAGGAAGGCTCAGGCGAGCTCAGTCTGCTGGGGGAGAAATGAAATCTCCCCGTGCCCTCTGTGCCAGCGTGGGCTGACGCTGCCTCCGAGAAGGTGCTCCCTTGAGCTGGCTGAGAATAACCAGGCAAAACTACAGCAGGACTGTTTTTTCAATCACTGCAAGCCTGGATGTGAGATTTGTTGGAAGAGCTGCCATGATGCAGATTTGCCGGGTGTGCTCTTGGCAGAGATGCAGGAGCTGGTTCCCAGGACCCTCGGTGGCTTCTGCTTTCTTTCCGATAGAGAAAGTCACGGACCTCCATCACGTAACAGCAGATAGGAGTAAAACAGACGGCTCCAGAGTGGGCCAGTAATGTATCTGCACGATCCCCTGTCTCTGCGCATACGTGCGCAGCTGGTGCTGCGTGCAATCCTGCCCCGTAGGGACGGTGAGCGTGGTGCGTCTGGTTGAGCAGCGCCTGCTCTCCCCCCTCCAGAGCTGGAGGTTAGTCCTGCCTCTCCCACCTCTTCCTATTCCCTTTATGCTTCCACTTGTTCTTCCCATTTCTGAGACTGCTTTTCCACCACGTACGTGGTTTGCTGCTCCTTCCTATAGGATGTGAGTCAGTTGTGATCTGCATTTAGTCCCCTTGCAAGGGCTGGCTGGCTGCACTTATGCGTAGCCTATTGCTACAGCAGGAATATGCTTATGGGGAGCCATGTAGTCCCACGGGTACGGGGCTGGGTGGAGGCTTAGGAAACCTGAACCTCGCTGCCTTCTGCCCTGGCAGGCCGCTGGTCACTGGGTAAGTCTCTTCCCCTTTCTGTATCTCAGATTTCTCCATCTGTACAAGGGACAATGCCACTTCCCTCTTTTGTAAAATAATTAACAACTATTGATGGAAAAAAGGCTATTAAGAAGCCATGTGTTGTTAGGACTTGGACTCTGCTTTACATTGTTGAAGGGTTTTAATTTCTTCCTTTTCTGCATGAGTGTTTATGTTGTGCTACAGACTGAAAAATGGAATAAGAAAAGGGAAGGGGGGAGTCTTGGAAGAGACAGCACCAAGGCCAGGAAATATGTATGGCAAAGCAGAAATTAGGGCAAAGGGTATTTTGATTTGATGCATGTTAATGTAGCTTTAAAAGCAATTAATTGAAAAAGGAGGAATTAACACATTTAAAATGCCTTTTTAATGATGCATTGAAGCCAGCAGCATACATGCCAAATTTCACACTGGCTGCCCGTTCCAGAGCCCAATTTACAATAAACTCCTGGAAAACAGGCTGGGGATGGAAAGGCTCTTGGCTAGCCTGCTAACCCCTGCCCCGGCCGCAGGCTGGCAGAGCACCGAGGACAACCGACAGGCCTTTCGGGAGCCCTGCTTCCTCCTCACCGTGCTGGACGGTGCCTTGGCAGTGCTGTTCCCTGGTAGCTGCTCCATCCCTTGACGAATGTGCGGAGGGAGAGGAGCGGGAGGCTGGGGACTCCCGCAGCAGGGTTTGCCCCAGCATGGGGAGGGATGCTTGGAGGGGCAGCGCCGCAGCTCCCAGCACGGATAGCTGGGCGGGCTGGCTGGTAAATCACCAGTGCCTTCTGCTCCGTGGCTTTGTTATGGGAACATTGATCTGTTGCTGGGATTAACCTCTCAGAGTTTCCAGTGGGTTGGTCTTGCAGTTATTAATGAAACTGGCTGGAACTTGTGTTGACCTTGGCAGAGGCCCCAGTTGGCTTGGAGGTAACTGGCAAAAGCATAATCTCTAATTGAGTAATCCAGTGCTGGGGGAAGGGAGCGGAGGGGGTGGAAATGCAGCAGTGCTTTGAACTGGGAGAGCTGCGGCGCTCTGACGGGATGCGTAGGAGTGGAGCGCTCAGAAAGGTGCTGAGCACGGCAGCCGCTGAGGGAATTAGCAAGGAAAAGTGAGGCGGCATCTCGGTTCCCGCACCCCGAGCTCCCTCTTGTAGAAACCAGCCCTGAATTCCAGCGCCTCCCCGTGATTTATTGCCGCGGAACAATAGCGCAGAGGGGCTGGAGAGCGAAACGAAGCTGTGAGTGCTGGCCGTCCCTGGGCGCGTGTCCTCCCGTAGCCTCTGAGTCTGCGGCATGGATCACGCTGGGCTCTCCCTTCCCTGCCGGAGGTTGTTTTTCACTTGGGAAAAAGAGCTCTGGGCTCATTCCTTGGGCTCTTGATGAACGCCTGCAAGCAGGGACCCAGCGACAGCACAGGGCTGTCCTCCTTGACCGTGCACCTCTGCTGCAGGAGAGGGAGCCATTTCCTTGTCCAGCTGTGGCTGTGCCCACGTCTGGTGGGGAGGGGGTGGCTGCCAGGGAGCCCCATGGGACACCCAGGCAGAAGGATCCTGCGGAGCGGGGGTGGCACTGATGGAGAAGGGACACGCCGATGCTGCCAGCACCCTGCCACTCGTTCCGGGTTATCTGAAACCCAAGTGAGATGCAGAGCTCTGTGCCAGTGCGTGGCTTGATCAGCCCTGTGAAAGGTGAAATGCCTCAGATGACTTGCCACGAGAAGAAGAATAATTCTCACCCTGTGAAAGGTGAAATGCCTCAAATGACTTGCCCCGAGAAGAAAAATTCTCGCCCTAAGGACTGCAGGGTGCACAATGTGAAGCCTGCACATGCTGCATGGCTTCCCAGCTGCTTCTTGGAGGAGCGGACTTCTATGGAAATGGCTCTAACCTTAGGTCTGAGCAGTGAAATGCAACCATTTTAGTGGGTACAAACATACCTGTGTCTCTCCTGCTTTTGTCCTCCTTCCCCTGCGGAGAATGACATTTCTTATTAACTCTCCTTGCAGCCTTCTTGTCCGGCAGGCAGGCTGGGCTTTCCCCGTTGTCCCAAGGCTGGTGGTGCAGTTGGGCGCCCATCAGGAGCGAGTAGCGTGGTGTTATTGAGTTCAGCAGCTGTAGGAGGATCCTCCTGTGACGTGTTCAACATCCACCCATCTGCCATGCGGTTGCTCATGCTGTTGATTTGTGCTTGATAAAAATCTGATTGCTAAAATGATTCGTTGGGGTGGGGGAGGGGGGGGGAAGCTTTGCGTTAGGGCAGCAATGATTCAAAGCTATTTCTGGGAAGATGAGGGAGATGTTGGCATTCTCTGTCATTCCAAACATATTTAAAAGCTGAAATATTTGCATTGTTCACGTTGTCACAGCGCAAACACTTCTGGCTGGATTTCTCCTTTCCCTTGCTTTCCTCCCTTCTCCGAAGATCGTTTCCAAATCGCAGGAGGATGCGTGTGAGTGTGTTGACCCCCACTCACCTGCGCGTGAACACACACATTCGGGAGCGTGGGTCTGCCTTGTGCAAGCAGTCTGGCTCTCGTGGCATGCCCGGGTGTTCGTTGCATCGCCCGCTGTGAAGTGGCTGTGGCAGGATGGCTGCGAGGGCTTGTCAGCAGCCCGTGCCGTGCACCAGCTCGGGATGGGAAGCCAAGGGAACAAACAGCTGGAGGAGTGTTGTATCTGGAATGGGGTGCTCCGTCCCGTGCACGGCCTCGTGCTGGTTTCATTCGAAAAATCAGATGCTGTTAGGTGTTGCGTAGTCCTTCCAAGATGTTCGGCTCCTCCAGCCAGCCCTGGGGTGGGGAGTAAAGGGAAGGAGCACCGAGATTGACAAGACAACTGATTTTATTCCATTTTTCAGCTGAAGTTCCTATGGCTGAAGAACTGAACTGTGGCCTGAGAGACTCGGGCACGGTAGGGAAAGCCCTCGTGGGCTGTGGAAATGCTCTGGAGGCAGGATGTAAAAACTGAGCTTGACCTTCCCTGAGCCGCCTGCAGCCCAGCTCTCCCCTGCCCCAGCTGCTCCAGCCCGCGGCGGTCCCCGAGCCACGGAAAGCGGGGCTGAGGCTCAACAAGGCTGGAAAACCGACGGGCGAACTGATGGTGCCTCAAGCGCAGGTTGTTGTTTTGCACTTCTTCAGCTCGTTTGTGGTGATCGACATCCAAAACAACCTTTTAAATTGCCTTTCAAGCCGTAGCGGTGGAGAAGGGCGGTGTGATAAGGCTGGCTGCTTCTCGGGAGCCTGCTTCATCATTTACATAATTGGACTTTTCTGTTCCATTCAGTCAATATTACAAGGCTTGCTCAGTGCGACATCTCACCTGATCTGTTTGAGGGAAAGAAAGTCCCTTGACTTTTTGTGCCTCACCCCTGTAACTGGAAGAAATACTGCCTTTTTTTTTTCTGCTTGCAACAGGGCAGCGTTGTGAGCTGGGTGTGCTGCTTGGAGATTTTTTCTTCTCCATCTTTGAAGTGTTTGTACATGCTATGTGTATCTGCTTTCTCTTTAATAGCAAGGATTCTTATGTGCCCTGTTATGTCCTGGAAGTACAGGGGAGCAAAGCTAGTTTGCTGCTTAACTTTGTCAGTCCTCGGGTGGGACTTAGGAAATGGGGTTGGTGTGGCAGAAACTGGCACTGGTCTCCTGTGCATTGCTCCAAAGCACAGGGATGGTGCAGGGTGAGGAGGGCTATGCCAGCTACTGTCCGCCTGCGGTTAATCCATTTTTGCACATTCATGGTAAAAAGAAACTCCCACCTGGAATAAATTTCCAAGGAAGAATTCAGTCCTGGTACCAAGAGTGAGGTCCTGGCTATTTTCTTCTCTCCCTGCAGTTTCAGCCTGATCTGGGTTTCTTCTCTTCTCCTCATCTTCTGGGAGGGGGTGTGGGTGCTGTTGGGCACAAAGCACTGCTCCAGCTCCCACCGGATCCAAGCGCCCTCCAGGATGGGATACGTGATTCTCCCTGCTTCCATGTGATCTGGCTGGTTAGTGCAGGTGACAAAGCAGCAGGAGGTTGTTACCGATTTGCAAGCAGGTATGTCTTCTCGCAGATGAACTTGGCCTCCCTCCTTGTTCAGCGTCCCTGTATGCCCCTCCTCGCCAAGGGTCTTCCTGGGGAGGGCGAGGGATTAGGTGGGAGCAGCTTGGGCGTCTTCTCCGTGAACATACAGCACCGAGCACGTTTTTGGTGCTGTGCTTTTCTATCATTATGAAATGCAGCCCATCCACAGTTCTGACTCACACAATGAAGCCAGTGAGTTGTGACACCGATCAGATTAATTTTGTGTGCTGCGTTTTGAGGAGGAGAGGTATTTCATGCTAAATCCTTCCTTCCCAGCACTGGGTGGAAAGCCGTGGAGGAGATGCAACAGCAATCGATGGTGTTTGCCTGCTGCTGCTAGAGGGGATGGAGTGGGGGAGTGATTTCAGACATGGATTTGGCAGAGACGAGTTGCTGCTCTTTGTGCCTGTGGTGATGGAGCTGTAATAACATATTGAACATGGCAACAGCCCTTGCTAAAACTCCGTGACTTCACGTCTATGCTTCGTGGAGCCTCATCTCTTAACACTCTCAGCATCGATAACAAGAGAAGAGCTGTTGAGTGCCAAAGGGCCTAGTTATAATCGCTCACGGAAAACCTCCTTTCTTTTTGGACCCAAACCTGCTTTTTAAACATAAAAACTCTTTGGCTGTGTTTTAGGCAGAGAACATTCAGAGGGTTTTCTGGCTTGCTCCACCACGAAATGCTCTGCAACTTCGCGCTGCATGGGGGGGGCCGAGGGGCGATGGACACTTGGTGTGCGTCAGGAATGCTGGCTGCGTGCTCAGCGAGCAGAGAGGGGTTGTTTTAGGACAAGCTGACAGGCCCTTGGCTTGTTCTGCTGCTCTCGAAAAATGTAATTCTAATTCTTGGCACCTTTCTCCAGGAGGATAAGGAGCAAGAGCGCGGTGGAGCCTGCTCTCTCTGCCCTTAAAAATGGGCTTTTACCCAGTGGCAGAGCTGGCTCAGGGCGGGAGCGATGTGCTCTGTCCTACCCCTGGTTTGGTGAATTGAAAGCGGAAATTAGTGGGGGAGAAGCAGCGTGGGATGAAATGACCTGAACCACCTCCTTGCAGTCCTGACCTAGATCTAGTTACTCTTTGGTCATCTTAGCGCTCTGACCGAGCGTCTTCTGCGTGTGCCAGTGCTCAGCCCAGCTTCTGCTCACCTTCATCCCAGCCAAGGACTGGCAACCCCTTTAATTCCGCAGCCGGTACCTTTTCCTGCACCCAGTACCTTTTCCTGTGGGATGCAGGGGAGGAGTGGAGCACTGTCCTCTGGCAGTGCCAAGCAGCAGAGGAGGAGGTGGGCAGCAGATGTGGGGCTGCCCAGTGTGTGGTGCCTCCGCCACATCCCGAGGGGCTCCCCACGGGGCTGCGGAGCCCGCAGCACCCCACTCCAGCGCACGCTGGCAGCGGGTTTCTCCACTGCTTTGGCACTTTATCACCTCCTCTGCCTGCACGATAATGCTTCCTAGGCTTGCCTTTGAACAACCTGCTCTGATTGCTGCCCTGACAAGGGACATGGCTGATTTCTCTCCTCCCTGCGCTGTTCCCTGAGGAGCAGCAGTGATCGTTTCTGCCTTCTGATCTCCGTGTTGGATGCCGTTGTTCCCATGGCTGCTTAGGAAAGAGCCATTGCCTAGTGCAAATCAAGCCGTCCCACGTGGTTACGTGACCAAACCAAGCACAGGCTTTTATTTCAGGCTGTTTTTCAGGTCTGCGTTATTTTATCTCGTGCCAGCCATCACAGGTATGACACAGAGCAGATTGCCCCCAGCAGCTAATGTGTTTCTACCTCGGCAGCAGGCAGAGTGGCAGATGTAAACACAGGAATGTTACAGTCTTTCAAACACTAAAAGCTACTAAAGAATAGGCAGGTATGTGTATATAAATATATAGTGTGCATTATATTTAATAATGATATTAAAATATATTTGGAGGGGGATTTGTAAATTCATGCATCCATGAATGTTTCATGTGTATATACTTTTTCGCAGGTTTTTAAGTAATTGAAAAGCCTACATTTTTTACGTATATGTGTGTGCACACACACACATATATATGCTGCCTCATATACTTGTAAGCTATTTTTTCAAAGGCTTCTTCTAGCTGTGCAGTTCAGTCATCCTGCCTTCAGCAGCCTCACAGAGAAAGGCTTAGAGTCTCGAGCAAAGCTAAATATTGATTTGAGTCAATCCGGGTGCACTTGGAGACATCACTAGTGTTCATGAATACAGCATAATCGCTGATTGGAGTGGGGAAATTTCATCATAAAGGCCCCAAAAGGGAGGTTTATTATTGCTTTCTTCCAAATGCCTGAATTTTATTAGCTTCAGTCATTCTTGGCAGGGCAGTGGAATGGGATTTTATAGTTAGCAAAGGAAAAGTAAACACAGTAATCATTTCACAGCCCTGTGCCTGCCAAACCAAGATGGAAATTCCAGCCTTGGTGGGAAGCTGCTGCTTTGCTAACAGATAATAGCAAATACACTGTGGGCTTATTCTTGCTATGGGAGCTGAGATGTTTGGGGTTTTTTTCCTGTAACATCCTGGCCTGGAGAGGCAGGGGTGCTTCATGCTTTTATGCAGGAACAGCCTGGGCAGAGGTTTGCAGTTTGAGCAACTCCCAAAGCCATTCACAGTTAGAAACGGTGCTTCTGCCCTGAGCCTTCTGGAGCTGCTTTATCCGGCGCTCTTGTTGGTATTTGGTCTTTCCTTGGTCAGTTTTGCTCTGATCGCGGAGCTGAGTGATGCTTGAGGAGTGTCACACTTGAGACGCCGTGATGGTCCCTACACCCTGAGACCATCTCTACCTGCTGAATTGGGGGGTAAAAATATTATGGCAAAAAAATTCTCAAAATAAATCCAAAACTCTCATGAAAGGTTTGTTTTGCATGTTTTTCTGGGCTTGTCGAGGTGGAGGGCTGGGCTGATGGCTCACGTCTGGACCAGCTCCCGCCTGCGTTTCCTGCTGCCGGGGGACGTTATTTCCTCCCACCTTCCTGCCCCACCGGCTGTGGGGATGGCGGTGGGGATGGCCAGCACTGCTGCCCCCCCTGTCTGCCGCCCCTGGGGCTCAGGATGCGGCCTCCTGATGGAAAAGCAGGCGGAGCAGCGAAGGAAATGGCTACTCAAACAAGCGGCGAATGTCGAGGCACCCCCTTCCACGTGTCTGCACAATTATTAGAACAATAAACCATTGAACGCAGCCGGCGGCTGGCTCTGATTGATGGTGCAGCTGATGGTTGCTTTGTACCACCCGTGCTCCCTGTCAGCACGTATCCTGAGCGCGGCGGCATGTCTTGGTTGGTGCTACACCCGCCTCTTCCAACGCACAGAGATGCCTGCAAGCAGCCGGGGCCATGCCCCATATCCCTGCGTGTGTCCCAGGGTGTTGTCGTAGCACCGCTGCTTGTGGGGTGCTTGGGGTCGTGGCTGGTGCATGTGTTTTGTATGTCCGGGGGGGCTGCCGAGCTGCCGGTGGATGCCTCGGGCAGTGGAGGGGCAGGTGGAGGCATTGCAGGGCCAGCACCTGCTTAAAGGGGAGATGCCAAAATGAAGGGGGAGTTAAACAGGCTTCAGCGGTATGTGGGGGACAGATGAGGCCACTAAAAGCTTCATTAAAAGCCAAAACAAGCTGTTTCAAGGGAAGGGCTTTTTTCCCCTCACGAGCCTGTTCTTTACATTGGTTAAAATTTTTTCAAAAGCATCTAAGCAGCTGTGAGCCTTGTTTCACGCTTAAACAAGTTTTCCAGTGCAGTCACCTCGAAATGGAAGTCGGATCGGCTTGGATTCCTGATGAAGTTTCCTGGTTTTTTTTTCTCTCAGCCAGTGAAGTTCACAGGTCAGATTTAGCAGTGACCCCTATCTGCTTCCAGGCCACTCAGTTCAGATCTCATGTGCGTGTTTGAGTCTCAAGATATGCGTGCGTGTGTACTGAAATGTTCTGATAGAGACTTTACTGATAAAAATTGAACTTTTGGGATCTTACTAGATTTTGGGGGCAGGGGAAGTCTTTGGAGTATTGCCATTAAGTCCGGTTTTCTTGCAGTCTTAGAATTTCTGGTTTTTACAGATGAGAGGTATTTGATGTCCCGCTTTATATACCTGAGAGCACAGCTAGAATGAGCCTGTACATTAAGTGACCCTAAAGACATTAGAGCAATGAAGTGGTGGCATGCAGTTGGTGAGGAGAGCTCTGTGGATGGCTGTAGGAGCAGGAACTTCTGTTTTTCGGGCTGACACAGTTGGAAGAGGAGCTCCTGGGAGTGAGCAGGAGTTCGGTGCTGGGACCCGTCAGCCCATGCCCAATGTGCTGGGAGTCCCCAGGGGAGTTGCTGGTGATCCTGGCTTGGTGCAATGGCTCTTGCATGTAAGAGGAGGTTTGGGCTGGTCCCACAATGCACCTCAGCCTCCGCTCAAACCATCTTAGGCCTTGCTTGCATTTCCTTTCTCCATCAGTCAAGCTCCTTCTCAGTAGGCAGCTCAACTTCCAGGATTTGGGGGAAAATAATTTGGGTGATGGTTGTGCAGGGAGAACAGAGGGAGGGAGTGCGAGCAGCCTTTAGGTATGTCTTACTTGCGGCGGTGGTTAAATAGAGCTGTCTTCATTCATTCCTTTTCCTCCCTTCTCAATCTGATGCCCCTTCAAGCCGACTTCCCGATATTAATACCGTGTGCCGGTCCTGATTACCTCCCTGACAAATCCCTTCTCGACAGGGCCGCCCGGGTGCTGCCCTGAATGGACCCCCGTTTGGATTTGCGTGGCTGAGGAGTCCCTGCTCGCTCCTCTGCCTCCTTCCTCCTCCCTGGCAATAGGAGGAAATTTAAATGTTTCTGAAGAGCGACATTTCCATTTCAAAAGCTGTTCGCTCAAGTGCGTCTGGAGTGGGATTTCTCTCCCCCCACTCCTCTCTGAATGGGAGCTTTAGAAGTCTCATTTCCTCTGCTTGATAACACCAGGCTGAGAAGGGCTTTTGTCTTTTCATTTCCCCTCAATTTTTTATTTTTAAATAAGTGAGGTTTTTTAGAAGCTGCTGTGGTGGATTTTGTCTCCCCCATGTTTGTCCATGTGCTGGAGGATGCACCTGGTGTCACCCAGTGAATGAGCTGGAGCTTCCTGGGGTGCAGGGCAGGACCTGCTCCCTGGCCAAGGGGGGCTTGGCCGGGCAGGGGGCTCCTGCTGCCCTTCGCTGGCTGAGCAGGCACCAACCTGGGAGCACCCTTTCTAGCAGCCTTCTAAGGCTCCTGCAAGCAGAGGAGGAGGTTTGCAGGGCACATCCAAGCTGAGGAGCAATGCGCTGCTCTTCCCGGCCATCCTGAGCAGGGGCTTACGTGTCCCAGCGCCCGTGGACAGCAGTGGGTGTGGGTGGTGCTGAGCCTGGCTCAGGATCTGGCCCCGTGTTTGCAACACAGGATGCTGCAGTATCTTTAATCATGCTGACTTGTTGCCTGCCTGGTTTTTGGCCGGTGTAGCTACGCCAGTAGGGGTGAAATTGGGTTTGTTTGTTTTGTTTTTTTAACGCGATGCTTAGTGGAGGGCAGATGCAAGTGGATGCAGTTGCCTGGCTCCCACCTCTGCGGGACTAATGCGTGCTGATGCAGGCACTGTCACTTGTGCAATGGCATTTGTGCTGGTCACTTGAGTATTGTACTAGTATAAAAGTAGGGAATTTTTTTCTGCAGAGGCCCTTTTTACAAAAGGCAAACTCCAGCATGCTTTTAGCGTGGCATCTAGGGCTTGAGGGCTTTCTACCTTCTTGAGGACCAGCTGGGATTTGGCAGGGACTATTCTAGCATCCTCAAATCAGAGGGAACACGCCTGCTGGGATTAACGTGGACCTTAACGCTACGTCCCTGCCCGGTTGGTGTGCTGAAAAGACTCGGACCTTGCTTTACTGCATGTGGCAGTTAAAAAAGGATGGGTGGTGTTGCAAAAAATAAAAATTTAAAAAAAAAAAAAAAAAAAATGGTGGGAGGCTAAAACTTTCAAAGGCATGGAGTAAGTGTTACGTTCCCCTGAGGTTTGTTGGGCTGGGTGATGGGGTGCTTCCCGGGCTGCTGGAGAAGGTTTGGGGGCTGTGCACCGACTGCCTCCACCCCCCAGGCAGGGGACCTTCCTACCTAAAGAAACTCCCCAAGCAGCAGGCACTGGGAGAAAAGTGGCAGTCATGTGGGGAAACATGTCACCACATGCCGCGTTTCCGTGGAAGACCGTGGCAATTATTCAGAGGTTCCTGTGAAAGCTGCCTGAAGTTGGCCAGTTCCAGAGAAGGCGAGGGTGGTTTGAGCCCCAGCGACCTGCTGCTTTGCTGGGAGGAGCGGTGGCCGGCTCTGCGATGAGTTCCCCCGTTATCTTTAAAATCTGGTTCTGGGAAGCCAGGAGGTGCTAACCCCGCCGCCCTGACTGAGCGCCAAATTGGGCAATTAAAAATTTGCCTCCCTGCCTTTACGCTTAATGTAATTGGAGGCATTTTTCACAGTTTGCTCCTTTTTAAGAGACATCAAACAAGCGCTCGCCTCCCTCGTGTTTTGTTTGCATGCCTCCCGAGCATTTCGGTGAGCTCGGGGCAGCCCCCTCCTGTTGGCCTCCGTCAACCCGAGGGATGTCTTAGTCACTCAGGTTGCGGTTTTGAATATCTGGTGCAGGATTTTGACGTCCTCTTAAGCTGATGGGTTATGTGCCTGGTGTCTTTTTCATGCAACCTTTGCCTCCCCAGCACTGTAATTTCGTGGTGGTTTTCCATCGCTGTAAGCCAGCGCTTTTCCCCGAAGAAATGGTTTTGCTCCTCAAACCGAGGCACTGATGCTTTCCTCCTGGCTTCGGCTGTAGGGTAAGCTGGGT
Source organism: Aptenodytes patagonicus (assembly GCF_965638725.1). Taxonomy (NCBI): domain Eukaryota; kingdom Metazoa; phylum Chordata; class Aves; order Sphenisciformes; family Spheniscidae; genus Aptenodytes; species Aptenodytes patagonicus. Next base: position 5,695,530 of record NC_134963.1, read on the forward strand.
CCCTGCCGCGGCGCGGGAGGCGGCTGCGGGCAGGACCTGCCTGGCAGGCACTGCCACCGTCATCCTGTGCCTGGGCTCTGCAAGGGCTGGCAGAGGGGAGGCTGTAAGGGGCTCCTGTGCCTGCTTGTCTTCCAGGTTAGCAGAAGCCCTGCTTGTTTCAACAGAGGGGTTTGGGTTTGCGAAGGGGAGATGGGGATTTGGGGCTGAGGTGGTATGTTACAGGGGCAATGATGTTCTCGGCAGCACATCGTTGGGTGCAATGTCAGCACAGGTGAAATGATGCGCTGGGTGGCTGCTGGGCGGACACATTATTAAAAGAACACTAAAGTTGCAAACGGAGGAGTAGAAGAGCTTGCTGTTCTGCAGGCTTCCCTGACAACCTTAATTTGTCCTCCCCATTACTTGCTGAAAGCGTCAGGACACTGTCTTTGCTTTACATGACCCTCCGTTCAGCGCCCAGGATGGCCTCCATCTCGTGCCGAGCGGGTTGCTGGCTATTCTGCTTCATCCTTATCACTCGGTGGGTGGTCTCAGGCTCTACCTGCTGTCAAACTGCGACTCCTGCAGTTATTCGTGGCTCTTTTAGGGCACTTGTTGCTGTTGGCCCGGAGCGCTCCACACGTTGCCAGTAAGGTCCTTCCAGCTCAGCTCTTTCCTTTTCAGGAGCACGGGCAGAGTGTGTTACCTGACCTGGAGCTCCCCAGGACCCCACTCCACTCACTTGCTCGGTTCAAAGTAATTTCCCTTAGGCAAGCACCAAAATGAGATTTTTATTATTTTTTTTGTTTTTTACTTGGACACTTTTTCAGAGTTAACAAAAAGCGAATCGCTGGCACAGAGCAGTCTTGCCAGATGTATCAACTGCGCCAAAGATGCTCAAAGAAGAAGTTCCCAGAATCTTTCTGAATGTCACAGAAAGGCATATTTTCCTGTAAACTTGTTCTTGGAAGCAGCAGAGTAGTTTTGGCTGAAATTTACTATTTAGAAAAGAAAAAAAGCCTAAAAAATGCCTGAAGCAAATATTCAGCATGGAAAATTTCAGTCCAGACAGTTAATGTTTTAAAAAACTTAGGGTCAACTGGCAATCCAGCGATGCAGAATAGGCAATGTTAGGCAATTCTTAATGAGAGGTGGAACAGTTAGCTCTTCTTTGAAATGAGTAGATGGGTAGGTGAGAATTCATCACTCCTGCGAAGTCAGTAGGGAACGTGTGCGTTCAACGCAATTATTATCCACTAATGGGGAAACGCAAGAAGGTAATGAAAGGCACAACATCCATTTGCCGCTATAATGCCTTAGGCTTCCGTGGGAGTTTGCCTGAGAGAGGTTTTCTGGATTTGACCCGTTATTCTAGGCTACCTCCGAGTCCATAAGCAGTGTTTGCTGCTGATTCTGTAATACCCTGCGATCTTGAGGTCCAGAGGCAGCATCTGTTAAGGATAACACTGTGGAACGGCTTTTTTGAGCACAAGCAAGTTTTGCAAGACCAGATACTAGGCTTTGGTTAGTGCATTTAACTGTAACACTCGCTGGCGAGGTTTTACCACCCTCGTAAATCTGCTGGTGGGGGTGGGGAGGGAGGGTTAGCATTTGGTACTGGTTTTGCAATTAAATTGCTTCAAGCTGTTGAAACATTGGGGAAGTTTTTTGACCTACTTTCATGCAAGCTTAGAAATTGTTGGGATGTTTTCTGCCCTGGCTGCGTGGAATTCAGCTGGATTACAGGGGAAAGGAATTTCGTAGGCCTTCTCATAAAGTCACAGATTTACTTAAAAAAAAAAAAATCTAAGTAAAAAAATCAGCTTTGTCTTCAGACAGCTTCTTGGTCTCCAGCTTTATGAATTCCCATGAGAGCACGTACTGGGCTGCATCCAGTGAAAGCGATCCCTGTTTTGCTCGTCCCCCCTACCTGCACGTGCTATGGAGCGTAGGGACAGAGGAAGGAGGTGGGTGATGCCTTGTCCCACGCGTGGCACCCCTCGGGCGCACTGGTTAGCCTTGCACAGGAACGCCCGTGTGCTCCTGGCTGGTGAAACGCATCATAGGTGCTCCCCGGAGTCACCCTGCATACACCAACATGCACATCTACATCCTGCTTCAGCAGCCCTTCGAGAGGCTGCGGGGACGCAGCCCAGCCGAGAGCCAGCAGTATTTAAGAATTAAAATCCTGTTTGAAGGGTTGGGCTGCTGAAAGAGCCATTAGTGCAGCAGATGGTCACGAACAAAAGAATTGCAATAACTCGATGTACTTTTCACTGTTCAGGCTCTCTGACTTCATACTTGCACATCTCCCTGGGGAAATGAGAGGTTAGTTTTCAGCCCCTTTGACTTCCCGCCCCCCCCCCCCCCGTCAGTGCTGTCATCTTGGGGCTGCTGATATGCCAGAATGTGTTGGACACTTTTCCAATTAAAAAAAAAATTCCTTTGGCCTGTATTTGGCCCAATTAAGACTTTTATACGCCTGTTTTTGCCTTAAAACTTGATGGATGGAGGTGTGAGGTGTTCGCTCTCCTGCTTGGTTTTCATCCCGGGGTGTGTGGGAGAGCCCCGGGGCTCTGCGTCCGCTGGGGTATGCGATGCTGCTCAGCTGTGGGTTCCTGGACAGGGAGGCTGAACTGCTGTCTCTGCCGTGTAGCACAGCCTCACGTGGACGGGGTTTTGGGAGTGTTGTTAGTTGGTGGAGTTCAGTGGTGTTCGCTGGCTCTGTGCTGCCCTGAGAGGCTCGGGTGATGGAGGCATCCTCGCAGGCAGGCCACCCCGCCTGTCTTACCGCAAGCCCACCCTTTGTTCATGGCTTTTTTTAGGGGGGGAATTAATTTGAGCGCAATTTGAGCAGCCCCAGCCCATCCTGCCTGCTTTGGCAATCTTCTCCAGCCCACGAGGACGTGAGATGTGCGAGTGGGTAGGAATTGGAGATAACACCTCTTACTCCCTGCCGGTGCTGCAGCAGAAAATGCTGCTGCTGGCTGATAATTACAAAATGAACAGACTGTGGAAGAGGTGACGTCAGCATCCCCGAATCTCTGTCCTGGGCTTGGGGGAACATCGCTGATGATCTGGTTTAGAAAGGCAGAGAGAGACCAGGACTTACTGAAGATGATAGATGATATATAGGGCAAACACCATGATGCCATGCTAGAGATCCTGAGGGTCATCCTAAGCAAGCGGCTCTGTTTGCTTGGTACGTGCTTGTGCCACACAGGCACTGACTGGAGGTGTGGAGGCTTTGAAGCTCCACCAGCGTAGTCTTGAAGAGGCAGCCGGTGCGGTCAGGGGATCAGAAAAGTCAAAATGCATTTTGCAGTGAGAGTTAGGTGCAGATGGAGCAGAGCTACTGCTCTGCTGGCTCCTGAGGGTGGGAAGCAGATGAGAAAAATTACCCTTCACAGTGGCTGGGCTGCATCCAGCTGTAGGCGCTGGGCTGACACCTAGCCTTCTCCATCCCACCAACTCCTGCGAGCTCCCTGGGAGCATTGCGAGGTGGATCGGTAATGCAAAATAAGGAGGCGGTGATGGTCTGGTGCAGGTTCCAGCATGTCCTGGGACCAGGGTTGGGGTTCTCACTGTTTCTCTTGTGGACCCAGATGCCAGCGTGTCTGAAGGCAGGGACGTCAAATTTACCCGGAGGCTTACCTGCTCTTCAAGGCATCGACGGGCAGTTGGCTTATCCTTTTCCTTTCCCCTCTTTCTCCATGTCTTTTAAGCCACAGCCTAATAGCATGTAGCAGGCTTACTCCGTTAACATCATCTATGTTGGGAATAAAAACATGTGGAAGAAGCCCACCCCCAAAGCCTGGCCTTGCTCTTTGATAGACTCCTCGGTGATAATTGTTTTCTTCAGTGCCAGCATCCCCTCTTGCTGCAGGAAGGTTTTTGCAGGCTCTGCCCCCTGCTCGCCCACCCTTGTTATCATACAAATCACATAATAATAAGGCCAGGGATAAACAGGAACTACAGTAGCTGTTAGCCGTGTATAAAAACAAATCACATGGAAACAGTATAATTACTGAGAAAATATCAACTTGAGTAATGCAGTAATTGTTTTCTTCCCTCCAGCAGATTTATTCCAGCTCTCCCGGCTCATGCTGGTTTCAAAGTCTGTGACTTCACGTTAATAAGAAGAATTTCACGTTTCACACTGCACTTGTTCAGAGCCTGGAACAGGCTTCTACTATCTGAAGCGGAGGAATATATTTTGATCAGCTTCTTGAGAGTGCTAGGAAACAGAGCACTAGTTAAAATATCTCTATCCATTAGATTCCACCCCAGGCTCTGGGTGGACTCTTGGTCTTTGCAAACCTCTTTTCAACCCATTTTTGTGATTTAGAAGAAGGGCGTCTTCGTGCCTTGCATAACTCTGCGAGCTCTGCTTTTTGGACTTCACCATTGCATGGGCAAGATTTTTTTTTTGCCTTCAGTTTTGGTTTTTCCTTCCTCTTGCTGCTTGTCATTTCCTTTATTTAGAGAGGTGCTTGTGAAGTGACAGTGACCACTTATTTGAGGTCCAGGGACATTGCTGCTCTCTATTGCTATAATCATCTCCTAATACCAGATGATGATGGGTTTTGTGCTGTGACTTGCAGCTGTTCCCCTTACTCAGCTTTGCTGCTACTTTACTTCAGATTCTGCAAGGTAAAAAGATAAAAATGTATCAGAACCCAGGTTTCCAAAGGGTTTTGTACCAAGTAGGAGTTTAAAGATGCTCTGTCTTGCATATTGGCAGACGTGAGATAGTATCTTTTGTTTCACGTGCACAGAGAGAAGTCTTTCTCTCCTGCACTTTTGGCAGGTAGCTTGCTTTCCTGTAGAAAAACCTACCCACCTACAAGCCACTGCCACTTCCCCTTACCATGCCTTAATCTGAACGATGTTTTATGAATACCTCCTTTATCTTTTGCTTCTTGTGGTTGTCCTGCTCCTCTTGGCTTGAAAAAACCCCAAACCACCAAAACAAACAAACAAACAAAAAAACCCTACCCAGTCGTGGAGAACACAAAGCCTTCCTGCTGCAGGAGGCTGGCCAATTTTGGTGTCTAATGCTGGGGAAGTAAAACAAGACAGGATCTGCTCTTTGGGATTCTCCAGAAACCTTTGATGTTCTTCTAGTTTCTCTTCTGAATGGATGCTGGAAACAACCAGCTTAGCTTTCCCGTGCCTCTGTGCTGTTAGGGCTGGATGAGCCCCACATGGGACAGCGAGCAAGGAGTTTCAGATTGCTCCTTTGCTTTCTGTCCCTTGATGGCAGCAGTGGGAAAGGCATTGATGCCTCCAGGCTGCACCCAGCAGTGGTTCCTCCCTGGCTGGCTTGATGTCTCCTTCAGCTAGAACAGGGTTTAGCAGGGTAGAGGAGGAGGAAGGTGCCAGTGAAGGATGCTGGTGTCCTGGGACATGGCCACTTTGTTGGGAAACATCCTCTTTTGCCTCCCCTTGTTCCAGCTTTGCTGTGGATGATGTTGCCCATCCCTTACGGAGGGGAATAGGGCAGAGCTCATCTCAGCACAGTCCTACCAGGCAGGGACTGCCTTTGAAGCCAGGTCCCCTGCGGCTGTGCCAGGCTGTACGTGCAGCCTCCCCAGGAGGGACTTCACCGTGCTTCATCCCCACCAGCAGCGGGCTGGAGGCTGCCCTGCGTGGTTCTGCTTCCCCGTAAGCAGATGCTATTGAGATGCTGAGCGGTGCCAAGGTGGCATCTGCGCGCTCGCCACATTTGACGTGAGCTGCAAGATGGCCAGCGAATAACCCAGGGCCATCATCCGTGTGCCTTGCTAGTCAGAGGAGCACAGATGGGTCCACACCATCTCAGTGCCACTGAGCTCCATCGTGTCACCCTTGCCCCTGCAGGAGGACCAGCCCGGGAAGAGGGTCAGTGGGTAGCCCTGGCTGCTCGCCAGTCGCCCTGAGTCAGCGCGGAGGGGAGGATGCTCAGCCCCAGTTGGTGCAGAACAATGTCGGCTTTGTCCGTGGGCGCAGGGCTGCTGTAACGAAGGTAGCAAAGTTGTGTGACCTTCTTCAGTTGTTCGCCTCCCTCCCCTCCCCAGCAGCTGCAGCGTGCTGGCTGCCCAGCCTAGCAGCGGTTTACAGTTACAAACCAAGCCACAGCTCCTCTTCCTGCTCCCTCCAGGAAAAGAAATCCATCCACTCACTAAGCAAATGAATAGACAAACTTTTAATTACGGTGTTGGGTAGCTGCCAGAGAGGAGCGTCCCGGGTCAGGGTAGGCTATTGGTGTGCCATGATCCCCATCTGCGTGGTTGATAGCTATTAAACAGCTACTTCATCCCAGGTATGTTCATCAGTGGGGGTTGACCTCATCCAGGCATGCAACTTGTGTTTGCAGGAGATGGGCTCCTTCATTTGGAGCAGGAGAGGTGAAGGGTGCTGTGCAGGTGAGGCATCGTGGTTCCGGAATGCTCCTGGGATAGCAGCTCGTTGGGCTCAGCAAAGTCATTGCATTGCTGGAGAAGGAGCTGAGTGTTTTGATGTGTTTTCCCTCTGCCCCCAGCTCATGGTCATTAGAGCTGCTTCCTGTGATGGCCATGGAGGTTACGCTGATCTGTCCGGTCTCTGATTTGAAGGGTCTTGTTGAGCTGAGAGCTTCTTTACCTGGAAGTTAAAAAGCTGGTTTTCATCAGTTCGCTCTATTTTTATCTCAGCTGACCTCGCCTATCCCCCTATTCTCCATTTTTGGATGGATGTGTTTGACATCCGACGCTCAGAGCTCCCTCCAGAATTTAACAAGAGATGGAGGAGGACCTCTGTAAAGGAGGTGGGGGTCCTCTCTCCTCCCAGGGGCTGCCCTCATAGCCCCTTCTTGTTTGGCGTAGTTAATGCTGCTCTTCTCTCCAGCATGGCCATGGCTATGTTGGAGGAGGACACGTCCGTCACTACCTTGTTTCTGTGGAGAAGATGTAGCCTTGAGCTGGCTGCTGAGATGTGAAGTGATGGTGCTGCTGGGAGCTCCTGAATATGGATGCGTTTATTGATCCTGTAGGAATGTGGGTAGCACTGAAGGTGGTGGGAGTCTCCGAGGCTTTGGCAGGAGGAAGAGCTGCTGTCACATCCACAGGAGGCTAACCTGGTGCTCTCTGGAGATACTGGAGGTTGCGGAGCCCTGCGGTGATGTGATCTGGCAGCCGGTACTGCTTAGTCTAGCAGGTTTTTTGAGGGGCGTGTGTGTCTCAGGGCTGGGAATGGGCCAGGGAGCTGTGGCAGCTGGCATGGGAGGTTGAGAGGAGGATCCAAAATCTCTTGGGAAGGAGCTGACCTGGTTGTTTTGTGCTCCCCAGGATCGTGGCCTGCCTGGCAAACTGGAGCCCGTGTCACCTGTGAGCCCTGCTCACCCCGATGCCGAGCTGGACCTGCTGCCGGCCCGGCTGTCAAAGGAGGAGCTCATTCAGAACATGGACCGCGTGGACCGCGAGATCACCATGGTGGAACAGCAGATCTCCAAGCTGAAGAAGAAGCAGGTAAGAGGCTGTGGTCTGGAGGGGAGCACGTGTACTTGCTTCTGTGTGCTGCCTTACATCCCGTCCTTGCCCATGCACGTCCACAGAGGGGAAGTGGCAGTGCCAGTGCCACCAGGATGGTCTGTGTCTGTGCTCCCTGTCGTGATAGGGGTGGTTGCTGCTGTGTCAGCAGTCTGGAGCTGGTAGGTGAAAGACAAGGGAGCTTTGGAAACCTGGCTTGTGGGCTCTTTTGCATGTCAGAGTACCTTAAAGGGAGAAAAATCTGTCCTTGGTGACTTGCCCATGGTCATGCAAGCAAGTGGCAGAGCTGGAAACACAGCCTGAGTTGTCCGTACAGCCCAGTGCTAGCACAAGGTCTTTTCTTTTTCCTTTCCAGCAATTGCTTCTCCCCAGTGCTGTTGCTGCCACTATTATAGTACTGTTGAAAACATTGCTGCGATGTCCTAATGGCCCTTCTGTGCATCCAGCCCCCTTCTGCAGGGCTTTGCAGCTCTGCAGCCGTGAGCAGCGTCTGGTCCAACTCCGGTCAGGGCTGTGCCTGAGCCAGGGATTTGAAACTGATCTTCTCGGTTAGTGCTTTACCCTGTACAAGAGCACTCCCCAGCAGAAGGATCGCCCGCTTGATGTTGCCATGTATACAATTACCATAAACCCATTAAGAGATTAATATGACAAAACCTTGGGGGGACGTCTGTGAAAAAACACACAGACTTAAAGGCTTTCACTTCCTAAAGCAAATCACTTCTCTCTGCCTCTCTCTTACTTGTTGTTTTATTCCCTTTGCTTGGGGCCAGTTTCTAAACTCCCTGACAGCTGCTAATCCTGAACTGCCCGAGAGGAGCGACCTCTCCCGAGGGGTGTGCAGCAGGAATTTGAGAATGGAGCAAAACCTCTACTTGAGCTGTGGGACGGGGCCAGTGCTTCTCGAGGACGAGCATGCAGTTGACCTTCCTCCCCATCAGATCTGTATTTTCCCATACCAGATACTATCCCTTTCTTTCCTGCAAGACCAAGCAGGATGTTTTGGTTTTGTTTTCAAACAATATGGTTTAATTAATGAGAAGGACCTTTTTTTTTTGTGTTGCTTTTGCTTTTTTTCTGCAGAGGTATCGGAGTGCTTAGGGAGAGGGAGCCAGCAAGGGATAGAAGCAGCTGTGCTGGGGGTGTGAGGAAGCAGCCCTGTGTGCTGGCTCGCAGGGGCCAAAGGAAGATCTGGAGCAATGGAAACCACAGAGATTCCTCTTGTTGGGTTTGGTGGGAGCTGGGTGAAGCCAGCCCTTCCCCTCTCCCTCCTTAGGAAGCTCAGACAAAATGTTGGTGTCCTCTCCCAGCTGGCAGTCTGGCTGCCGGTCCATGTTTTTAACTCGCATTTGAGGAAGGAGATGCAAAACATGGTCATTTCCCACTCTGGAGAGGGGCTTCCAGAACGGGATGCGTGCCCAGCGCAGTGGTGAAGGTCCCGCTCATGGCAGCCAGGAGGACTGACAACTGCCGATCCACTGCCTGACTTTTTTTCAGAGATGCTGAGGAGCTGCTGTTGAAGCTGACGGGAGCAGCATATGCTCCTTGACGTTAAAATCAAGCTGTCCTTCCGTAAGGAAATAGGGTTTTTTATTGTTGGCTGCTTGGTTGCTTTATTTCTTCCCTCTGAACAAATTTAACAATTCTTCCTCTCCACAAAAATGCTCTGCTGAGTGGGGAAGAAGGTGAAAGTGGCTGTTGGCTGTAAAAGCATCCTCTCCTCTTCTTTTTTTTTTTAATTTTTTTTTTTTTTTGGCACATAGTGGCAAAGTCATTTGGCAGCAAATCCTGCCCCCCCAACATGGCCTCTTTTCCTCTCCGGCAGGATCCTTCCCCAGCCCGATCCTCCGCAGAGCACATCTGGGAGGAAGCATTTTCGGGGGGCGGGGGGATGGGGGTGTCCTGTCTGAGATGCTTTGGGAACGTTTTGTCCATCTGTGCATCTGAGCTGTCAGTGCAGGAGAAAGACGAGCGAGGGAAAGCAATCAGCCTGAAACAGATACTGCTCCTGCAGGAACAGGCAGCAGAGCAGGGGAGAAATTGTACGCAGCCAGAATACCCTAATGCTTTTCCCCTCTGTCTTTGGGAGGCCTTCTCGGGGTAATTAAATATATTTGTATGGAAAGGCTGTGCAAGAAAAACCCCAACCAACCCCAATCTACCATCTCTCTTTTTTTCGGTTGTTCCAGAAATGGCAAGGAAGGCTCTGCCTGGGCTTTGCAAGAAGCAAACGTCTTCAGCAAGCTGAGAAACCTTCCCCAAACCCTGCGCACCCCTGGCAGAAGGCCACCTCCATCAGCCGTCCCCCGCTCATTCATGTGCCATATGCGCTTAAATCTCTCGCTGAGTCCTCTCTCCCCCTCTTCCTGACAGGGAAGGATAATCCTTATGCATTTATTCCTGGCAGTGGTACCGGGGATCTGAAGGAGAAATAAACTGCTGGGCTGTTCTCCGCAGTGGTGCCTGAGCTTCTCTGGGTGCCGAGCTCGGCGAAGGGATCTCCGGGAGTACAACACTCCCACCTGGTGATGGAGGTGGAGCTGGCTGGGTGGAAGAGCTCCAGGGCTTCCCTTTCCATCTATCTCCTGTCTCAGTTTCCCCTGTTCTCCCCTCGGCTCTTTGAAAGTGGTTTTCAGAGATGCCCTGTGGCTGGAAGCCCTCTCCTCTCCCCTGGGCAGGTGAGGCATCCCGGTACCCAGGTGGTGGCTGCCTAACGCAAGGCAGCGTGGCAGCTGGGTGCGTGTGTAATGACCTTGGCTCTGTCAGGCAGGTCCCTTCAGCACCGGGGCTGGTATGGGCGGGGTGGGGTCTTCCTGAAATGTCACCCACCTTCCTGCCAGCGCTGCAGGCTCTGATGGCCCCTCCGCAGCATGTGGTCCAGCCAAAGGGACTCTTGCCTGGAGAAGGCACCTCCTTCACTTGGAAATGGGTTGGCCTGTGGATGCTGTAGGAGCAAGGGCTATGGCTAACGATGGCATCTTGCATCCCTTCAACATTGCTGCACTGGCTTTCGTTTGGGGAGAGGAGGGGGCTTTCAGGCAGCTGCTGCTGGGAGTGGGGAGGGAGAGAGTGTGGAGCTGTCAAGACTCATCTCTCATCCCGCTTCTCTCCCTGTAAAGGTCACAGTCCCAGCCTAGCTTTTGTGGCAGACCTTTAAGAAATCCATTTTGTCCGTGTCTGGGAACCCTGACCTATTTTGCTTTGCCATTTCCCACAGCTCCCAGGGGTAGCTGTCGCAGGCTGAACCTGCTGTGGTCAGGTGTGCTGCCTGCAGACCCTGCCCGCATCCTTACCTCTAGCATCTGGCCCTTTAATAACCGTACAGTGTTACACCACAGAGAGTACAGTTTAATTCTCTACTGTATTTCAGCTATAATTAGATTTGTATTTTTCTTTTAACGAGCTGCTTTTAATGAGCCTCCACTTACTGGCAAACTTTCATTTCCTGATACGCCATCAAGTCCTCTTGTCTGAAATCACTTACAACACACCCGACCACTTTGCAGAATTTTTGTGGGTTTCCAGAACAATGTAGCCAAGTTTCTGATTTTTTTTTTTTTTTTAACCCAAATATTTTCCCCAAGAGAAGTAGAGGATTTGACTAATCCCTTTTGTGGCTCTTTCTTTGGAGTTTTTGGAGTTTATCACGTGGGAGCGAGGGTGTGCGATAGGGTGCCTTGGCTGATCTGAGGACACTGAGCAAGAGCAGGCAGGTGCCTGGAAGCGCTGCTTCTGCGCCGGGGCTGAGAACTGCTTTGCAGCCTGTGGTTTCAGCCCTGTCTTCTTGGAGAGCTCTTGTCCCCTTTGCAGGGCACTGTGATTTGGGCCACCTGAGAAACAGCTGTGGCTGAGAAGAGAAGGGAGCTTTTGGGCTGTTGCATGTGTGGTTGGAGCCTTCGGTGTGTGCCGTGGCAGCGTGGCTCTTTGCAGGCAGTAAGGGATGGATCCCTGCAGTGCTGAGGAAGGTTCATCCCCTTCCCGGGTGCAGACGGTCCAAGCTGGCTGTTTCCTGGCCGTCCTCATGCGTGGCTGGAGTAACCCCTAGGTTAAGACCCTGACATGGGCACACCGATGCCAATGTGCAGAGCCTGGGCTGTCCTGCCTCTGCCAGAGGCTGATCCCCAGCCGGGACGGTGCTCAGCGGTCTGGCTGACGATGATGGCTTTTTTTTGGCTATATCTTGGTGTTCCCTATGCTGCTGCTTTTCCCTGTGTGGGAAAAGATGTCCACCTGTGGGGAGGTGGAGCATGAGTGGAGTCCACAGCACGGGGTTGCTTCATCCATTTGAAACACATTTAATTTAAGGGGTGTGAGTTTTCTCAGCCAAGCCAGTAGACCTATCTGGGTGCTTAAGTGTTTTCTTGGACTGCATCCTACAGCCCTAGTGTTGCTAAAGGTGTCGTCAACAAGAGCAGAGATGATCTGAAGGAGGAATTAGGTGCCCGCCTTCTTCTCGGACCACCAGACACTGCTGTCTCTAGGAGGACGGTGGTGTGCTCACCTCTGGTGCAAGCCGATTGCTCTCAATCCCAGGTGCATTTTCTTCCTGGTACGAGACTCGCTTGATTTTTCCCCTTGCTTCAACAGGGGATGCTTTAGCTGCAGGAAAAAAATACGAAGATTTGGAGATTCAGAGCTGAGCAGTGAAAAAATCATAGGCGGTTTTTGACAACCGCTCCCTCTCCCGTGCCTGTGCTGCCCCGCAGCTGCCGTGCGCTGCGTGTGCTCTCCCTCCTCGCAGGGAGCCGGTGGCCCCGGGAGGAGCCTGGAGGAATCTGTTATTTCCTCTTTCGGCTGAGCAGTTCCTCAAACTTACTGGAAGGGCTCAGATGTCTCCTCCTGCCTCGCACCCGTCGGGAGAGCCGGAGGCAGAGGTCGTATGTCAGATACACCCACTGACTGCAGCGATACTGAAAAGTGCTTTCTTAGATCTGCTACTTTATAGTTAGTTTGCCATGGCCTGAGTGGCTCGCAGATGGGTAGGAACGCATTAAAAGATTAGTGATCTCTAAAGGTGCATATGTGGATGTGCTCCCTTCTGATTTCCATCTCCTAAGGGGGTAGTTGGCATTCAAGCCAGCTTTGGGGCTGGGTGCATTTTACTGCATGTGTGGTGGGGACGTGGTAGACATGCTCGTGGAGCAGCTCTTGGGCACCTGGATGTTTCTGCTGTGAGTGGGAGTGAAGCTTGGGATGAGACACTCACCTTGGGTTGTGTTGTCCCAGCACAGGCAGACACGTGGTGCTGGAGGGGACGGCGCAGTGTATTTTTGCACACAGCGGTTGCACCTCAAAGCCTAGATACCATGAAACGTGGAGCTGTGGCAATGCAGTAAAGACAGTAAGAAAGCAGAAAAGCCAACAAAACGAGCTTCTCGGCACTGTTGTCTCTGAGGGCAGGTCACCTGGGTGATGGCCGTCCACCCCTACTGGGCTTTCTCTGGTTGGAGCCTGGACTTACTTGGTGGTTTCTGCTCAGGACAGCTTGTCTTGTGTGAAGGGAGGAGAGGAATGAGTCTGAGTCACCTTCCCAGGAGAGCATGATGGCTGAGGGCTGGAATGCGGCTCATGCTGTGCCGGTGCCCGCAGCAGCTCTGCCTGCCGGGACAGCCGGAGCCGCGTGGTGTGTTCACGCTGCAGGCATTTGCAACCTGAGTACTTGGGCTCTCTATGAAGGTTCACCAAAGGGTGTCTTGGTGGCCCATGTCTGAGCACCGTGCTGTCCTCTGCAGGGAGCCCTGTAGCTCTTGCTCGCCCTCTTGAGCACCTTGTGTCTCTCACCTTGGCCGGGAGGACTGCCACATGTCCTGTTGGGCCGACTCTGACCAGAGACGTCAGGATTTGCGGTGTTACTGCCTGCTCTGCCGTACTCACTGGCTCATCTGGCTGCACGGTGCAGGGGCAGCCGGTGCACAAGTCATTTCATCGAGAACAGTCATCCCAAGGCATCTCCTCCAACCACAGTATTGCAAGATAAAGCCGAAGGTGGAGAGCAGCCTTGCTGCTCACCCCTCGCTCCCCCACCACTCCCTGCAGCATGGCAGCAACTCCGGAGGCAGGTAGCAGCAGGGAGCCAGACCGGAGCTTCAGTTCCCTTTAAGGGTTTCCAGTAAAATCATTATTTCTAGCCTCAAACCCTCTCCAGGAGGCTCGTTCAAGGCAGGTCCTTATCCTCCATGCCTAAAAAGCACCAACCCACCAGCACGGGGATGGGTGCCTGGGGCAGGACAGCACTGTGCTTGCGTGGCAGGGGATGTTACTTACGCAGCTGTCCTCCCTCTCCCCATCCCTCCGCGGCCTGAGCCTGCCCATGTCTCGCAGGAAGCCTTCTGCCATGGTGGTTTCTGCCTTGGTCGCAGCACCGCAGAGAGTCTCGTGTGGATGGGGACGGCTGCGTTTCTCGCTGTGACTCACCCTCCTCCTCCCCCCTCTCCTTCCACAGCAACAGTTGGAGGAAGAAGCAGCCAAACCACCAGAGCCTGAAAAACCTATCTCCCCCCCTCCTATCGAGTCCAAACATCGCAGCTTGGTGCAGATCATCTACGACGAGAACAGGGTGAGTCTGGAAACGGTGGAAGTACAAACGTGCGATCGTGCCGTGTCACCCTGGCCAGGGACGGGGAGGTTGGTAAGGGGTAGGTGGGGGATTCCCCTGGGCGAGACTCCTGGGGCGGAGGCTGTGGGAGGTGGATAGATGGAGCCCCTTCGGGGACGGTGATGATAGAGGGCTGAGCCTGAGCCGTGAGGAGCTCGCTCTGCCGTGTGGATGGAGCACAAATGTCTTCTGAAGAACCTGCCTGGGGGGCATTTCCTGCAATCAGCCTTAGATTTGAAGCATTCTGGAGATGCTTCAGAGCCTCGTCTGTTAAATAGCTTGTTTCATCCTCTTTCCCAGGAGTGAACCTGGTCAAAAGCTCTCTCAAAGGATGGGCTTTGGCGTGGTGGGGTGGGCTGCATGGATGGAGGGGGACATCCATGATGCTCCAATACTGGTAGGCCAGCTACAAGCTCTCCTGGCTGCCCCTGAGCCCCCCAGGCTGGAGCAGAAAGGACGTGGATGCAGCCATGGCTGGATTTGTAGATATTTGACACTGTAAATAGCATTAGCAAAGGTCAGGCTGGCATCCCTGGCTCTGGGTCTCTGCCTTGACCTCTCATTTGTTGCACTCAGCCATTGCCTGTAATAGCAGCCTGAGGAGACACAAATTTTGCTGTGTGCTTCAGAGTGATGCTAGGAAATTGGGCCCTTTGGTAGATAATCAAGCATATTCATTTTCATTTAGGTGTTGGATAAAAAGGATGATTTTGCATAAAAGGAAAACTACCAGTCGCTAATTATTTTGAATTGCGAGGCCTGCGATTTCACTGGGAGCTGCAGAAATCCAGGTGTCTGACTCCTAAAAAGGGGAAAAGAAAAAAAAAAATCGCATACCCTGTGCTCCCAGGCAGTGCAATTTTCCTGGTTTTCCTTTTTCCATCTGCTTCTCTCCCTGAGCAATAGGAAACCCAACGCTAGCACAGTCTGTTGTGCGAGTGGGTGAAGGCTGAGGTCGATGTGTTTGAAGCGTTAGCAAGTGCCGGCTGGTGATAGCTTTACGGCCACTGGGCTTTGGGGGCAGGTGCCGAGTGTTCCTCAAAGCCGTTCTCCCCGTGGCACCACCAAGTGTCCTCTCCAAGGGTCTTGGGCTAGATGGCTTGTGCCTCCTGTGCAAGGGGTTAGGTTCAAAAAAAGGAGGTCTCAAACATTTTTATTCCTATTCCCTTGAGCCCCATCCTCCTTGGACATTCTCGTGTACCCAGACCACGTTACAAGGGGAAGAAACGGGTGATGGTGCTGAGGCAGGAAGGAAAGGTGTTCTTCAGCCATTGCATCCCCAGTGGCCTGCGTCATAGCAGTCCCTGTTAGCTGGACCTGGCTCAGGGCTGAGTGTCCTGCCAGACCCTTTTCCTGCTTTGTCACCTCTTGTCTCTGCCCATGCCAGCAGCAGGGTCACCCTTTCCCTCCCGTCTCCCCGAGTCTCCCATCACCTCCTCCACAGCAGACACGATCTGCTCTCGAAGCCTCTGCCACGGCTCAGGGCAGTCCCCTGGGGTCGCTGCCCTGTCCCATGGGTGGTGGCAAAGAGTGCGGAGAGCAGGCGTGGAGTTCTACATTTCTCCTTGAAAGTGTGCGGCCATAATACCTGGGACGCTGTCGCATACAGTGCTCAGAGCTGGTGGCATCCATTTGTCAGCGTGCCCGACTTTATTCCAAGTTACGCTGATCCTCAAAGCCAGGCTGCTACCAGCAGTGTTTTGCTATTAACCTTTGCGATAGGGTTCTCTCATTCCAGCTGGGTGCTCAGCAAGCAAGGGTCATGTCTGACACCAAATGTCTGCGTAATTTCAAATCTGGCTCTGTGTTCGGGTCTGCCTGATCCCTGGGATGGGTAAATGATGATACTTCCCCTGTTCTTGTAAATTCCCCTTGCGAGTAGCGTGTAAGGAAGCCCGTCTGTGGGTAGGAGACTCAAACCAAACAACCCTTCCCTTTTGCTTGATAGAAACCGTAGCAGGCTGGAGGGAAGTTCCCCCTTTGAAGAAGACATGATCTATTGACGGGCAACGGAGAGTCGAGATCGGCCTTGCTGGCCGATTGTAATGGCTGAGGCTGGGTGATGGAAGGACCCTTTTAAGTACCGTAGCAGGGAGATGCTGAGCTGTGGGCTGCAAGGGGAAGGGTGTGCTGAGCCTTGCCGACGGCATTGCCTTTGTCCTGGCTCCAGTAACAAAGGTGGGATCCAGGATGCAATTGTCCTTCTAAAGGGCATCCCCAGGCTCAGCTTTCAGTCTCTCACCTCCGTTGGACACATTTGGGATGCCTTTTGGTGATGACTGCTCTTCCCCTTGGGGCCAGGAGGAGAAAAACTGGGAGAGGAGAGGATGTGGGAGCAGCGTCAGTTAGGATCATGGGTGGAAAAGAGCGGCTGGTGGTTGGACATCAGGGGTTTTTTTGGGTGGGTTTGGTGGCAGCAGAGTATCTGGGTGTACCCAGCCGTCTGTCGGACAGGAGAGCCCCGGGCACGGTTGTGCTGACCTGTGGCTTTGCTGCAGCTTAACACACTTAATTGCAAGATGAGTTGGTAGGAGCAAAGGGCTGTGAGCCAGACAGAGACATACTGATCAAGAGCGCAGAAGGTCACTGAGCCAAATTTTAAGCCTTTCTACCTCTTCTGTGCTGCAGAAAAGCAGTGAAGTTGGATGCCTTGAGGTCTGCTTGCAGGAAAAGTGGCTGTAACGGCTGAGCCAGGGCTCCAGCCTGCACAGAAAGGGAGGAAAAGCCTGATTTACTTTCATCGCTCAGCTTGCGGCTTGCTTGAGAGAGGCAGCGCGCGGTAAGAAATGCAAATAAAAAGAGGATATTCAGGCCTCGGGAAGAGGGGAGAGAGCAAAGCACCCCAGAAGAGCTGGCAAAGCCTGAAACGATCTTTAAAGAGCAATACTGTGGAAGGGGGGAAAAGCTAGTGCTTGTGCTGATGCCAGAGCAGGTGGGAGGCAGCGCGCTTCGTGGAGGGGCTGTCGCCTGGCTCTGGTTTAATTTTTCATGAACCGTGGATCTGTGCTTCACCAAGCACGCGGGTGCCGCTGTGCCCATTCCCACCGCTCCTGCCAGGCTGTGCCGGAGTTACACACTGCATGCAGTTATACCCCGAACAAAGGAGACACCAAAAACGGTCCATGGGAGAGAGGAGGTTATGTGAGGACAGAGCAGCTAGAAACGCCGGAAAATCAAGTTAGCCAGCCATTCTGTGACCTACTTTCCTTTTGGCGATAGCTGTGGCTTTGCAGGGGTGAATGGTTTCTAATTTTAGCTTATGGTTCATTAGGGAAGTCTATATATTTTTCTCACCGGTGCACTGGGTATAGATGAGGGGTTGGAATGCAGGTTGGCGCTGGCCTATATCAGATCTTCTCAGAATTCAGGTTTTCTGATGTTAAACGCCTATCACGCTGGTTTTCCCTCTTGTGACCTATTTAACGCGTACGATTTGAAAAGTTCCTTGGCGTCGGAGAGGATAATTGTGGAAAATGTGACCTGTAATCCCCTCTTGCTACACTCTGCTGGACAAGTAATTGATTTCCAAAAAAAAAAAAAAAAGTTGACTGTACAGATTCTGCTGGGGAAGAGCGGAGAGAAGCTGCTCTTGACTGCGGTGAAATCCTGTATTGTGAGGCTGTATTGGGGAAGAGGTCGCGTCAGGACACGGCGTGTCTTTGCCCTCCACCGCTGTGCCAGAGAGGGGACGCCGCGTGCTGCAACCCACCGCAACGTGGCGAGGGCTGGGACGAGTCCCCCCCGCGTTGCCCCTGCACACTGCGGGTGCCGACGGCTTGCGGCCGCGCGAGCCCATCCCTGCTCCGCTGTCAGCCCTCTGAAAAACTGGGTTTGATGCAGTGCAGGCAGTGGAAGCAGGCAGCAGCGTCTGTCTCGCTCTTGGGATTGAGTTGGTGGAAATCAATAAGATTAAATTTTAATTCGTTTTCTGTCTCGGTGCTTGTTCCTTCAAAAGGGCACAGCTATCTATCTATAAATTCAGCATTATGCTGTAAAATTGGAATTCAAAGGATTGTTTTGAACTTTTTCCACCCCCTGCTGCCATTGTGTCTGTGCGGAGCGTGTTCCCAGCTATCCATTTACCCTCCTCAAATACCTTCATAAAGCCTTAATGCCCCATCCATAAATAAGAGAATAAATAAATGAACACTTTTAGCATTGCAAAGTATAATCTAGCCGTTAACTACGCAAAGGCACTGAGTGTGACTCAGATCCCACGGGGGTTTTATGTCTGTATAACTCTGATTTTCTATGAACTCCTGATTTACATTAGAAAGGGAAGAATCAGGCCTGCATCGTCAGCACGGAGCGGGTGCAGTAAATAAAACCTTATCAGTGAAACGGCTTTCGAGCATTAAATCTGCAGGGTTTTTTTCAAATTCTAGTTTATGTGGTAGTTGGGGTGGGGGCATTTCATATTTGGCTGCCAAAAGGGCCTTGTTCATTTTGCTTTTGTTTTTAATAACACTTATTTTGGGGTTGCCTCATCTTGGCTCAGTGATGCAAGATGGGCTTTCAGATAGTCCGGAGGAAAACTGGAAAGGTCAGAGGTTAGATGCTATTAATGCTTCTGCATGATAGCAAGATTTCCAAAAAGATAAATTGAAATATTTAGCCTGGAGTCATTGAGAATCCTTTCATTTTTTCTCAGATTTTAAGGAAATTCTTTTGGTTGGTTTTTTTTTTTTTTTAATGGTCCTGATGTCTGTTTTTAATGTCTGCTTCAGGATCTGGAGTTCCCAGTTAGGTGCATTGACTTAGAAGCTTTGTCCATGATTAACCCAGACCAGATAATGCCGTGTCCTGCATTTTCAGGTCCTGGAAGTAAGGACGAGAAGTGCAGAAAACCCAAATCTGTTGGAGGGAGGAGCGTAGACCCTGTGGCACGGCTCCGGCTCCTTGGCTTGAGTGACCGGAACTTTCCCATAACTGCTCCACCGCAGAAACTTTGATTTCTAAAAACCTGCTGTACAGTGCCAACGTTCTCAGCAGTTTTGCAATGGCGAACGTTCAACAACAGTTTGCAATGGCAAAGCCTCGTTAGCACCTTTTTTGAAATTAATATGCCTTTAATTGGCACCGTAACCTTGCAGATGACAGGGCGTGATGCTAGGTCTGTGTGTGAGTGGAAACCCAGCTACGGCGGGGGGTTCACCCCTTGGCTGTGGATCGTGTATGAGCGAGCCGACCACAGAAACTGGCTGGCAATGACAAGCCAAAGCCAGAGACCAGCGAGCAACTGAAATGAGTCGGCTTGTCACGCTCCGCACAGGATAGGCGGGGACTGGTATTAACACACAGCTCCAATGTGACCCATTTCCTCAGTTTTCTTACTATTTGTGATTAGTCATTCGTGAGCGCTGCTGCATGCATCTACTGGCCCGAGCCTCGGGAATGGGGCTCCATCGCCGCTGGTGCGGTGAGGAGATGGCTCCAGCCAAACACAGGGAGATGGGGAAGCGGGGAGTGTGCAGGGCACCCGCATCCCATGGGCACCCCTGGAGAGCATCAGCCCCTGGGCTTGGTGAGAGGAGCCTGGCGCATACCAGCAAGGCTGACCGACGTCCCCTGATGCTCAGGGACTTTCGGGTTCAAGGAGAGCCTAGGGGAGGGCACACATCCTCAAGCTCCCGCAGTTGGGTTGGGAGCACCGGTGGTGGCCATCCCTGCTGGCTGCAGGAGCTGGGGAGGGAAGAGCGTTGCTTTCCCTTCCCACGGCGCCGGGGCTCATCCCACCTGCTTTGTCGGGAGGGCAGCAAATTGCTGGGGTGGTTTGGCTCTCGGAGAGAGGATGCTGAGGTTTAAAGGGGAAAAAATTAGTACCCGTGGTCATAGGAATGAAAACCCTTCCCCATGAAACCGGCACTGCCAGGTTGTGGTTTGGTCGCGGCAGATCTTGGCACAGAGGTAGGGCCTTTAAATCCCCCGAGACTAGACACTATTTCTTTTCTGCTTCATGTAGGAAGGTGTCTCGCCTGAGGGTTTCCATGATTTCTGCTGACTTCAGCCACACTCCTCCCGAATTTTGTTTTAAACAAAGCCCAACTCCAGCCTGCTTCTTTGCCATGCCACTCCTGCAGCTCTGCCTGCCCCTGGGAGGTCATGCTGCTGGGACAGGATTTTTTCCCAGCGTCTCCCTGTGTGCAGCTTTCCTGCCTCTCGAAGGGCTTTGCCTCCGTGCAGGACATGCCTGGTCCCAAATAGAAACCCTTCCATTCCCCAGCGCTGCTGCCTACGGGCTGCTATAAATAACCCCGGGAGCACGGTTCAGCTGCAGCAGCTTTGCACTGCATGGAGCGATGGCTGGAGTCAGTCCAAGAAAATGCCGCCTCCTAATTTCAGATCCGCTTTCTCAAAATAACTCTTGTGTTTCCTTCTCTTCCATTTTTAAACTTTGCTTTAAGAAGAGCCCACGCGAAACCCCAGACTCTCCCTCCTCTGGTTTTGGATGCTCAGCTGCCTCGTGGGGTCAGCTCATCATCCCCGCGGGAGCTCACATGGCTGGGAAGTTGCTCGCCTGCCCGTTTCCCCCTCCCAAGCCTATTTTAAGTTTCTTCAAAGGAAAAACAAGGGGCTGGAGTTTGCTTTGGAAGCCAAATGCTTTTTAGGCAAGAGTAGAGATTTTCATAGTCTGAAGGGAGGTTTTTATTGTTGACGAAGATATCTTTAGCTCCAGGCCTGTTGGAGGAGCATGAGATGGGGTAAGAGCGTGACCTCCCCAGCCGCGGTCTGCCAGCCCGTGCCCCTGCCCGTGGGGAGATGGGGAGGGAGGTTTCTTGGGGGCGGATGCTGCTGCTTGCCATATCTGCGGGTCCCCTTTTGCATCCGTGGGCCCCGCAGTGACACAGATCAGTGTTTGCGGTTCAGCCACACTTCTTGATACACCTTGGTACCTCCGAAATGCACATGGAGGATTAGTATGTGATGGGCATCATCTATCCATCTGAGTCACGCTTAAACGTGCTCCAGAGGAGGTGCCTCCACCCTTGGAAGTGCCCACAGTTCGCTTGTGCCCATGCCGGTGCGAAACCCAGAGCTGCTCTACCAGAGCAAAGCGACTCTGATGTAAATAGGAGCAAAATTCAGCCTCGGCGCTTCAGTCCCGCTGCGCATGCCACTGCTCCCAGTGCTGTAGCAATATTTCAGGACTCTGTACCGAATCGGGAAAAGGGGTCATTAGCTGCTTGCTGTGGAGCTGCAGAGGGACTACAAAATCAGTGGGGATCTTCATGTGTCGCACCAGAAGTAATGGCTGGATTTGCTTCCTGATGCATTCCTTTCTGTTAAATAACAGGGATTGCAGGCACGGATGGGGTTATTCAGCAGATGTAGGCTGAACCCTCTGGTTTCTTTCTGCAGGGTCAATCACTAAGCGTAATCCTAATGAAATCAATATTGGAACTGAGTCCTAGGTGGTTGTGGCTTTGGAAAGGAAAGGATTTCACAGGGCTGCCAGTGGTCTTCAGCAAAGGTCCTGTGGCTGCAGGGGGAGCTGGGGGCTGCCCTGGCACGTGAACAGTTTGAGGATTGCCCAGGCTTCTGGCTAGCTGGGTCCCCAGGTGTAGACCATGTCTCCCTGTGTCCCTCTGTCCTTCAGGACAAGCCCCAGCATGGTGGGAACCTTCTGCTGGGCGTAATATGTCCTTCCCAATTCTGCTGCCAGCTCTCACCTCGGTCTGCGTGGCCTTTCAGACAGCTCATTACGGTTCTGCTATGATCTGATAAATGCAGCAAGGAGCATCAGCAATTACAGAGGGTGTCAAGTGTTAATTGGGCACCTTTCAAGATAGAGGCATTTCTTTGTGTACGTACAAAGATATGACGTGCTTGGAATAGCTTCCCCTCCCGATCTTTCGTTCTGGAGATGTGTACGTTACAGTCGGTTAATGCAAGACAAATTATGTCATTCTTCTTGATTCGCCACATGTTCTGCCTATGGTGATTTGCCTCTGGGTTGTCTCATTAAGTTGTCTAAACATGGCAAATGCAGCAGCTGAACACGGCTTTTTCTTGAAGTTAATCGCATTGTACACATGGGCCTCCACCATCATCAGTTCCTAGCTGTGCCATCCGCTGCTGCCAGGGCATCTTCTACCAGCACTAGTGCCCAGGAGAACGGGCCTCTGGTGGGACAGGCTGCCTCAAGCTGGGGCTGCAGTCTTCTACCCACAATTACGCTGCTTGCAATTAATCAGAGTGCTGATTTTTGTCCCCAGTATGCATCAGAAAACATTCGGGTAAGCTGCTGCTTCCCGTTTGCCAGCGAGTGGTGGTGGACAGGAGGGCGGTTGGCCAAATCACCAACCAGTGTCTTTTGTAGCAGTTTTAATGACCCCACCTGAAAATCTTACCCCCTGGTTTTAATTGTTTGAAGTTTCCACATGCCACGGTGCTGATGTTCTCTGAGGTCAGCAGATTTTATAGCTCTCGGAGGCCACAATATTAAGCTCTGGCTGGGAGTTCTCCATCGTGTGATGAATATTTCCAAGGGGCAAGTTCCTGGGCAGACTTGGCTTGTTCCCATTAATGGAGTCAGGTGCGCAGCGGTGGAAACATCTAATGCTTCGAGGGGAGCTGGGCTGGGCTGTGCGGCTCTTGGGTTTCTTGCCCAGGCTGCATTTGCTGGGGTTTGATTTCCCTGTCATCAGCTGGAACATCCTTGGGGATGGCAGAGCCAGGCATTGCATTAGCCAGGGCTGTCCCATCATTGTGAAGCCAGCGGGAAATCCCCTTTCCGGGAGGGGATCTCGCTTGGAAGAGGCACGCTCTCTGTAGCAGATGTGGTATTTTATGAGGAGGGTAGATACATGTTTCTTATAGCTTGGGCCACGTGTCATGCTTTGCGAGTGCTGCGCTTTGCAGGTAAGGTCCTGGTGCCAGGGATCACTTTGCTTTCCCTGTGGGTCAGGTGGGGACGGTCCCTTCTTTCCCTTATGTGTCAAAGCACCCTCACATCGGCAGCAGTCTGGTGTGGGAGAAGAGTTGGGAGCAGTTTATTGCAGTGCAGAAAATGTAATTGCTGTGTTGTAAACACGTGGCTCCTTTCCCTGGAGCCTAAGCCAAAAGCTTCGTTCCGGGATGCACTTGCTCTCCAAAGACCCTTCTCCGTCACCGGGACAGCCACGCTTTCCCTGTGGTCCCTGCAAGCATCTCGCCGCCCGTCCAGCACCAGGCAGAAGCGTGGCGTGCACCGAGCCGCACGCCAGTAATGCAGGAGCAAGCTGCTGGGTGTCTGCCCCGTCTCCAGGGCTGCAGAGAGAGCCGGGCTCTGGGGGCACCTTCCCCGCCTGTGCTCCTCCTAGGACGGAGCGGGGACTCGGGAGAGGCCAGAGGGGCAGAGCAGCTTGTTGGGACGGGCTCCAGCTGCGTTTTGGGCTCTGCCGCAGCATCGCTAGCTGCTCCGCTTCTCTCTGTGTTTGTGTGTGTCCTTGCCTGTGAGGTACACGCAGTGATCGTGACATCTGTGAACCCTGAGGTCTGCTGCGCAGGAGCGCTGTGGATGAACAGACAGGGATGCATTAATAGTGGGGCTGCTGCGTGTATCGTGTGTACATGTGGGGACGGTGCCAGAGCAGGCACGCTTCGTGGTTACATCTCTCCTAGCATCCTTGAAGTCGCTTCTAAATTGCAAAGAAGCTTTGTGTCCTCTCGAGTGTGCAGTAAATAGAGGAGCTGGAAACATCTCCCGGTCGCCCTGTTGCGGTGAGGCACCTGGCGTGGGTTTTGCAGCCGGGCCGGGGCTGTTTCGTCGGGGCCCTGAGCTTGGCTGCGAGCAGGGTGACTCATGCAGCTGCTCCCGGGGCCAACTCTGCAAAAGTGCACGCTGGCAGATCAGACTGTGTGTGGGTGTGCAAAGCTCCGGCGAGGAACTTGCACACCTACCGGCTGCATCGGCGCTTCTGAGGACCGGCCGGTGGCAGGGGGGTAGGTGAAGCTCTCGGAAACCCACTGAGGGGGGCAGACGCGGGGGGTAAGCTGGCAGGGCGATGCGCCAGGTTTTGGCGAGACATCCCCTGTGCTGAGACCCTGGGAAACTCATCCTGCTGTGAGCCGGCAGGAAGGTGAGAGGTGCCTGGTGCTAGAGAGCAGTGTGAGCCAGATCCCTGGAGCTGAAATCCCTTCCCTGCCCCCGGCGGGGGTCTTCACCCTGGGGGTTTGTCAAAGCCCCGCTGGCTCTGTCGGGGAGCCCGGAGCCCAGCCCTCCCCAGCTCCCCAACCCTGGGGCTCAGCTCCCATCCTGCAGCTCCAGCGGGGCTCTAGTGCTTATTGGGTTAAAATGTTGAATGTGCTTCAAGAAAGGGTTCCCCCCGCTGTGTTTAAATCCTGGGAAGCTCAGCTCTGCCCACTGCTCCTTCACCCCTATTTTAGGCAGCTGTGGATTTTCTCTTCCCCCTACCCCAAAATAGCTAAAACTACCTTTTTTATTGAACAAACGCCTCTGAAAATCTGTCTCCTCATCCCCCTCGCTGCCAGGTATTTGGCTTTATTGGCTCAGCCCCGTGGCTCGTTGGCAGTACAGCGATCTGGATTTATCGGACTGTCAGTAACCCCCACTGAAAAGCCTGGCTGTGTGAGGAAGTGCTGTTTACTGAAAATGTCATCTTTTATTTAGACTCCTGCTGCAACCAACCCATGTCTTTTTTTTCAGGCCTGTTTAATTAGTAACCACTGCACAGCCCCTGACACGTGTTCCTGGGTGGTTTTTTTTCTTCTAATAAGCACTAGGTAGCTTGGCTGGGGGCGGGAGGGGGCAGAGAAGGGCTCCTCTGCGGCAGGGAGGGGAGGGAAGCGAGAGCAAGATGAGGAGCCAAGGGCAGCTCAAATCTAATGATCACATGCTCATGAAGCAATGAATCCTAGAAAGGGCATCTCTGCGTGCGTGCCAGCTCGCCTGCCCTCCTCCTCGCACGGCGGCCGTGCAGAGGTAACGGGTGCGATCCCCCCGCCTGGCACCCAGAAAGGTCAGGGATTCGGGTCGCTTCCCGGGCAGAGCTCGGATGCATTAAAGTCGTGATAACTCGAGTGCCGGAGCCCTTCGTCCGTGAGGCTTTCCTGCAGGTCCAGAGGCTGAGCTGAACCTTTCCACCCACTTTCGGGCAGGGTTGGGATCTGTGGCGGCTCTGTGGAGGTTTGGGAAGGGGTTTTAGCACAGGGGGAGAGCTGGAGCAGAGGGCTGCGACTGTAACCGATGGCAGAAATAACTTTTCTTCTCCCTCTCCCCTTTTCTCCCTGCAGAAGAAGGCAGAGGCTGCCCACCGGATCCTGGAAGGACTGGGTCCCCAGGTGGAGCTGGTGAGTGTTACCTCTCGCTGCGGGGAGCGGGAGCCGGGCCAGGTTTGGAGTCATCCCTGGGCTGCGAGCGCGGCACCCTGTGTGTGTGTCTAAGCTGTCAGAAGGAAGCATGCTGCTGGCCGGGACGTCTCGATGGCACAGCACCAAGGCAGGAAGCGAAGTGGCTGAGATGAGTACTGAAACGCAGGCAGACACACACACACAGAGCCCTCTTCAGCGAGCCTTAACCCTTAGGCTCCTTCCTCACATGCCGCAGCGGAGCTGGGTGGCAGGAGGGGCTCCGGCACAGTCTGCCCCTGCTCAGAATGCTGATGGCTTCATCTGCTGATGGCAGCCACAGCACTGGGGCTGTGGGACTGCTGCCTGGCCAGCCAGAATCGTGGTGCTGTGTGGGATGGATGGGTGCTGGGATGGCTCTCCGTCCCACCGCGCTGTAAACGGAGGAGGGTGCTGGAGGGTGCTCTGTAAGCACAGCCCGGTCGCAGCTGCAACAACCTGCAGGTATCGGGACTCGCATGCACCCTATTGCTGTCTCCCTCATGCACAGGGAAGCTGAGAAAAACAATTTATAATAAATTGTCAGTTTGGGGCTGCCCCCTCATCCAGCAAAATCCAGCTGGAAGTCAAGCGATTGATTGCTGGAGGGGTGGCTGAAAACAACCCCTGAGGGGCTGAGTCCTGGAGAAGGGTGCTGGGAAAGGGTACATCTGCAGCGATGCTGCTGGGGGGATCGGAGGGGGACATACGTGGTCTGATGGAGCATCTCTTGCTTTGCACTGGCCGCGGGTGCAATGGAGGGAGCCGTTTCCGCCAGGTGGGAGTGGGCAGCTCACAGTCCTTGGCAGCTGTAATTTGGACTTGCCTTGTGGAGGTGGTACTAATCACTATCTTCCCCGGGTGTGTAAGGGAGAGGTCACAAGGGAATTAGTGCTCACTGCTGCGTGTCGAAGCCCGCTTCCTTGTTTGGGGAGGTAGCGCTCATTATTTTTCCTTTGAGTCACCCGGGTCAAACCCTTTGCTCTCTTTCTGCTCTAAAGATTGGCAGTGCCTGGGGTTGGTGCTTCCTCATCTGAAAAATGTTGTTTCCTTTCCTTCCTCCTGCTGGTTTTTTTTTCTCCTTTTTTTTTTTCCTTTTTTAGTTTGATGCTTTGTCCTTGGGTGCTGACACTGCACAGGGGAGCTGCAGCAGTCTCCAGTGCAAGCCTTTCCTCTGTCACCCTACCTTAGTCCTTGGAGGGCAGGGGAAACCTTTGCTGAGAAAACCCTGCAAAACCCCGTTTGGGCTCTGCGTGCTTCTTGCAGACTCTCTCATCTGTCTGCCCAGAGAGAGACGCTTCCTATGGCCCAGCCCCCACGCCGTGTCGGGCAAAACAGCACCCGGGACCTGCCAACAGCCTCTGAGAGACAAGATGAATAGTCAGATCTTCTTCTGAGTTGGAAAGGAAGCAGCTCCAGGAAGGAGAGCAGCTTTGCATGCTCTGCCTGATGTGCACGCCTGCTCCACCATGTCGCACACGACGTGCACCAGCCCTGGAGCTGCCGCAACCCAGAGTTCTCTTGCAGAGAGGTTGGGGCAGCCTGGTGCTAATCCTGTGCAAAACCTCTGCAAGGAGCGGTAGTGGCTGTCATCCAGATGCAGGGTCTCGGATCGCTATCGGCTCCGCTCAGGCTGCTGACATCTTGCTTTTAGTTGTTCAGAGGGCTCTGGTTATTGCATTTGCAACAGCGATGGTGACGGATGCGCGTCGGCTCGGTAGCAGGGCAGCTTGCCAGGGGCTGATGGTGTGAGGCGAGAGGTCACGGTGGAAATCAGTTAGTCATGGCTGAGAGAGGCTGGAGGTCACCACAGCGTTGGCAAACGATGGCCGTGAGCAGGGTGAGGTGGTATGAGGTCTTGGGTGCTGCTGGCGGGACGGAGCCAGAGGCTGCGTCTCCCTGGCTTGTGCTGGCGTTAATGGTCGGAGGGGCCGTGGCGGGGCTCTGCCTTCTGTCCTGCTGGCAGCAGGTTGCTCTGGGGGGTTTGTGTTTGGGCAAAGAAAGAAATCTTATCACCTGAGCATGTCGATGGGCTTACTGAGGCTGCCTGTAGCGTTAGCTGGAAGGAGGGGGTTTGAGAGTGATCCGGTATGGCATAAATAGGGATTTACCCAGAAGTTTTGCGTCTGTGTGATGGGCTTCCTGTCAAGTTGGAAGCTGCTGGGAGATGGCCCAGCTCGGGTAGGAAACTCTAAATCCTGACTTCAGTCTTTTAAACAGCTCCCTCTGGGCTTTCAGGCTTACAAGCTCTTCACTGAAACTGGTGTCCTTGGGTTGTATGTCTCAAGGAAGCAGCAAGTGTTTGTTGCTGGTTCCCGGCTTCTCACTGCTTTGACCTTACGAGGTCTGGCCCTGCGCTTTTTATCTTAGAGGTGTCATTCATGTCTGATCCTCTTCAGAGGATCCTCGTTTTTGTGCTCCTGGGTTTTTAAACATGCAGAATTGTCCCTGAATCCCTGTGCCATAAGTGGCACTCCTTGCTGGTGCCTCTCCATCCTGTCTGCTGGGGTTTTGGGTGGCCCTGCACCTCTTCCCTGGCCCCTACATCAGCCCCAGCTGATGCAGAACACACCGGTGTGCTGCGCAGTCGCAGCCGCTGCCCTCCGCTTGGCTGGGGCTTGGCTCCCTGTCCCCACGGTGGAGGTCACCCCTGCCCAGGGATCCCCGGGAAGCAGGGATCTGGTTCAGGTCCCAGGAAGCTGGCGCTCCCCTCTAGCTCAGGAGCAGGTTGTGGCTCAGTAAACCAGGACTCTGCTCATTTCATCCCTGCCATGTAGCAATACCATTTTAAAAATGGCCCCATGTTTTCCCCAGGGAGAAATGTCACTGAGATGTGTAGTCTGAACACTGCAATGGCCAGAAAGCAATTGAGACCTTTCACTCTTTTATTTTTAAAGAGCTTTCAGTAAATCCGAGGTTTCTCCAGTAATAGCTTTGCATTGCAATTATGTTTTTCTTAAATGTCAACCCCCAGAGAAATTCCTTACATGTCCCTTACCCTGGAGAAACACTGTGGATGTTTTGAACATGTCACCTTACCCATCTGACCTGTCAGCTTTACTTCTGCTTACTCATTGAGAAAGTTGTAATTCTGTGCAGGTTGCGGATGGCTCTGAGGGAAGATGCTGTTTCTCAGTCCCTGCCCTGTTGAAAATAAAGTTTCTTTAACTATTTAGTCTATGAGGATATATTCTCTATGGGGTAGGTAGAACTTGTCTCCTGGGCTTGCTCCACTGCGTGGGCTGAGGTGCAGTGCCGAGGCTGTTGTGCAGACAGAAATCTCTTTGAGATGCTGGTGTCATGTGGATGTTGGGTTTGGGTCCCAGAGTTTCTTATTTCTGAGTGTCTGGGCATTTCTTTTAGTGATGTGTTCCAGTGCTTGTCTGTTAACACTTAGTTTTGCTAACCAAGAATTTAAGTGGCTGTTTATATCATGGATAAGTAGTAGTGGAAAAGAATCAGCAGCCTTTGGTGAGCTGAGTGGCATCAGGCCATCCGTGATGTCCACGTGCACATGAGCATCTTCTAACCCAGGCGCAAACCAAAACATTTACTCCACCGCCTTCTCCCAGGAGGAAGGTCTCTGTAACTCGCCACATGCCAGCTTCTTTGCTTTGATTTTTATGAGCACAGAGGGAAGAGAGGCACTTCTATTTATCAATATTTCCAGTTCCCGCAGTCCTCTTCCAAGAGGCAGTCGCTGGTCAAGGCAGCCCAGTCAAGCCTTCCCAGGGTGACTGTGGACGTGATGCTCCAGAGCCACGGCTTGATTTCTTCTCTCTGTGGTGCAGACCTGCCTCTCTCAAGCTACGTGATGAGACGGATGTCTGTGTTCCTCTGAGCTTTCCAAGTGTGAGGTGCACAGCCAGCTCTGAGCCTGGAGTCAGACCAGCAGATCTAAGAGGATTCATGATAGAAATACTCCTGGGGGAGTATGTCCCAGTACTCCTGGGACACCACTGAGAACATGTCTCCTTCTGGGGTACCTGCTTGTCCCTCTCGTCTGCCCTGGCTCTGCCAGCACAAGGTGGCTGGGTGTCTCCTTGCAGGTGTCTCCTGGCAGACTTGCAGCCCGCCGTCCCCCCGCAGGGTAGCAGATGCCCGAACGCTGCTGGCAGCCCCGCAGCCCTCCTGGGATATGGTGGTTCATCTCGCCATGTCTGTCTGCCTGGGCTCCTCTGCGTGCCTCTTCCACGTGGGGATTACGTGTGCTTTCCCAGCGAAGAGGGACATGTCCAAGGGCAGCCAGAAGAAAAAAGCTGATGACCTGCTGGTGCCAAGATGCACTGGCGATGGGCTGCAGAGAGTAGGGAGAGATACACCCAGTCTCCTTTCTGTGCAGATTGATGTGGCTGTCCCGGTGTGTGGCAGAGGAGAGGTGAGGCAGTATCTGTTTTTTACAGGGCAGTAGGGACAGGCTGGCTGTGTGGAAAAACAAGCTTCTGTGCCAAGCACCTGTGATAGTGATGGGGAGATACCGTGGAGGAGGTGAGAATAACACCACCTTCAAACTGGAGGAGAAAGGGACCCACCTGTGTTTGCAGGTCCTGTCCTCCTAGTGCTGCTCACCTGGTTGAGCAGATGTTCAGCAGATGTTTTGCTCCTTTCTGTGTTTAATCTGAGATGAAATTGAGTGGACCCAGAGTGTAGCCTCAGCCATATGACCACAGCAGGAAGGTGAGCTGGTTCGTATGTAGCCATGGCCAGGATGCTGCCTTCAGCCAGCACCCAGCCATCACGGATCCCCCTGCCTGTGTTTGGCTACAGATGTTAGATCGCTCACAGCTGGTTCGGTGAAAGTTTGTGGATGGACTGCTTGAAAACTTGGGTGATGTTTCTGTGGTTGGACAGGAGCTACGTTCATTAGGCGCCCAGTTGCTGATGATGGTTGGGCCATGGCAAGCTTTTGATTAGCACAGTCTTGGGCATGTTCACATCAGCTTAGCCGGTAACCAGAAAAGCATTGAAAGGCTTGATCCTGAGCACTCTGTCAGCCTGCTTACGTGGACACAACTGGTGGCAGCTCCTGGAGCACGGCCTGAGCTGTTAATCACAACAGGTGGGATCGAGCGTGGTCTCTGTGGCATCTCTCCCTTCCAGAGGTGGGACCCTGTATCGTGGCAGGTTCCCCAAGGTTACATCACCCTGCAGATGGGAAGGGAGAGGTAGCAGGGGCAGTGACCGGCTGAAGGTGGCCAGGCATGGATCCAGCTCTCCTGACTCCCCGTGGAGGGCCCTGACATGTCCTCACTGAGGGTGCGGTGGGCAGAGCAGCTCCATGATGGGTGCTCACATCTGGTGCTGGAGACAGCCACGGTCACTGGGCTCTCCAAAGGGCAACCCTGGACAAAACACTTGTCCTACCCAAGCCCAGCGCCCCTCCTGAGGGACAGACAAGAGCATCGCTCTACGCATGGGTGCTGACGGACTGCGGCGACATGCTTGGGGACCAACCCGCCCCTGGTGTTGCTGGAAACCACATGGGTGAACACTTGTCCTGCCTGCAGTTGCCTGTGCTTGGCTCCCTGGGAGAGCTCAGGCAGGCTTTTGCGGCGTAGACATAACAATTTGCAGCGCACAGACTGTCTCTTCCCGCTCCCCAAGCCCCCCTTTCCCCTCGCCTCCCCCGTGTCATATGTTCCAAAACGCACTGCGTTTTTCAATCAGTGAATAACAACCACGTATTCCGCCGTGCCGTGTTTATGTGGATTACATCGCAAATTGCTTGTTCTGAGCCAGCTCGCTTGAGCACTGCCTGCCCTCCCACGGGCTGAGCCGGGATGCACCGTGACTCGAGCGGCACCGCCAGGAGCCAGCACCCTCCAGTATGGCTGAGGAGCGGGGCTGGGGGCGACGGGCGGGCTGCTGGGGGGGTGCAGGGACGGGCGCCTGGGCTGGCACAGCTCGGGGAGACGGGAACCTGTGCCGAGGCGGCGGCGCTTCTGACGGGTTTAAGTTTCTAAATGTCAGACCGTACCATTTATGCCTTCATTTTTCTTATTTATTTCAGCCATTATACAACCAGCCTTCAGACACCAGGCAATACCATGAAAACATTAAAATGTAAGTACGTGGCAATAAAGGCTATTTTAAATGTCAGGTTAGGCATTAGGCTGGAGCGGGAGGGATGCTAGCTCGCTCCTAGACCCCAGTTAAAGCTGCCGAGGAATCGCGAGCATCCTTATAGAGCTGGTGTTTCGCTGCTCCGGGTGCCTGAAGCACAAATCAGCTCTAGGAGCAGCTCCAGGAGCCCAGCAGTTGGGAGCTGTAGCTTCAGACGGATGCTGAAGGTGCTGTTTAATTTTCTCAGGGGGGGTGGATGTGGGTCCTGGCCCGGTCTTTTGGTGTTTTCCCAGAGAGCACGCACTTTGGGTGCTTTCTTCTGTGTTTCACGCATACTGAAGTACGAAATCAGCTGCCAGTGCGTGTGTGTCTGTTTGCATGTGGGAAAGATGAGGTAAAATGAAAAAGTTGCAATTACAATTAGATTTTCGTGAAGCACCTCTTGAATGTCTAATAACAAGTGGTTATTTCAAAGATACTTACTGAGACTTAGCAATCATCTAATTTGACTTATCACCTCAATACACGATTTAATCATCAACCTGCATTTAATAACCACAGTGACTTCCTGAACATAGAAGAAATACAACAGATAATGAGAATAGCGATAATTGTGATTATTGTTGGAAATGTAAATAGTCAAACCAGATCTGAAACTTTTATCTGCCTTGAATGAACCAGTGATTGCTCTGAGCTGCCTGCAGCGTGTCTATTTTGGTATGGGCTCGGTCAGCTGGCGATAATCATCTTTAATAATCTATTAACAAAAGTTAATAATCTTTTGCTTTTCAGCAGTATGTTAATTGATGCCAGGGGGATTATAGGGAAAGTTAATGTGCCTCTGCTGTTCTGCTCTGCTGCAGGGGAGCATGGTAGACGCTGGTGGTGTTTAGGTGCTGTCTGTCCCCAAGGGCTGCGGGGAGGAGGAGGGTTTGGTGACGTGACCCTGCTGCTCGCTGCCCGGCCCCGCTCGGTTCCTGCTCCACCCAAGGCTTCCTGTGTCATCCAGGCAATGCACTCGCTGTAAAACATTCAAACCCCAGAGTCACCCCGAGCCCTTCGGCTCCCACAGGGCTCAGCGGGTCCCCGAGCAGCCTCGCTGCCAGCGCTGGGCACTGCCACCCTAAATGCGAGGGTTGTGTTCAGGTACTCGGTGTTGGCCTGGGTGCTGGTAATAAACCCAGGGTGCTGCTGTGTCATGCACCCCTGAGGCAGGGGAGCATCGTCTCCTGGTGGTGGGTGGGGAGGGTGGAGAAGGCTTCTGCGGGGAGGGAAAGCAGACGGAGAAGTCAGTGGGAAACGATTGCTTTTCCTGCAGCTGAGAAATCCCAACAGCTTTTTGCTTCCAGATGTTTCCTTTGCACCTTGCGTTGGCAGTGCATTTACCCCTGGTCGTTTGAGCTTGGCAGATATTGCCGCCAGTCTTGGGCAAGCACCCCCCAGGATTTTGACACTCGTGTGCTTTGGCCTGGGTCTCCCATCATTTCCTCTGGCCGTTGTCTTCGGTGGATACGCTGCCTGTGAAGGCAGCTCTGAGGGGCGCAGAGGATGCAGACGTGTGCCCTCCATCCTGGCCACCTCCCCCAGCCCTCACCGCTCAGGTGTGCTTTTCTAGCTGCAAAGATGTAAAAAAAGCAAACAAAACCCGAGCCACCTCCTCCAGTTCACTGATTCAACGCAGGACTAATGAAGTAGGTGGCGATTTTACTCTTGGGAGAGGTGATGATGCCTGGCAGAGGGTCTGTGCTCCCTGCCGGGCTTGCAGGCCCCTGCTTTTGGAAGTCTGTTTTGCTGTCAGTTCAGGGGGTTGACGGCTGATAAACCACCTTGTACGGAATCAAGTGCTGGTCCAAGGATGTGCTCTCTGTGTTGCTGGTTGTGACTCACCCCTGGCACTGATGGCATGCGGCAGTCACCATCTCTCGGGGTCCCCTGACCCCCCTCTTCTCTTGAAGGGCTCCATGGCCATCACAAGCCGGGCACTGAAGGTGGCAATTTCAAGCTGATAGCTAGTTTTGTCCTTGAAAGAACGAGTTAAAAGCAGATCCAGATACTTCACGGACTCTCCATTCCCCTGCCAATATTTGTGGGTTTGTGATCACATTTTCCTGTGATTTAAACGATTTCCTGTCTTTGGTTGCTGTGTGAAAGCGGGTGCAAACAAGAGGGAACTGACTGCGCAGGTCAGGAGTGAAACCAGTAATGAGACTTGAAGCCCCGTCAAACCAGCTTCCCGTGCCGTCAGAGCTTGTGCTCCTCTCCATCCCTTCCTTTGTAGGCATCTGTAGGGTTATCCCAACCCTCTCGTGTGGCTATAGTGGTGGCGGTGATAGACCAAGGAGAGGTTGGAGCAGGCAGGCTTGGGGTTAATGTTCACTGTAATTAATGCCGCAAAAATACGGGAAGGAAACCACACGTTTTAATGAAAAGCCTCCGTCTCCTCCTTCCAGAAACCTCGCAATTAGCTGCCTTCAGCTGGTTATTGATGCCAGCCGAGCGCATTCACAGATCTAGGTCAGCAGAAGGCCCTTGAACGATCTGGGCTCCAGATGTTTGCCGCTTTTGACCATGGGCCTGTCTCAGAGGTCCTGGGGTCTGAACTGCACTTTGCTACTTGTTGATGGACGGGCAGAGAAATCGGCGTGTCCTGTTTTCCCATCTCTTGTGTCCCTGCTGCACATTAAAGGACATTTGGATGCTTGGGAGGCAGATAGAAAATCAAAATTTCAGTGATTTCTTCCAAACAAATAATTCAGGGTCCTTTGACCAAGATGAAAGGGTATTAAACTTCTCTGTTTTGACCAAGTTATGCTTGGGTGTTCAAATCCTACCTACAACTTCTCCGTGGGCTGCGTTTGAAGATATTTTTTGTTCTTTCCTTGTTCTTAATATGTTTGTGCCTTTCTGCTCTGGAAGAGCAGCTTCTGCTCCGTAGTCTGGAGGTGGCTGTTTCGGTAGGAGATGGAGTAAATCCTCGGGGTGCTGGGAGACATCAGCCAGATGCATTAGAGCACCAGAAGGACAACTGCCAGGACACCACAGGTTATATTTTGCCAAGGTGTAATTGGATGCAGATTCTTCCGAACAACTTCACCCTACGCAGATTTAGCCATGATGGAAAAGCCTTTTGGCAGATTGCTGGAAAACCATCTAGGTTGCGATTCTGTCCACAGAACCTCATTGCATGCTGGCTCTGTTGTGCTAAATAGAAACTGCTCCCACATGAAGCTGGTTTGGAGCCTCATACCTGGGCACAGGAGGATGGCCAGGCTGTTACTATTCACAAATACCTTTTTTCTTTTTCTTAAACATTTCCTAGGGTGGATTTTTTTTTCTCAGTTGAATGTTTGCAAGTGTCAGTGGGAAGGCATTTGAATATCACAAAGCCAGGATTCCTCGATTTCTCTACAGCAGTACTCTCCGCCTTGCAACACTAGTTTAATTCTTCCTGCTTGTTTGCTTTGCTTTTCAGTTGGGATGAGTCACTTATGCTGATAGAGCTGACTGGGGAGTTACGGGGAGAATTTCTACTCTTACTAAAATGTTACCGGTCTCTTATTTTCATGGAGTTTTATGGCCTGTCTCCTATTCAGTACAGTTAAAATTAATTTCATGCCCCAGTTCATTCCAGTGTTAGCAGCTTCAAAAGCTTTTAAGTCCTATTTAGCTGCCTCGCTGTGCTCTGTTACCCATCTGCTTGCGTCCCTTTGGTTCACCTGCGAGCGCAGGCTTCGAGCAAACGTGGTTAATTTTGTATGCTACATCTGCCGTGTGATCTAAGGCACCGCTGAGTGGTTTGTGCCAAAGACTTGACCTACCTTTGATGGGACCGTGTCCTTTCTGTATGAAATACCTGCTTTGTTGGAGGGAAGGGCTCTGCCACTGTCTCATCGAGAAAGAAGAGAGCAAGATGGTGTTTAGCGCCCTCATTTTCATAGGGATGGGGTGAGCTTTGCCCCCGTAGCTAGCTTGGCCCTTGCTGTTTTTCAAGGTGTGACTTTTTTGGCTTTGCAATGGACTGACAGGTTCCTCCGAGATGCGTTGCAGCCCCGAACACAACTGGAGGCCACTTGAATGATTCTGCATCAGTTGAGGAGGTTGCAAAGACCCCCTTTTTTTTTTTATTTTGCTGAAATACAGCAACAAATGCAGAGGACGCTGCTTGTGCACTAGTTAAGCACCAGCGCATCTGGTCTAGATCTCTTATTTCAGTGTTTTGCCAGCTGGATGTACAAGGATGAGAGCTGCTCTTCCTACCCTGCCATGGTAGTGATTTTGTGTATTTTCCAGACTCCTGGCACCAAAGATATTAACCTTCTTTCCTCGAAGTGTTTGAAAGATGACAAGATGTTGTTCACATGAGCAGGATCAATTACCTGCTGTCTACCTGGAGACATATTCTCTGAAGGGGCCTTCATCTCTACGGCAGGAGATTCCTGCTTGGTCAGCCATGAAAAACAGCCCGGCAGGACTCTCCTCCACCCTTTCCCGAAGCAGTCATCTTAAAATCATAGTCTGTGGGATTTGCGTTTGAAAGCAAAAATGTGAGCTTCTGAGCCTTGAAAAAGCACACAAAAGGACAACTGAAAAGCCCAGGGTAAGTAGGTGCAAGGTGCTGTTCACAGGGTTTGCTTTAAACCTTCCCTTCAAGAGTTTCTCCTTGCTTTTACGCTGAAATTCAGAAATGTTGGGGTGAAACCAGGCTGCATCCCCTTGAAATGCTTGGAGAGGTGTCGGGGAACCAGGGTCTGAGTGTACAGTTCAAACAGATCAAGAGCTTGGTGTGATTCTGCGTTTTCTTGCATATCCAGATCCAGCGGCAGCAAGGCTGTGTGTACCGTTAATATTTGCACATCTGGGTTGCTGTCTGCAGCTGATAGCTTTTCGGGGGGGGGGGGGGGGAACTTTGCCTCTGCAGAATCAAAATCTGAAGTCAGGATTTTCAGAGAGGTTTAGGGGCTTCTGAATATCTTTGTCTTTTCAAAATGCCCCCCTCGCCCCTGTCTCCCAAAAGAGCAGAACAGCCTTCTTCTGAAAATCTAACAACTACAGCTTTCCAAATCACTTGTCACTTCGGAAAATTTAAGTCATCTTTTCATTACTGGCTGTTTAGGGGGTTTAGTAGCACTGGATTGCCTCTAAATTCATCGTCAAAGCCTGACATGTAACACAAATGCTCTTCCAAACCCTGTCATTACTAATGCATTCTCTTTCAGGTCTTTTTATTAGTGCTTGTAGACGTTTTCCTCATTAGAAATTCACCTAGCAGCTCCCCGCTCATCCCATTCAAGGTTTCTCTTCTCTTTTATTCTCTGTTGGCATGTGCTAGGGCAGAAGTATTACCTTGTGATGAATTACTAAATGATGGAGACACACACTGCAACCTTCTGCTTCTTTCTCTTGCCAGTGAACTGTGAAGAGTTCTAAAGTGTAAACCAGCCAAGTACTGGTTTTGGGTGGACTATCTTGCAACACCTGGGCTTGCAATGTCAGCTTGGGCTTCGAGGGAAGGCAAAGGTATAGGACAGGCGCCTGACGGGTGGCTAGAAGTGCTTCTGTACTTGCACTTGCCTCATTTTGGTCCTAAGCTCGTAGGTGCTAAAGGGGACGGGCATGAATTTCCCATCTGATGTTAAGAACTGTGGTTATGGATGTAGCTGCTGCCCAGGGGAGTCACTTGAGCATCTCGGTGGGAACATCTTCACAAGGAGATGGCACCGCGGGGACCTGGACAGGCTGTGCTGGGGGTCTGGCCAGGGCAGGCTCTGATAACAAGGCACCCATGTTTGCGAAGGCATCTCCTCCTTGGAGCACAAGCATCGCACTGGCCTCAACATGTGAACCGCCGGGTGAATTAGCAGCGCAAACTTTTTCATGGATTACAGTGATGACTTTGGACCTCCAAAGCTGAATGCATTTTGGACCTGCAGAGGACGTGATTTGAGAAGCTGGGAGACCTCTGGATAGCTTCTTTCTCTTGAGTGTTGTTTCTGGGCACAAACACAGCCTGCCCGACTGTACATCCAGAGTTACGAACCTCTGCCACTCCGTTCAGAGGCACTGATGGTGCTGGGGGTTTAGTCCATCCCAATGCTCAAGGGCTCTGGGATAAATTAACTGAAGATCTGCTTTGCTTTCCTTCCTCAGAAAGTGTTTCTGGATATTGCAAGGAAACTGCTCCAAACAGCTGGCTTTCCAGGAACGTGCCCTGCCTTGGGGTTAATAGGTTACAGTGTATTACCA
Source organism: Aptenodytes patagonicus (assembly GCF_965638725.1). Lineage (NCBI taxonomy): Eukaryota > Metazoa > Chordata > Aves > Sphenisciformes > Spheniscidae > Aptenodytes > Aptenodytes patagonicus. Next base: position 5,733,246 of record NC_134963.1, read on the forward strand.
GCTGGAGCTGTGTGCTCCCGCCATTTCGGAGCAAAGAAATGAATGAGTGCAATGACCCGTGAACAGGATGACCTGCTCCCTGCCCTCTCTGCAGGACGTCTTGCAGCTAGAGGGGTAGGGAATCAGTGACTGCCCTGAGCTGCGGCGTGGGATCCTGGCATCAGCGATGCATAGGAGCGGGCATACCTGGGGGGACACAACTGTTTCTGTACGCTCTCCGTTGCCTCTTGGCTGGTTTCACCTTGGAGCATTCTTGCTGTGCTCCTCGGGTCCCGTGGTTTGCAGATCTCCAGTCTCGCTGGCAGCGCTTTGTTTGGCTGGAGTTACCAGGAGGCTCCTCCGTTTCCGACCCTCGCCTGCATGATCAATCTCGCTGTACAATGGCTTTGCCAGCTGCTCGCTGCCTCCTTCCCATCGCTCTTTGCAGACTTGATCTCTACTTTGTTTGCACTGGCTGTTTGATGAAAGACGTTCCTGTGTAATTAAATACCCCTGATTAGTTTTGATCAAATAGCAAACTTCCTTTCATCTCGTCTTGCACCAGCTGAAGGCCTCTGCAGGCGGGCTCGGCCAGGTGTGCTACGGTGCATTGGCTCTTTGTATCCTTGGGAGTCTTATCCCAGGGCTTTGGCGGCGTCCACACATGTGTACACACCAGCACCGACGCGCATGTGTGCGCGCACATCCTTTTAAGATTGTAGCCTCCGGAGGGATCATAGCCAAGTCATTCGTGTGGACCTGAGCCAAGTAACTCAAAAGTCAGAGTTACGGGTTCTCTCCTTGAGGGGCTCCATTGTGATAGCCAAAAAACAAAAACAACCTTGCGCCAAGCCAGTTAAGGTGGACGCAGCTGCTCCCACAGGGCTCCCTTTGCTTGCTTGGAGTGGGAGATGTATTTCATTCCGTGGTTTGGAGGCTGGCTCTGAGAACCACGCTCAGGTGTGGGGCTCACCGGTTAGGTCAGTGGGGCTGTAGAATGAGCTATGCAAGGATGAAAAGCTCTTGCAGAATCGCACCCAAAATTATAGATAACATTTGAATCCTGCTTCCTGTGCTGGTGGCAGGTGACAATCAAACATCAAGTTTTGAGTTTGGTTTACCTTGTTTAATCTCTGTTTCTTCCTGCTGCCTGCCGGTGCTTGTGGGGAAGTGCTGGGCACTGGTGGGGCTGCCCCAGGCTCCCCACCTGGGTCGTGCCCCATTTCAGGCTGGTACCTGGTACCGGGGCTCTTGCTGCACTCGTCCAGTTGATACCTGACCCCCAAAGCAGGTGACCTGCTGCTCCTGGGAGCCTCTGCCACCCCAGACTACAAACAAACGGTGGGCCTCTGATGTGGGGAAAACCCTGAATCGCCCACAGCCTCCGTGGCAGACTCGGCTTACCCTTGTCCTGCTGGGATGGTAGAAGGAGATCATTGCCGGTTGAGTTCACTGGCAATGAGGACAGAAATCCTCAAGGCATTCGCAGAGCGGTTAGAGAGAAGCAGCAGCCCTGGGCTCCCAGTGTGAGGCTGCACGTCCCCGAGCGTGGACGAGAGCTGTTGTTTTGGGGACTGGCTGGCTGGAGGTGACTCCGTGCCTGAGGTCTGCAAAAGCTCAAAGGGTCGATGTCTCTCTGGAGAAGGCTGTGGTGGTGGTGTGACCCGCACTGGCTGAACTCCCCTCTCTGCAGAGGAGCAGAGAAGGTGCAGGAAAGCTCCTCTGGTGACCAAAAGGCTGGGATAGCTTTTGGCACAGAGAAGGTAACTGGGCATCGTGTCCTCACCTCGGCGAAGAGCTGCCTTCAGAGGGAAGCGTTAGAAATGTATAAAACCAGGGCAGCTCTGGAGTAGGTGAGTGGGAAACGTGTAGTCACGGTGTCATTGCAGCCGGTGCTGGGGGACGCTACGTGAAGCTGAGAGCCTACCAGAAAGAAGGGCTTTCCCCGTAGGCACACCAGGGAGCTGTGGGGCCCATGGCCGCAGGGAAGGCAGAAACGCAGGTGGGTTCCAGCAGTGATTAGATGAATTGTTGACCGCAAGGATGGGGATGTGCCATCTGGCAGCCCCCAAACCCCAGCTCACCAGAAGCTGGGTGGGCTCCGTGTCTCGCTGGGTCCATCCCAGCCTGCGTGGGGCACGGCCAAGGACAGGGCAGAGAACTTGCACGTCCTCCTGACCTGGCATGGTGTGTCATGTGCCAGCACAGCAATACTTAAAACTGTCCACGAGAGTCACTGTTGCTTTATCTAAGGAGCCTCTATTCCTTCTGCCTGTGAACTGCCTGATTTCTTCACCCCGTGGAGGTTCAGGGCTCCATCCCTGATGCTTTTCGTGTGCACCAGCAAACCGCAGGCGGGGAGCTGTAAGGATTTGGGCTGCCGAAGAGGACGATGAAGGAGGATTGGTGCACTGCAAGAATGACCTTTCCCATGTGCTGCTCCATGCTGGTTATTTCTGTGCAAGACTCCCAGCAGACAGCCCTTACCTTCCCCGCCTGTGCCACAGCCGTTGTGCTTGGCTCTCTGATTTGCCCAGGGAGCACAGCGTGTGCTTTGGAGACATGTGGCCCGAATTAACCTCTCTGCAAATGGTTTCTAAGTAACAGCAGTACATGTAGCAAGATAAACTGTGAAGCCTATTTATATTTACCAAGATTGTATTAACCTTTGAAAGGTTGACCTTATGCAAAAAAAAAAAAAAAAAAAAAAAAAAAATGAAGTGGCAAAAACATTTAGGGCATGAGGGGGTTTTGTTGTTGTTTTTAGTCCTTTCACTCTTTGATTACTGCAGCCTTGGCGGTGGTAAACATACACCGGCTTTCAAAGCATTCCTGATTTTTGCAGCTGCGGAGCCATTAAGTCTTTGCCTGTATTAGCACTTTCAAGGTCAGCCATGATGCAAAACTCAAGGCAACCCATCAGCTGCGTAAGAGCTGCAAATTTTCTTCATTTACTCTTCTGTCTCCTGATAACTTGTGCGGCAGATCCAGCAGCAGCGTGTCAAAGACCCACATTGCTCCTGGATGTCACCCAGGCTGGCGTGGGGAGGGCAGGGGTTGATTTTAGCTGTTCTGGCCCCAAGGGACAATCCATGACCCCTTGCTGGTGGGCCATCGCACACATGATCATCATTAGCATCACCCCAGTGGTTTCCCAGTGTTAGAGTTTCCATCAGAATTGGAATAAACAAACACAATGGGAATGTGTCTTTTGGGCACAGTCTCCCGTCGGAGCTTGTTCGCACAGAGCTGAAGCCTTGGAAGGAAATCTGTCTGACGGGGTCTCTGCAGGAGGATTTGCTGCACGCTGTGGGACCACACGGCGCTGGAGCTGGTGACGAAAGCTCACCGTGTGCAATGCGAAGGGATGAGGGAGCATGTGAGGAGCCGGGGCTCGGTTGGGAGGAGAGTCTGTGGGTGGGCAGAGGAGCGCCTGGTGTGCAGGGCTGGCAAACGGGTGCTGGATGCTGCTGGACCGACCTCGCCTGCGGGTCCAGAGATGGATGCTCTGGAGCATTCGGCACAGCACAGGCCCCGCTCCTCGTTTCTTATGCCTCCCTCCCTGCACAAGCGGGCAGACATCGCTGCAGCTCTGTGCCTCAGTTTCCCTAATTTTTAAAAGCAAGTGAATGCTGTTTGCACAGAGGTGAGTGGTGAGGTTTAGCTCAGCCAGTCGCCTGCAACCCTCTTTGAGGCTCCTTGGTGGATGCACCACCCAGACAGAAACAAAAGACAGTGACGCTGTGTGATCCAGCCGGGAGAAGCCTTTGGCAGCAATGTTTATTAATATATCTAATGAGGTGGCCTCTCGTCTTTGCAGTGCAGCCCAGAACAACAGCGGGTCCTTTGTAAACATGCTGTCGAAAAAGAGCAAAGGCAGAAAGTGCCCTGTGCATGGATATATTAGATTCCCCCCTCCCCCCAAAGATCAATGCCACTTTGATTTCTGAAACAGAATCAAAGGACATGGCTTGATATTCCAGCCCTCGCTCAAAACCTTTGTGGATCCAAGTGTCTGCTCTGCAGGAGCCTTCAGCCCCATCGCTTGGCTGTGCCTTCTGCCAGTGCTGGTGCTGCCTGGAATTGGGAGTGCATGGGGATTTGGGGCTGTGTGGCTCGAGCTGGGGATACTGGAGTCTGTTCCCAGCCGGTAGCTGTTGTTTTCTGTTCGTAGGAGGAGTTAGGAGTGCCGCTTGCTAGCACTACCATGGAAATTAAGGTGTATTTTTGCATCAAAGCATTCAAGGCAAAGTCAAAGGGAATGAAGATGTAGTGCAGCTCAGGCAGTCGTCAGGGACTCCGTGTGTATCCCATACCTCTGGTAACTAATTAAGAGGGGAAAACAGAAGTTACAAAATCCGAACGGTACTATTAGGACCAAGAATCAAGCCCGATGTGTTTCCTCCTTGGTAAACTAAAAAGAGGCCACAAAGCTGCGTGTGGCTGTGCTGTGCTGGAGAAGAAATCATCCCTGTCCCAAATCCTGCTGCCTTTCCTCTAGCAGCCGTACTTGATCTTGGAGGTTGGTGGTTGAAGACCCCAGGCCCAAGGAATTGCTGTCCTAAATAAACCTGCTGATTATGGGGTGCCAGTACTATGGCGGTGCCCCCAGGCCCTGCTCCGGGTCCCTACGTGCAGGCGGGCTGGCATCCCACGGCACGCTGCCGGAGCAGAGGTGCAACCTTGGCGGTGGGCTGGAGGGACCTGGGGTCCCCAGGGCAGCGCTTGCCGCGGGATCACTGTCGTTCCCCGTATGTGCCAGGGCATGGTTTAGTGGTGTAGCAAGAAGAGAGTTTTAAAAGTGAAAAATTTTTATACTTTCTGCGATGTTCTCCATCCCCAAATTTAGCCAGAACTGCCCCCAGTCCTCTCTCTAAGTGAGCTGGACTCTCTGCCCCTTCCCAGTCTCTTTTGCTGCTGATTAGGTTTAGGGATTTATGGGGGGAGGACGGTGTTTTCTCTCCTCCCCACTAACCAGGCAGGGAGGGGAATGAGGAAGCAATAAGGGTGTCTTTCCATTCTGCTAAATCCTGCAGAACATGCCTACATGAGACTGTTAAGCTTCTGATCAGTAATTACACACCGCAGCTCTGCCTTTAATCGGGATAAAAGGCTCAAGGAAACTCCTTTGCCCCTGGTCTCTACCTTTTGCCTAGAGGTTTTATTGCTGTGAATATTAGTAACAGGACCAACTGCAGGAGCTCAGCTCTCCGGTTCGTGCAGACTCTGGAAGCCCGTGCAGCCTTTCCCGCCGCTTACTGCTTTGGCACTGCTTCTCTTTGAGCAATTATTTCATGCTGTGTTTAGAAAGAAGAAGAAACCAGGGGGGTGTCTGGGCAGACGCCGGGTTGGTTGCGGTTGCAGTGGCTAGTTTCTCTCGAGGTCCCAATTCTGCAAGTGGCTGAACTTTCCTGGCTGGTTCGTTTGCAGCTTTGTTAGGCACAGCTCCAAGAAAGCAAAAGGTTAGAAGATATGTGCTGCGAGCCCTGCCGCAATCCTGCCTCCTTATCAGCGTCTCAGAGCCCGGGTGTGAATAACCCCTTGGGAGTGTGCGCTGACAGCTCCCTCACTGCTGGCCCTGGGGACCGGGGCGGCTCAGGGTAGCCTCTGTTCAGGGGGTGCTGGGGGGGAGCCACCTTCTGCCACGCAGAGCTTGGCCTGAGCCCCCCAACTCTTGGGACCCCATTGGGTTTTTGCAGATCAAAATGTAAAAATAATCAAGAATCAGCCTGACCCGTTGGTAAATGCAGAGCTGAACATCTGCCCATGTTCAGCGCTGAGCACACGGTAAAGGTTTGCAGAATTGGGAGTTTATTAATTTAGTTTTCAACTTTAGTCCCGGTTTTACCAACAGATGTGGGTGAAGTTCCTTGTGTTGGAGGGTTTGTTGGTCTTTCTCTAAAGCTGGCGCGAGGTCCCCAGGTAACCGCGTTTGCGGCTCTGAAGTTGATGCAATTCCGAGTTAAGGTGGAAACTGCGCTGTGAACTCCTTTGGGAGTGGGAAGAGCCAGGCTTTGGATTTTAGCCGCCTCGTTAATCTGATCTCATCTTTTTTTTTTCTTTACAGAAACCAGGCAATGCGGAAAAAGTTAATTTTGTACTTTAAGAGGAGAAATCATGCTCGCAAACAGTGGGTAAGTGATTCCCCTATACCTTAGTTTAGTTGTATAAAGCAGCGTAATTTATTATGTGAGAAAGAAGAGGACGTTTTCCAGCAGAGAAGTGCTGGTGCTCAGTACTTTGCCTGTTGCATTGCTGTGGCATCTCTTATGCTTAAAATAACTTGGATGTAAAGAAGAGGTCCCCGATCCTGCTGCAGGCAGCACCTCCCTCCACAAGTACCCCCTGCAGAGCAAACACGCTGGGTTGGCTTAATCACTGCAGAGCCCTTCACTGATCTCGGAGAGCCTATTCACAGCGTACATGTCTATTTTGTGAGTAATTGAACCCTAAGAGAGGTGTGAAACAAGCTGACTCTGCTTCCGATAAATGGTCTGGAGGCTGATCTGACTCTTTCCAGCTGACCACAGAGCGATGGGCTAGGAATTTGTGGTTTAAAACAAAAATCAAGCTCTGCGCCAGTTCATTTCTAGGCAGCTTTGCCTGTGGGATAGTTCCAGTGTCCTTCAAGGAGACAGTTCTTGGTTAGGTAAGGGGGAAGGTGGGGTTTATTATGAGACTTCAAAAGCATTTGTTGCAAGTCCCTAGTAAAGAGGGGAGAAAGGTCAAGTGGGATTTACAGAATTTACACGTTTTTGGCACTGGCAGTTGCTTGCGGTAGTCACCGGCGGGAACTGGGAGGCGAAACCAGCACAGAAGGGGAAATGCCAGAAGCAACCAATGGCCCCACCGGGAAGGTGGATTTTGTGGCGTCTTTCCGTGAAGGGCGATTCAGCTCGTGATGCAGGGCTTTGCGTTTTATGTGGAAGATGTCAATACCGGTTCCTGATTCGGTGTCTGTTCTGGGGCAGGCTCAGGTGCTGGTGTTAGTGTCTTAAGTTGCAAGTGGTGCAGGTTTTCTCAATGTCCTTAGTGCTGGTTTTGGACAGAAGTGCTCTGGCTGGGAGGAATTGTTGGAAAAATTCAAAATAATCAGCCTGGGAAGTGGTTTGAAGGCTCTGCCTTTAAAAGCAGGTTTCAATACAGATATTTCTGAGCCAGTGATCAAATTATTTTCTTACTTATGGTGAATAAAAGCATGTTCCTTTTCTTTCCTGTGCTTCATTTTTTCCCCCAACGTCCTGTAGCAATCTTCCAAAAGCTACAGATCTTGCACTCCAAAGGGATGGTTGGGTCTCCTGTTCGTGTCCGAATACGTGTTTGTTTAGTCTTTTCCATGATAAAACTTCTTCCAGGTTTCCAGCAAGGGGCTGCAAAGCTTACACCTTCAGTGCGACCCAGCGTGGCAGTCAGGTAGCTGCTCAGGGCACCTCGCCTGCCGCAGCTGAGGACTTCTGCAGTTGTGGGAAGCGGATCAATATTCCCTTCCTCAAAACAGGGATTGCAAAACATCGTGTGGTTTTATGGGAACCAGAGGGAAACTGCCCAGGAGCTGCTTTCTGGTGGAAATGGCCGGTTACTACGCTAAATCTAGAGTGAGTCGCTCTGTTGTGAATATCGAGGAGCTGGGGAAAAAGGTTTAATTAGGCTGCAAGAGCACAGTTCCTAAAATACGGCTTGCAGTAATGTTGCCTGTCATGCAAAATAGGTGAATTTCTGCCAGCCGGTTTATTCAGTGTCCTTGAAAGGGGATTTTTCAGTTTAGGGAAGCATTTTGCCTATTCTACAAAATAGGCAACATACGGTTGCTGAATTTGCAAAGTGAATACATTTGCTGATTCTGTTTGCAAAATGGGTACGCTTAGCTATTTTTCTGCCTATTTTGTATCAGACCCTATTTTTAGCAAAGCCCATCTATGTGCCTACATTTCTTTCTGGCTTTTTTTACTTTCTGGGGTATTGTTGCTGCCCAGGGCTGGCTGGAGCAGGGTCAGAGCTCAGTCCCTGCAGGGTCCAGCCCCGAGAGCCCCACCAGAGGATCTGCAGGGCTTCTTCCTGCCTCCACCGAGGTCGGCACAGCAGAAGACGTTTAATTGCCATCAGAGGGATGATGCTGCAGAGAGAGAAGGGTAAAGGGAGCTGTTCTGGCTGTGAGAGGTTTATCTCCATCAGCCAGGGAAACAAAACCGTGGGGCTTGCGTAGCAATTGGACTGGTTCCTCCTGTCACCTTCGCTCTTGCCCTCCCCTCCAAAGAGCTGCTCCGCTCCCTGGAGCTGCAAGAGCGTGGGCTTGCGGGGAGGGCTCAGGCTTGGCACAGCCTACAAACTGCCTTCAGCTGCTACGGCGGCGTTACTATTCATCCATTTTTAGATACGCATGTCAAGTCCGATTTGGCTCGCCATCACTTACTTGTGTGATTGAGAGGCTGATGGGCTGGTGAGCCCAGCCGGGAAGGGGAGCAGAGGAAGCGCCGATGCTAAAAGCCAGCACAGACGGTTGCTCAGGAATGGACACGCTTGTTTAAGGCTGCTCAGAGGATGCTTGAAGAAGGAATAGACGCTTCTGCTCCTGAAGCACCTGACCGGGAGCTTCTCCTGGTGATTAAGCTGTGAAGATCTAGGGAATGCACAGTGCTATAAGGTGCCTGTAATCTTGGCTTTTGAAGGATGGCAAAAAGTTGCAGGGAGCATGTATCCCAGCTGGACCAAAAAGTGCTAGACAGGGATGCTGCAGACCAACCCTTCTGTGGTGGGGTTTGAAGCTTGCGTGGCAGGGAGGATCTCTTTGCTCCATGGTGGGAAGGGGCTTTAAGAATGCAGGCGCAAGTCAGAAGTGCTCAGCCGGTCTGTAACAGAGATGTGCTCTGGAGGGCCGAGTTGTGTGAACAGGGAGCTTTGGTACTGCCTGCCCCGCTGCCGGGGTGTGAGCACGCTGCTGGGGAAATCAAGAGCGTGACATTGATGGTTTTTTTCCATCTGCAAATACCAGTTCCTTAAAAAGAGGAGTTCTGGATAAAGATTTCATCAAGTTGTCCCAAAGAATGGAGGAAAAGGAAGAAAAAGAGCTGCCCCACCTGCTGCGAAACAGCCCGGCAGCTGTGCCGGGGCAGTGGCAATGCGGGACCCAGCGCCAGCTCATTCCCACGGCGGATGAAAAACCTTTCAAAGCCTCAAAGCTTTTCACTAGACCGAGCCCTCGTGCTGGGCTGTCCCCCAGCCACGCTGCGGGCTGGCACACAGCACGGGGCACCGGCTGTCTCCTGGCGCTGAGGCTTGATAAACTTTGCGGGGTATTTTTAGCCTCTTCCCAAATGCGATGCTCTGAAAGCAGGAGGATGTAGCAGATTTGCTGGCAGGGTGGGAGCTCTCGTTTTCAGGGGGGCTGATAGCATCGCTTCAGGAGGGGTAAAAACGCAGCAGCTGTGATTTCTCCGAGCTGCCGCGGTTTGTTGGCATTACCTATAGCTCCTCGCCCGCAGGGCAAGATTCCCCTTGGTGGCTTTTAGGGCATTTTTAGTTTTGTTCTCATTCCTCGCTTTCATCTTATGGCCGTTTCCTTTAGCTCCTGCCAAAACCCAAGCATCTCCTGTGCATGTGTGTGGGGCAGGAAAGCCTCTGGCTCCGGGCGAGCAAATGGGAATTAATTTATTTGCGGGGGGGAGTGTTAGTCTGCATCAGTTGCGGGGTTTGATGTGCTTTGTCCACCCCACATAATTGTCAAGGTACCTCCAAAAGGCCATGGGGATCACAAGACGTGTTGCTGCGCTTGGGTTATGGCCGGGTCTGGGATGGCTGGACCAAACCCATGTTTCAGGATCGGCGTGACGCCGACCGTGGGTTGCTGCGGGTGCCTGGCACCAGCGACGGGTTGCGGAGCTGCCGGTGCTTGGGGTCCATGGCATGGCTGACCCGCTTGGCTCAGTGTAACCCAGCTGCCTCCTGACCTGGCGTTTCCATTGGTTTGGGGTTATTTTTACCTCTCCCCATTATTTTTTTTTTTTGGTGGCTGAGAGCCAGTGAGACGAGAGCAGAGTGCATCTGGGAAATCCTACAGCCTCGGACTTCCCTCTGGTCGTGGGGCGGTGATGGCAAGAGATGAGTTTATTTCTTTGAAATCTGGATTCCCCCTGTCTCTGCTGCGGTGCCGAGCGTGGTGCCGAGTGTGCCGGTGCTGAGCCGCCCGTTCTGGAAAGGGGGGGGGGGGGCAGGAGGCGACCTGGGGTTTGCCATTGATCATTTTGCAGAGTGACACCTGCTTTCGCTTCCTGATTTGGGGCCTAGAAGGCATTTGTTTCACTCAAAATGAAACCTTAAAACCCCCTCTGGTCACCCAGCTGCTTTCACATGAGGCTGGGCTCCATCGCTCCGCTCCTGTTACTCGCTGCAGCCGTCGGGGACCGTGGCCGGGCATCTTCTTGGTGTGGACCTCACCTCTCTGTGGGTGTTGTCCTCCAGCAAGAGAGTGGCTGGAGGAGGGAGGAGCGATTCGGGAGGTGGTGGGGGGAGGCTTATTTGTGTTGCAAATGATATTTTAAAGTTGTGGTTACTGGGCTGGTCCCATAAATACCAGGGAGAAGTGCAGTGCTGGACCTGTGTGGGCGGCTGGGTGGGTGTGCCATGAGGATGTCATCTGGGGCTACATGGCACGGAAACCCCTTGCAGCGCTGCGTTTGGCAGAGCCTGGGTTTGCCGTCGGTGGGGATGCGCTCGTCCCGCTCCTGGGCCAAAAAGGAGGAGGAGCAGCAGCTGGAAAAATACTTATGTTTTCTGGGACGGTGGAGGAGCTGGGGGTATCACGGTGCGGCCGGCCCACCAAGCCGTATGGCCTCGGACAGGGGCCGGGTGCCTGGCTCTTGGTTTCGGGGAGCCAGGCCTGTGCACAAAGCTGCCCTGTGGCCCCAGTCCTGTCGGCGCTGCCAGCGCGGAGCCATGAGTGCCAGGGACGGTGTGTGTGGGTGGGAAGGGGTGCCCGGCTGCGGGCGCCTCAGCAAGCCTCTCCCTGGCATGGCGAGCTGGCGGCTCCGAAATTACAGCTCTGTGCACGCCCTGCTCACATGGTGGGGACCTGCTCTCCTGCCCTCCTGTGCCCCCTCCCAAAGCCATGTTTCAGTCCCTTCTTGCTTGGTGGCCTCAGGCAGGCGACTTGCCCTCTCCCCGTGCGTGGCCAGCCATGTCGGAGCAGGGGCTCTCCCTCCCCAGCACTGGGGCTTTGGTTGCTGAATCAAGCACCCAAGGCGCTGGAGGATGCTCAGGCAGAAGATGTGGTGGGTGGGCAAAGCCACGCTGGGCAAGAGTCCTGGTTTCACCAAAGATGTTGGGGCTGGAAGGGAAAAGCCTGAGGGTACCTGATGGCCTGTTTTGAGAATTTACCCTTGGGTTGGTCCCAGACCCTGGAGCGTGTCCATATCCTAATAAACCGTATTTCTTTAAGCAACGTGACTCACGCTCAGCCTGAGCAGCCATCGAGGGACAGACCTGGAGGAGCTGCCCTTCCCAGGCACGTCTCCTGAGCTCCCTCTCTCCCTCTGCCCTTTCAGGAACAGAAGTTTTGCCAGCGCTATGACCAGCTGATGGAGGCCTGGGAAAAAAAAGTGGAGCGCATCGAAAATAACCCCCGACGCCGTGCCAAAGAGAGCAAAGTGCGGGAATACTATGAGAAGCAATTCCCAGAGATCCGGAAGCAGCGGGAACTGCAAGAGCGCATGCAGAGGTTAGAGGAGAAGCGGTAGGAAGGGGCTGAGCTGGTATCGGACAGCCTTTCTCTTTTCTTTGGGGATGGGTGTGGGATTTGTTCACGGGAGGAGCAGGCTGGGATGGCTATCGGTCCCTTTTCTCCCCTTCTAGTCGAAGGCAAAGCCAGCAGACAAGTAGCTTTGCTGCTTTTTTCCCCAGGGGGGCTCAGCACAGAGCCAAGAGAGAAGGAAAAATGTCAGGAATGCGGTTGCCCATCTCCCCTCTGCTGCTGATCTCCCGGCTGACCGTGTTGGAGCAAGGGGCAGCTCCCTTGTGTGGGCCGCCTGGCTGGGACGGCACTGATTACTGCCTTACTGGTGGGCCTAAATGAAGGCGTACAAGACTTGCAGATGGATTTGGTCCATGTCAATGATTTAATACATGCACATGCTTTGGTCAGAGCATAGGCAGGGAGAAGAAAGGTCTGCCGAGGTTATAGGAACGACCGCAGATGATATGAAAAGCGCAAAGTGTCTCACTGAAAGGGATGTCCCCTGTCTGTCCCATCCCCTAGCCCATTTTCTCCTCCTCATTGGAAGCACAATTGAGGTCATATTGTTTCCTGCCAGGAGGAGACACGATTTCATGATCTCCACCCTTGTTGCTGAAAATTCCCTGTCCTTCCCGATTCAGCCCCGGGATCTTGCCCAGGGACACCTGATGTGTGCAGAACCCAAACCCTTGTGCCAGCGTCCCGTCCTTGTGCCCCACAAAGAGCTGGATGGGTCCTAATCGGTGGCTTTATTTTATCTTAAAGAGAAGGGGAGAAATGGTACTGAGAAATGTTTTAAGCTTTTACATGCTTAATAAGACAAGTTTTAATTCCTTGGGATGCATGGCTGTTATGTTGGGTGATATTGGGGGGGGAGGGATGTCAATGGCTGGTTTTGATTTAAAAGTTCCTGCAGCATTTGCAAACCAGATGCGGTGGCACAGTGCTAACGGCTCGGTGCTAACACTGACGCCTTTATGCCATTGCTGCGTTGCAATGAACAGGAGAAAATAATGGGGGGAGAGTACGGTTGGGTTTGAAATATCCTTCTGTTGTAGTGATCCAGGAGGTGGCTGTTGGCACAGGTAAGGAAGGTTGTTAGAGGCTCTCGACTGTGAGCCCTAAACCCGGGGGACACGGGGGACGGTGCTCTCCGGGCAGGAGTAAGTGCTGTCAGAGCCCACGGGGCTGCGGCGGGCGCCGTTCCTGCAGCGTGGGATGGGGTGGCCTGGGTGGGGTGTTGGGATATGGCCATTAGGGAGGTCGACAAGGAGGACAACAGGGCCAGCGAGTTGTCATGAATGTGGTTTACAAAATGGAGCATCAGTGTCTGAGTGTTTCACTGCCCTTTCCCAGCAGGGTAGGACAGAGGGGCAGTGGCGGGCTCTCCATGTCGGCCGCGCGCAGTGAGCACGAGGTGTCAGAAATCATCGATGGGCTCTCAGAACAAGAGGTGAGACCAGGTTGTCCTTTCTCCTCCTCTTCATCCCTCACTCCACTCTTTTCTGAGGAAGCCAGGAGAGAACCACCAGGTCCCACAGTGAAATCTGATACCAAATCCCACTAACTTCAGGCCATGCTGAGGTTGGGGAGGTTGCCGTGATGCCTAATACACTTTCTGGGCAGGATCCAAAGTGAGGTGTTCATTTAATACCCAGAAGTATCTTTCCAGCCGCCTGAGAGATGTAACAGAGCTGTGCAATGGTTCTGCAGGAGCAAAACATGGAGCAAAGCACCCCAGGAGCTGGTGGCCAGTGGGTAGGGTTTATCGGCATTTGACTGCCTCTTGGGGACCTGAAACCCCAGCATGCTGCTCATCCTGGGGAGCACCCCACAAACACCTCCTGGCTGTTGGTTTAAACTGGAAGCGGAGGTGGGAAGGGAAGGGAGCCGGTGCCCTGGCTGCCGGGTGGAGGGGTTTTTCTGTTTTGTTTTGTTTTGAATGGGCTGTGCGGCTTGACACAGGGGAATCCTATGGAATGAATGGTTTGTACGTGAGCCAGTTGGCCCACATCTTCTGGGAGTGCTCCATTCATCTTGAAACATCCCCGTGACCTTGGCTTCGTTTGGATCTGGTTTCACAAGGGTTCCACTCTCTTGGCACGGAGGCGAGCTGCAGTGAATGGATCGTGTTTGGGAGGGGAGAGCAGCCATTGCCCAGCAATAGCTGAGATGTTTGCTGCCTGTGCGCCACAGTTCGCTCCCTGCCCTGGGTCCCAGGCAGTTTGCTGTTAGCCAGTTAAGGCAACGACCCGGAGGACATGGATCTCTGAAGCAGAGGGAAATTTCACAGCTCTGCAGAGGTCATGGCCAAGGGGAGCGTTAGACGATTGCTTCCGACCTCCTGCACAGTGTGCTTCTAAACTCCGCCCCGATAGCCTTCTGCTGAGCCCCAAGGCACCGCTTTGCTTGTCTCAGAGGAGACCTTAGGAGCTTCCAGCCCTTCCACAGGGTTGGAAGGAGCAGGGAGGTGAGAGCCGGGGAGCGTCGCTGGCAGCAAGGGCCAGCTCTCTGCCCCGACGCATTGCTGAAGAGGAGAGAGGTCTGGCGGGGTGTATCTGCAGCGCTCGGCACCCCGAGACCTGCCAGGCGAAGGGGGAGGCCCTGCGCTCTCAGCTGCAGGCAGTGCTCCTACCAGCTGCCTCTCTGCCTGCCGTGGCTCTGCACAGGGGCGTTCTCCTTTCGGCTGGGGTGGCCTGCGGTTGTCAGGGTCAATACTCTGGCTGCAAGCTGTCCCTGACCTCTCACAATGAGATGACACCCCCAGGGCATCTGAAGCAGCCGGTTGCTAAATGGGAGGTGTCCTAGTGAGGATGAGGAACGTGATGAAATGAGTTGAAACGTCCGTGTCTGTGCAGAGTGCTGTGTTTTAGGAAGAGGAGGCTGGGTCTGATCAGTCACGGCGGGGAAGAAGAGCAGTGCTGGGCAGGCCTGAGTTGGCAGCTTGCTGGAAGGATTGGACATTACTGTTCTCCCAGGAACCAGTGTCTAGCTGTAAATTAAAATAACAGCACTTGAGACCTTGCTTTCCTGGGTTAATATCTCTGACCAGTGCCATCCCAGGTGACAGGGAGTACTCGGAGTGACAGTGCTTGCTAGCAAACAAAAGAGGCTGGCCAGAGCATCTCTTTGTCCCCGCAGGGTGGACCTGTGCCGGGGGACCACCAGCAGCTCAGCCGAAGGGACAGTCCCGGTGTTTGGGCAGGGGATGGCACAAATGAGACATCACATTGGCCACTCTGTTGCAAATACTTAAGGAAACCAGTGTGCCCCGTCTGTCCTGTCCTGGTGTGCAGCCGGGGCTCTAGATGAACTTTGCGCTTGAATGGGATGGAGTAAAAGCATCAGATTATGTCCCAGGGTGTTGCAGTAAGAGGAAAGAAAGGAATGACGGCCCCGTTACGGTGACATTTGAAACCTCCTGGAACAATATTAGGTTTCCCGTGGAAGGGAAACACGACGTCTCCCTCTGCCCACCCTTTCAGAAAGCTCTGCAGAGCTGACCTGCTTCCCTTGCAATTTGGGGTGGGGAGCTGAACCTCCACATGGCCGTGGGTTTAGCTGGGAAGGGGTTTGCATTCCTTGTGCCACCGCTGCTTTGACTTGTCTCTCGTCATGGTCAGAAGCTGTTTTGCTCGTTAGATATTTCCATGCGGTATCTTAAAACCTTTTGTTTCAAAATGAAAGATTAATTGTTTCCTGGTTGACAGCGATAGCCTCTTTCAGCGTTTAATTTACAATTACTCTAACAATAAAGCTGTCTAGTGCTTGCTTTTGGATTCTCCTGTTCCTCCGCCTGTCCTTTCCTCTCGAACATCTGTCCTCTGTGGTCCCCGCGGGCCCATGGTGCTGACCAACTGTTCTCTCTGCTTTCCCCAAAGAACCTGGAGAAGCAGATGCGCCAGCTCGCTGTCATCCCGCCCATGCTCTATGATGCTGACCAGCAGCGCATTAAATTCATCAACATGAACGGCCTCATGGATGACCCCATGAAGGTCTACAAGGACCGGCAGGTGATGAACATGTGGAGTGAACAGGAGAAGGAGACCTTCCGGGAAAAGTGAGTGCAGCCCACATGCCTCTCTTTGCGTAGCCCTTGGGAAGTGTAGACAGGACCCGTGCAATGCTTTGGCCGGGGCCCCAGCACGTTAAGGCATGAATTTCCCAAGGGCTTGTCTTGCCCCCCAGGGACACAGCCGCAGTCGCTGTGTTGCCTTGGACCTGGGCACAGGGTGATGCACCTGCACAGAAAACGCAGACCTTTCTATATGGTTGGTGTGTTCGTGCCCCCGTGCAGAGATGCGGGAAGCTGCTGCCACTCACAACAGGGTGAGAACTAGAAGTTTTTCTGCTTCCCCTCGTTGTATCAGCCAGTTTAAGGATAAAGCCAGTGAAACCCAATGCTCCATACACTGTTACGTTTTTGGATTTACATGCCTGTCCTTTGGGCATTGCGTGTCCAGAGGGATTCTCGGGGCTGTCAACATCCAACCCCCCCATGCAGACCCCCTCAGGCTGCAGCTCCCAGCCGGTGCCCGTCCCTCAGCGCTCTGTCCTGCTCTCTGCAGGATTTGCCACCAGCTGCTGTTTCCATGGATGCATTCCCACATCAGACACGTGCAAACTCTGGCTGCGGTGCTTTCTCTTGTTTGCAAGCAGTGTTTGAGAAAAGCTTTGCTTTATCGACTGAGATCACTTGGGGGATTGCTGATCCCTTCCCTGGGTACCACCACGCTGTCAGCCAAGCTGTGGGTCCCAGCTCAGTCTCACATCCAGACTCCTCCGTATCTCGTAGCCTAGTGGGGACCCCGGTGTGTTTGCACAGAGGACCAGATCATCCTTGGTGCCCCCAGTGTGCCCTGTGTGTCTGTAAAAACAGAGCTGGAGTTCAGCTTCCAGGAGGATGAGCTCTGCCGGGGCTCGCTGCTCTGGACATGAGGGACACGTGGATGCCCCAGGGCCACCTTGTCCCTTGTGGCAGCACCACCTTAGTCTGGCCTCCAGACGATTGTGAGACAGCTCCGTGGATTACCAGCAAGCCCAGGACCAGCCATGCTGGAAGCCTCTCCGTGTCCGGGATCCCTCCTCCTGTCCCTGCTCATGATGACTCCTGTTTGCAGCTGAAATAACTAATTGCCAAGACGGACCAAAAAAGAACAAAACAAGCAAACCAGCTCTAAGCCTTTGGTAGAGGAGAATCCTCATTGCTAATTAGCCTTAAAATGTGACACTCCAAACAGCAAGGCTTGCCCGCAAATGACGCAAAGGCTAATTACTTGGTCTTTAATGGTGGGGCTGTGCCTGGCTAATGGGGCTGGAAGAATCCACACCCAGCTCGTGCATCCTGCTGTGCACGGCGGTTTCTGTGTCATCACCGTGGGTGATGGGGAGTTCGAGGCATAAATACAGGAGGATTTCAGGGCTCTCACAAAGCTCATTTTAAGAGATTGGTACTTAGGAGCTGTAAGGAGGGCCAAGGGTGTCTTGCCCCAGCTCTCGCCCCGATCCCGGTGTACGGGTAGCTGAGCTGCCTGGTGTGCTGCAGCTTCTGGCCTGGGTATTTAAGATGAACCAAAATTGTGTCATCTGTGTTCGTGACCCAGAGCCGGCCTCTTCTTGAGACTGTGAAAACCTGGTGCAACCTTTTGTTCAGCCCTGATGGCAGGAGCTCTCAGAGAAAACAGCCAGGCCAACAAGCTCCAGGTCTGAACGCATTTTAGCCGTTAAAACATAACCACGAGGAAGAGTCTGATTTGATTTGCTTCTGGGCAGGATTTCGGGTCTCTTTATTGAGAGTCCATCGCTAGCCCTCTCCCAGGGGGGCCGTGGTTTGCTGGTGAAGGAGCAGGGATGGCTGCGGTACCCCTTGATCCCACTCAGGCATCAAGGCCCTGTTGTGCTGGGCACTGTGAGAACGCAGCATCCGTCCCTCATCGCGGGGACACGGTCTGGCCCATGAAAAACAGTAGATTGTCATCCGCGTTGCCCCCGACACTGCGTTAACATCATTGACAACGTGGCCATGAAAACCCTGTCCCTTGGTTTGTGCTGTGTACAGCGTGATGAGCCAGCTCCAGAGCTGTGCTCTCATCCCAGTCTGTCTAAGCAGCCCAGCTGCTTTTCTTTTTTTATTTTTTGCCTAGCATTTCTGGTTTCCTTTTTTCTTTTACTTATTTATTTAGTCACGTGTCTTGGGGCATCTCCCTTGGTGTCTGTGTTATATCTGGGGCAGGGGGGAAGTTTTGACCTTCAAAACACTTGATGGCAGAAAGGCTGATAGAGACTTGGGTCCCCATTAAGCACCCGAGCATCACGCTCCCATTGCTGTCCATGCTCCTACCTCCCACGTTCCCCCCCATCCCACATTGTCACCCACAAAAGCCTCATCCTGGCTGCAGCAGAGATGAGATCCCTTGCTCTGGTGACCAGTTATGGTGACAGGGCTCTTGCAGTGCCACCCAAACCAGATGGGGGTCCTGCATCAAGAAGGGCATCAGCACGTGGGTGACAGCACCCACGTCCTGCTGCCGTGGCTGAAGTCAGTCAGGCCCTTTGCTGAGCTCAGCTTGGTGCCCTGACCCTGAGTTTGGCAGCGGGGCTGAGCCACGAAGGCGGGAGGAGAGGGCTCGACCAGCAGCTCCGGGGGAATATCCGGCAGGGCGGGAGGCACCAAGCTGCTCGACACGTCCCGCCCATGTTGCACCCACACCGCAGCCCGCCTGCCTCTTACCTCCGAACCATTTGCCCAGGGCACAGAGCCATCAGCTCCTGCGAGCTGGCAGAGCCACACATGCTGAGTGGGGCTGGCCCTGGCCACTTAGCTCCCTGGGGCAGAGCCCGTGCTGGTGGCAACCTCTATGCTGGGACCAGTGCTGTGCTCCAGCCCCGGCACAAGAGCCAGGCTCTCCGTGCTTCGGTGATGCACCAGTTAACTGCCAGCAGGAGCACCTCATGCCAAGGGCTTGTTGGCCTTCGGCACTCCCCCCCCAGCTAGGTGAAGGGATTTGTTGGAGGAGATGTCTTTGTGCCAGGGGACAGCTTGCACCCAGGGACAGCTTTCCCCCCGGCGGGCGATGCTCCCTCCCAGGCTGCCAGAGCCGTGGGCAAGCCTGCTGACAGCTTCTCTGCTCGCTGGGCAGCATTCCTCGGAGCCGCTGTGCCACCGGGGGTCTCTTGAGCAACTCGGCAATGTGGCAGCTCCATGCTTCCTCCTGGGGTTTGGGTTTCCCTTCGTGTCTTTTGCAGCTGCTCCTGACAGCCCAGCCAGGCTTTTGGGGTCCTGCTCAGCGGCGGGGGCACCCCTGGCCGTGCTGCGGGGTGCCTGTGCTCGGCCATTGACAGTGATTCCTCGCCCTTTCCTTGCCAAATCCTGAGGCCTCGTCCAGGTGTGCAGCTGCCCTCTGTGCCCATCCTGCCATTGGTACGGGTTTGTGTGGCTGTGGGATCGAGCAGGGTGATGGGCAGCTGTCGGGCACTGCCAGCCCCCCTGCCCTCTCCCACCCCGTGATGAACATCTGCGCATCGAAGCTCCCAACCAGCCCGGCTCAACTGGGCTAAATTTAAAGTTCTTGTCTTTCTGGGAAACTGAGCAGCAGACAAATATTTTCTCAAACGCCTAAGTCCCTCGGGGAGCTGGCCTTGCCGCTCTGGGCACGGCAGCCCAGCTGCAAGGGGGGTCAGAGCCGGCACCCACACTAACCCTCTCCCTCTCACTCCCGCAGGTTCATGCAGCATCCAAAGAACTTCGGCCTGATCGCATCCTTTCTGGACAGGAAGGTAAGCCTCCCTGCCTGGCTTTCACCTGCCTGGCGCTCTCTTCTCCATCGCGCCGCTCCTTTTGGTGCTGTAGCAGCCGGTGGATGCTGGGCATCTGTGGGCGGTGGTGGCTCAGAGCCCCGGGCACGGTCCAGACACCTCCCGGCTCCCTACAGAGACAAGGGACTGACTCAGCTGCGGAGCGACAGAGCCGCGAGATGTGTGAACGCATCCAGCCTGGCACGTAGGCGTTGCAACCCACCCCGTGATCTGCCTGAGGGACCTGCTTTCCAGCATCTCCTGGAGGCATTTTGCACCAGCCAGGCTGTCACACAGGGGGTGCGGGCACCCAGCTGCCCAGCACAAAGCAGAGGGGTCCCCTCCTCGTGCAGGGAGGGGATCTTGAGGGTGGGCTGAATCCCAGTTCATCCAGCAGTTCAGGTTGGTGTCATGTAAGCACACACACCTCCCCTTGGTGTTTAGGAACAGTTTGCTCGCAGGAGGACCTGACCTTTCCCAAGCCTCTGTGTTGTGCTTCTTGGACTTTTCCTTTTTGCTGTTAATTTGGCTGATGGAAGATTTGAAAAAGAGATCTGAAGGAAGAGCAAGTCTCTGGTCCCGTTCTGAGCAAGGCCAGGTACCTTTTGTGGGACAGGCCCTATGGGCAGATCCTGGACAGACCCAGCCTGGAAAGGCAGTGATGGACCAGGTGCTCTCCTGAGCAAGGAACACTTGAGAGCTGCTTCTTCTGTGGTCCTTGTAGTTAGTTGCATCCTCTGCCCATCTCATGCAGTGTTTCATCCATGCAGTGTCCACGCGCTCTGGGGGAACCCCTCTGCTTTCAGGGGGGGTGGCCTGCAGATATCCCTTCCAGCCTAAACTGTTCTCTGATTCTGCATGACTCAGGCTGGGGAAATTATTTATAAGACCTTGACTTTCCTGCCCAAAGCAGCAAGCAAGCAAAGGCCAGCAGCAATCTCGTGCTGCTGTTGTCACTGTAAGATACCAGGCTCTTTTTAGCCTTTCCCACTTGTTAAAGCCGAAAGCGGTGGGACTTGGATGATGCTCACAATCCAGTCTGTGTTCCAAGCTGTAAAATGTCTTCTAATTTTATTTGTACTCGTTTGTAAATCAGGCTGTAATTATGATACAGAACACATCCATTATCCTGTTGGAGAGAGATGCAAAGTATGGCTCCATGTAATGAATTAATAGATTTTTAAATTGCACTATAAAAAAATAGTGATCTTAGCCCTTGGAACAGATGACTGTAAGTTTTTGTGTTCGCGTGTGTGTGTATAATCAGGGCTAGATTAGAAAGAGATCCAATTAACACTTTAAAAGTTGCAATCTGTTTTTACAAATGGTTCCACTCCTTGCACGGGGATAGGGAGAGCGCAGCCCCCATGCACCCTCTGGGAGCATGCAGCAGCACCCTCTTCCCAGGCGCTTGCAGGCGTGATGGGTCTGTGGGATTATTTCTGTTCACGCAACCACTGATCCTGTATGTGAAGGTGTAGCCCAAGACCAGTGTTCAGGTGCGCACCCAGTTCAGCAAAGGACTTTTCCCAGCGTGGGCACGCTCCGTGCTGTTCAGGAGCAGAATATGTCTTGGCCACGGCTCCTTGTTTTCCTAACGTGTCCGATCCGGGACAGCGCTCGCGGAGCCAACTGCTGGAACAGGAGTTGGGATGGTGGCTCCTGAGCGCCGGGATCTCAATCTGTCTGTGGGAAAGTCGTGCACACTGGAGCCAGCGAGCTTAACGGCTGGAAATAATGCTAGCTGACAGTCGCGTGGCAGGTTGTGCCTCGCGTAACCACAACACAGGGTGACAGGCGGCTCTCCTTCTTCTGCCTTTAGTTGCCACAGTCATCTGGGGCCAGCCCTTCCCCCTGCTTTGCTTCCAGTGAGGGGTGCCCTCTGCTCTGCACCCCTGTCTCCGTCTTGGCATGTCCATGGGACGGCCCCAGTCTGTCCCGTGGAAGAGCTGAGCCTTTCTACTAGGTCAACGTGCATTGCCCCCCACTTCCAGCTCCACCAAAGGGCTTTGGGAGGGATGTGCAGGGAAGCCTGTTTGGGCTGCAGATCTTCAGAAGTAGCAGGAGCCCTGGCGATGGCAGGGCCTGAACACTGCTCCTGTAAGTCTGCACCCTGACAGAGCGAGGGGCCGGGACCTTCTGTTCCCTGACTTGCCTGTGTTGTTGCAGACGGTGGCAGACTGCGTCCTGTATTACTACCTGACCAAGAAGAATGAGAATTACAAGAACCTTGTAAGAAGGAATTACCGGCGGCGCGGGAAGAGCCAGGTAAGAGCTGGAGGAGCGCATGGAAACGTCATCCCTCAGGCTGAGCAAGGAGCTGCAGCGCTTTGCACTTGCAGCTTCTCAGCAGCACTTTCTCTGAGCACCCCAAATCCTTCTGTTCTCCCCTCCCCAGATGGAGATCTTGCTTGCAGACTGAGATGGGGCTGTGGTTTTGCTCTGTGTAGCTTTTCAGAACATCCTGTTTTCTGGCAGTTGATGTTTGTCCGTCTCCGTGCCAAGGTCACAGTAGCTTTGAAAAAGCAAACAACAAACCCAAGATGCTTGAAAAAGGGGATGGAGTGAATGCAGAAGACCTGGCCAGGTGTCAGGAGTAGTACGGGGTTGCCCATGCAGCCTGTGGCTCTATGCGAGGACCGAGTGGGGCCCGTTTCTCTCTCCCCTCCAGAGATGGCAGCCGGCGTGCCAACAGGGACAGGGCTCCTGGGGGCTGCGTGCTGGATGGGGATGCTCCTGCCTTGCAGAGCCTGCCCAAGGCTCTTTCTGTGGGCAAAGGTATGGGAGGAGAATGGCTTGGGTGGGAGTGACTTCTGGTGACCGCCTGAGCAGAGGCATATAAAGTGCTATCTGAAGTGCTGGAGGGTGTCTGAGATCCCCGAGGGGGCTGGCAGATTTGGCGCTGAAGCTAGAGGAGACCCTTAACCCTTTGGTTAAGGGCCAGGCAGGTACCTAGGGCACCACGAGGTGTCTGGGGGTAGGTGACTGAATCAACCCTTGCCGTTACATAGCCTAGATATAAAATTAGACGCGACCATGCCAGTGTTGCAGCTGATACCACGATACCAAGGTACTCAGATAAGTGCTGACCTTTTGGGCAGGTACCTTGTCCTCACAGATGCTTTCAGCTAGAGGAAGGTCCTGCTGGTAGATCCCCAGGTCCATGAAGTGAACGATTATCCATGTCATGAGGAGAGTGAGGTGACCGCAAAGGGAGTATCTCTCCAGATAACATGGGGGTAGGATGGAAAAACTGGCCTGGCCCATGCCACCACTGACATCAGCAGCTCCTCACACTGCATGGCCATAAAAAGCAGCACTTGGGTCTAGATCCTGATTGGGAGGCAGATAGGTAGCTTCGCTCCAATTTGATTTCTGCAGCATTAAGACATCAGAATAGCTAGCACATGACGAATGTCATGGACGGGGCCCAATTTTCCCTTCTTTTTTTCAGAGACATTGGAGATGGATAAAGCCCTATTAGATTATCCAGTCTCTCTCCCAGCAAACACAGGGTGGTTCCCTCCAGTACATTTTTATAGTGTTTACCATGGTCTGTTTTGTTAGATCACAGCAACTAGAACATGAGGCCACATTTGTTTCTTGTTAGCAATGGAGACATTTAGCACAGCTCATTCTGGTTTCAATGTTAAGTTGAGCAAGTAACAAGTGTGGAGGGAGAGAGACAATCTAACGCTCTGCTCTGCATCTACCTACCTACCCCAGCAGCCACCTGTGCCCAGCAGGTACTATTTGTATTTTGGTTTTTAAAAGTATCCAAAGCATCCTTCGCTGCAGAATTTCCCACGGCGCTTGCCCTCACTGATGAGTCTGGTCCAGCCTGGGCAGTCGTGATCATGTGCTGCCATTTGGAGCCTCGTTCAGTGCCAGCCTTTGGAAGCAGGGACTTGCTGCATTGACCGTAATAAAAGGCAGGACTGGTTTTGCAAGTAGGGGGTGGCAATGTTTGTAAATTGTTAAGAGGCAGAGGCTGCTGGGCTCTGAGGGGAGCGGATTGCACCTCCACTGGAGCGGAGCTCGACCAGAACGTTATTGATTTGGAAAGAAGAGTCAAATCTGTGATTCTGGGGGGGAAAGTGAAGCAGTGAATATTTCCTGTTACTATGGGATGCTCAGGTGGAAGACGAGATATTCAGACAAGCTTCAGGAGCCCAGGGCTGGCTGCACAAATAGCAGTAGGAGAGAGGTGCAGAACAAAAGTTGCTGCATAAAATCCAGCCTGGAGCAGCTCTCCCCCAGAGATCTTGGGAGGTCTTGAGATGCACACTTTGTGCTGCAATACCCCCGCTATTTCTATACGTCGCTTGCGTCCGTTTCCTGCGAGGCTGCGTGCAGGGGAGCGCTGGAACAGCCTGCGTGCAGGCTTGGGAAGGGCACGCTGCTGTGGAGGGGAGACAGTGGAGCTGGTGGGACAGCACGGCCGGGTCTGTGCCGCAGAGGGAGGCTGTGCTGGGGAGAGAGTTGTTTTAGGGTGGGATTTTAAGGTAATGAAGCAACGTGGTGTTAAAAGTCTTGCCAGAAGCTGGTAGGAGTGGTGAAGCATCTCCCATGCACCCCTTCATGGAGCCGGGGTCTCCCCTGAGCGCGGTGCCGACGGGACCTGCTTTCCCAGGCCAGGCTGGGTCACCATGCGGCTGTGCAGAGCAGCACGGGAGAGGTTAGATCCTGGCAAATCTGGAGGCCTAGGATGGAGGGATGCTCCGGATGGGATTTTTGCTTAGTGAGGACCTTCAGAAACTGCTCAAATTCTGCCTACACCTGCAGAAGGTGTTCTCATTTGGGAGCAACCTGTCCCAGAGGCTCAGCCGACACCTTGGCTGCACGTCCTCCCTGCTTGTTCCCGGGGGGGTCCCCCTTCATTGTACCAGTTCAGCCATTTGCGGGGCTATCGACTGAACTGGGCTGCGAGGAACTTAAGCGAGAAGCTTAAAATAGCTTCTGTTGGCCCCAGATTGTTTTTAACCCCATGTAGGTCCCTCATCCTGTGGCCTCGCAAAGAGTTGGGGCTGCGGCTGGGGAGCAGCAGTGTTGGGCTTCCCCTGCACTGGGGGCTCTGCCTTCACCTGCCCGGTCTCAGCCACCAGAGACGGTGACAGGATGAAGGACAGGAGACACGATGGGACGGCACGGGGATGGGCAGCGTGCAGGGAGGAGCTGGGGCTGTGAACACTCTTCTTGCAGCGCTGGGAGACATGGCACCGTGTTCCCGGCGCTGCCTGTGCTCCAAGCACGGATTTTCCTGCTGGTAAGGGTTCAAGCAGTTAAACGCCAAAAGTGAGATATAATTGATTCAGAGGAGGGGAGGAGAGGTTGACTTTGATATCAGATGAGAGGATCGGATGAGGTCTGATACAAATAGCGTTTCAAGTGGCCCTATGCTGTTTTCTCACTCCTTTTCTCACGGAGAGGTTGGTGGTCTTATTTGCTCTTGGAGGCTGCAGGGAGCTTGAGAACGAAGTGGAGATAATTACACGTAGAAATAAAGCTACTCTGGTGTCAAGATTATCATTGTGGCCTACTTATTAAAAGTCCATTAAAAAATAAGAATCCCACTGCTTCCTGGCTGATGGTCCCCTGGCAAAGGATATTCCTCATAAAGCTGCTACTTATTGCTAAAAATCTCCTGCCAAGAGCGGGGACTTCACATGATTCTGCTTCCAGTTTGTCAGAAAACCGAGCAGCCGCCCGCTCTGAGGCAGGGCGCATGCTCCCGGCACACCGCCTCCCCCAGCGCCGATGAATGAAAGGCGCATGCATTTGATGGATCATTATGCATAATATTCAGGCTCCCATGATGAATATCCTTTCTAAAATAATCCTCTGTGTTTGGGTATGGAAAATGCCATTTAACCCTGAAAGGGGGGAATCAATGGGAAGAGGAATAACTTCCAAGCATGTAATTGCTCATTGGGAGGAAAAAAAAAAAGGAAAAAGTTTGAGTCATGGTAAAACGGTCTGATCCAATATTCAATGTATAGTAATAAGCCTAAATTTGCATGAGCTTGTAATGAAAAGGCCCTTGCGTGGATGTGTCGCCTGGGGGGCTGTCGCAGTTGCTCTTCAGGGTATTGCAAAGAGCATCTCTCTGCAGACACCCCTAATTCTGTAGCGGGGGGCACCAAAATTGAAGCTAGGCAGTTAGCGCCATGTGCTTCGCTCTTTGGGCAAGCTGTTCAGCCGGGCTGTAATAGCACAAGCGTTGGGCTGAAACTGTGCTGGAAGCAAAGTGACTCTATTTTAACATAATTACTCTGTGCGGAGTGGGGGGTTTTTATTCCAGAATAAATTCGCTTTGATTTTGGAGTAGCGTTGCCCGCGTGGCAGTGGAGCGGCCGCAGCACGCCGGTTATGCTTCCTGCAGCAGCGTTGGTGAATTCCTGGGGGGAGAAGCTGCCCGTCTCCTGCACAGTGCTGGGATGGGGAGGCGGGCGGCTGTCCTGCCCGGCAAAGCCGCCGGTGCTCTCGCCGGCGGTGGGTTGGTCAGCAGCAGCGATGGGCGGCCGGAGGAGCCGCCTGCCCATCCTGAGGATGACTCAGAGGTGGATGAAGTCATGCGTCGCGGTGGATGGACGCGGCCCGCAGGACGTGCCGTCATGCCGGTCCCCCTCGGCGCTGCTGTCAGACGGCGCTCACGTATTACCCGGTGAAAGGGCCCCGTGCGTTAGTGCTGACGCTTTCGAGGACTCGCTCCGGGGGGACCGGAGCCGCCTGGACCCCCCCCCTTCCTCCGCTGGGGAGCGGTGCCAGAGCCGTGCCGGCGGGGCGGGGGCTGCGGCGTGACCTGCCAGGGCCGACGGCGCGATCCCCTGCCAGGGCCGACGGCCTTTCCCAGGCCCACCCTCTTCCCTGCCCCCTGCCAAAACCCAAATCGAATTATCCGTCCCGCCAGCTGTCCCGCCCTCCCCAAACACAAACCATTCCCCTTGCCGACGCGGATAAACAGCCCCAGCCTGGATTTTTATAAACAACCCATTTACTTTTTTCGCGTAAGCGCCGTCCCCGCCAGTGAGGCTGGCAGGGGCTGGCAGGGCTTGGGCTGCCAGACGGGCGCTGCCTGCCTGCGGCTCCAGGTCTCCCTGCACCCTGTCCCCGGTGCAGAAGCAGAGCACCCGCTATGGACCAGCCTTGCCCTGCCATCACCTCTCCTCCCTCTGTGAGGATCAGGTCCAGAGCTCAGTAAAATGCCTCTTACACCGCAAATTGTGCGTGTGCCCCTGCTCCGTTAACCACAACGGCTAATGAGATGAATGATGAGTATTTATTTCTGGGAAGCATTTGATTTTCATCAATCCAGGGAGCGGCTCCTCATTAGTGACAAAGGGTTTGACAACTTCTCTTTCAGATGCGGAGAGATACTTGTCATAAAATCCTGGTTTAATAATGCAGCACATCGTACAGAAACAGCCCTGGATGTGGGCAGTAAACTTTGCTGCCACGAATACCAATAAATTATTCTGTAAGCATTTAAGCCTGTGCTGACTTGAGCACTGTATTTTAAACAGCACTGAGATTATCAGTGGAGCAGGCAGGGGGGAATGGTTGTGGCTGCAGAAAGGTCTGTGATGGAGCAGTTTGCGTGGTTGGAAATGACACCTGGGATGTCAGCATTGGGGTGTGGGTTCATCTTCTGCTGATGGATACTGCTGTGAGGTGGCCCTGCTTGTTGTCCTGTCCCCCCGGCTCTGCCTCATCCCGCCGGCTGGGCCGTGTCGGTTTGCTGCTGGGACACAAAGGGGATTGAATTTGGCTCATTTTCTGGACAGGTCCGCAGCGTGACAGCACTGCTGGTGGCTGGGGAAACCTGCCTGGCCAGGATGGGGTGCAGGACCCACGAGAAGAAGTCAAACCTGGCTAGACCCCGTGGTCCTGGTCCTGCTTGAGTGCGGTCTCACGGGGAGAAACGTCTTGCAGAGCATTTATCCCTTGGGTGCTTGTGTGTGCGCTGCTCGGCACAGGCTCTCGCTCTTTAAATCTACATCTTGTAGCCAAAACAAATCCAGACAAAACCAAGCTAACCCCCAGAATTCTCAAAAGTGGTCCAAAGCCATCCTCAGAGAGCAGCGGGCTTCCTGTGAGCACGGAGGGTCGTGCTGGAGTGTGTTTGGAGGCAGCAGGTCCTGCACAGCGGCTGGTGGTACACAACTGGCAAAGAAACTGGTTTCCATCAGGAAAAGTGGTTGTTTCTGGGAAAACACCCGTCTCTCGTGCTTTTCCTACAGCTCGGTGTAGCTCAGGCAGTTCCCGGCTCACAGGGCAGCCTGACAGCAGTGCCGGGGGGATCATGGACGAGGGCTCGGGGTCTGCAGCCTGTCCTGTACTTTGCTAAATGCTCTCTGCCAGGGCCCGCGTTCGCCTCCATGCCTCGAAACGGGAACATCCACCTGCCCTCTCCGGGATGCCAAGATTGCCGGGTACCGAGTGTGCGGTCAAGGCTGGTAAAGGGCTGTCACCCATGGGCCGTCACTGCCCTGTCACGAGGGAGGCTGAGCGTTGGGGTGCCTGCACAGAGGAGGTGGGCAAGGTGTGAGACACGGTGATGTTTGAACTGATATCGATCCTGTAGCCCTCCGTTGGCGCCTGCTCTTTCAGTCTGGGCTCTCCTCGCTCCCAAACCCTGTCCCTCAAGTATGCCCCATAAGGTGCATCGTGCCCATTACCCCATTACGAGGGCGCTGCAGCTTTCCTGCAGCCCTGCCACCCCTCCGGGCAGTGTAATCAGGCAAACACAATGGAAACTCGCATTCCTGAAATCCCAGCTGCAGTTTTGGGGGTGATTAAATGAGAATGATGCGGCCATATTTGGGAAAAGAATTGAAGGATGCATTGCCGCGGGAGGATGGCTGCTCAGTCCCCGGCTCCTGACGCAGCCTCGCAGGCTGCTGGCAGCGCAGGGACGGCAGCGAGACCTGTGGGCTCGGAGCGAGGACGGGCACCGGCAGGCAGGGACACGCAGCCGCTTCCCTCTGAGGTAGCACTGGCACGGGCTGCTGATGGACCACTTGCTGACGGATCCTTCGGCCACTACAGCCGGGCTCTTCCGTGCAGCTTGATTGCGTCTGCAGTTAGCGATAATAAAATAGTCACTTAAAAGTGACGTGAACCCCCCCATTCCAGTTGGCCCCCGAGTTCAGACTCGTGTTTCTCCAGCAGCAGGTCGATGCATCCTCCCAGCGAGCGCTCCACCACGCCTGCGCCCACGTGAGTACTCCTCAGGACGGGGGGTTGGGATCCAGGCTGGGCATTACCAATCCCAGCGGGGGACCTGCAGCATCCTCCCGGCAGGACAGGGAGTGATAGAAGTGGTTGGATTTTGGGATGAGTTGTTTTATCTGTTCTTGCGATCCAGGTTTGACTGGGAACGGATGGGAAATAGGTCGCGTCACTGCTAAGTTGCTTTCTAAAGCGGGCACAGCTGAAAATCCTGGAGAAAGCTGCTTCCGTGAGGATATGGGGCTTGCTTTGCCCCTGGTACGTCTGCAGCGTGCGTGGATGCTGCTCTGCATCCCACAAGCCGCCGACCCAGCACCTTCCTCTGTTGGCAGGGCTCGGAGGGGGGTCAGCATGTGGCCGAGGGGCTGCAAGCAGGGGAGAGCGGGGTAAAGCAAACCACAGGGAAGAGAAAACACGTGTTCCCCGCCTGGGACAGAGTGGGGGCTCATCTCCACTGCTTCCAAACGTTACGCGCTCTTCCCCTCGGGTCATTTTCCCTTCGCAAGCAATCAAATCACTTTTTAAAAAACTTAGCAGCGACCCAGAAAAGAAACATTTCCTCTTATGGAAAAGCCCTCGGTGATTTAAGGAGGGATCCAAGCGAGCAGAGTCCTGTAAAAATCACTTCTGTGCTTCACTGAGATCAAGGAGCGAGCGGTGGGAAGGCGTCAGTGCCCGCTGTGCTGGGCTGAGCTGCACAGGGGCCCCTGCCCAAAAAGCTCTCATGTCCAACAGGCTCCCGGTGCCACCTGAGATGAGCCCACGCTTGGGTGCACGCACCGGACGCGGTCGTGCTGTGGTCTGGCGAGTGATGCTGCAGGGTCTGGCATCTCTGCAGTCCTACAGCTGGCGCCTCTCCTCATCCCGGGCATGCTGCTCGCCCCCAGGACCAGCAGCCTGGAAGATGGCACGGGGCTTTCCCGTGGCACAGCAGGGCAGCCCAGCTGTGGCTTCCAGCGCTTTGCTGCTGGCACTGGCCATGTTTTGTGGCTTGTGGTGCCGGAGAGCTGCGCTGGTGAGTGTGCGCGGGGCCTGTTCAGCGCCTCCCGGGATGCTGGGCATGGCCCCGGCGTTTTCCATCTCTGCCATGTAATGATTGCTGTCTTGCAGGGTTTGTTGTTTACCGGCAGAGGAGCAGCACAGCTCCGGGCCATCACGGTCAGAGATGAACCGAGCGAGCCCCATGCTCGCTGCCGTACTCCTTATCAAATCTGAGCCTGGCCCTTTGATTTCTCGACTTGCTTCCGCAGCCAACAGCATCAAACCCAGCCCCGGGATGCGAGCGATCAAAGCCAAGTCGCCGGCAGACATTCCTCTTCCTCTCCTTGTTGTTTTGGCAGTGGCTTGTTTTGCTTTGTGGTTTCTCCCATGAGTAGAGGGTGCCACGTGTGGTCGTAAGAAGCCAGGCTGTGCAGTGGTGGGTGGCAGCGAGGGCTGAGGCATTCCAGACCATCGGATCAGAGACTCCAGGCCCTGGGAGTCTGTTACGTGATACATACATGTATTTCTAAGCCATCCTTCCTGTGCTCCGTATCCAGCCTGCTGCCGAGACAGGTAGGGACATGAGGGGAGTGCTGTTTGCAGTGGCCATACAGTGTCAGACCTCGGTGGCGGGCACCTCGTCCTCTGCTACAACATTGGTGAACGGGGAAGGATGCTCCAGGGGAGACCTCGGGTGCTTGGGCAGCGTGGTGGCTAAAGCGGAGGCTGGCGCTGTGGGTGCTCAGGGGGCGAATCCCTGCCCTGGCTGTCGTTGGTGTGACATGCCAGAGGGAGAGTTTGAAAGCAAGTGGAAGGATGGATGCGGGTGGTGGAGGAGAGAGGACGCTTCCAAGCCATGGCTGCGTGGTGCCAGCCCTGTTCCTGGCAGAGATGCTCTGCACAGCGTCCCGTGGGGCTGGGGAGAAGGGTGGGAGCCGAGTGCTGAGTCCCACCAGCTGTGCCGCAAAGAGCGCAGTGCATTCTGCCCCGCGGTGCTGGTACGGAACCCCGTGGGACGTTTAGGGTGATGCCAGCAGGCACCCATGCATGCACACGGCCATCGCAGGCGTGCTGGGGCTCCTGGAGATGCAGCAAAGCGAACCCCAGGTGTTCCTGGCCAGCGTAGCGCAGGCCTTTTGTCTTTTGCTTATCTCAAGCTGGTTTTAATTTGCAACTCCCTGATTGCGTGCAATGACCTCGGCCTGAGCCTGCTCTGCAGCTGAGTGCCCCTGGAGAACATCATAAATGCCATTGATCTGAAGTCACCCGCGGGAGAAGCGAGGAGCCAGCGCCCTGCACGCGGGAGAGGCGGCACGGCCAAGTGAGCGCTCCCGGCTGCTGGAGGGGATGGGGCTCGCGCCAGCGGGGTGCCACTCCCTCCAAAGCCCCTGTGGAGGCAGACTTCGGTGTGACGCGGTGGGGAGAGGGTTGGCATGCATCACCGCGCCGCTTGCAGTGAGCCTGTGGCAAGGGCTGCAAAGCCGCCTTCGAGCAAAAACCCCGGAGCTCGCTGCCTGCAGTACCTGGGGATGGGCTTGAGCGGCAACGAAATGAGCTGCCTCGCAGCTCAGCCTGGCACGCACGGCTCCCTCTGCATGAGGGCGTAGAGGGTCGTGGTTTGCTCCCTCCTGATTTAAGGAGCAAAGAGGAGTTGGTGGTTTCTGTGGTGTGTTATCCTCTGTAAGAGCCTAGGGCACCGTAATGACGGCAGTGGAGGTGATGCACCTGCTGGCAGCCAAATGGCATCCCCCATGCAGCCAATCCGCCCTCGAAACCTGCCGTGAGAGAGAGGAGATGTCACCCCCGGCTGGCACTTGGGCTCGGGGACGGGGTCTCGCACAGTGCCGTCGCCGTGACCCGAGCCGGTTCCCCACCAGCGTGTTCACCAGCAAGCGGCATGGCTGGGGGTGGCAGGAGCTGGTGGTCCTGGGGTGGGAACAGGACTCCCAGGGATGAGCTCAGCTAAACATCACGGGGAGAGTTGCTGTGAAATGGTGACCATGCCTGTCCCTGTCCCAAGCAGGACCAGGACTGGGGAACAGAGCCGTGCTGGCAACAGTGGTGTGTTGGTGCGTATTTTGAAGGTGCTGCGGAGCAGGGAGTGAGGGGGGACTGGGAGAGGGTGCGGGTGCCTCAGTTGCAAGGTGCACGGTCCAGCAGTTAACACTGGGATGTCCTGCGGGCAGCGAGGGAGATTTCTGGCATGGTCCCCGGTCCCCTGCTGCAGCCCGGCACATCTTGCCACGGAGGGGATGGGGAAGGCAGGAGCAGTCATTTTCCAGAGGTTTGCAAGTTTGGAAAATAAATAGCCCTGCGCCGTAGGTTAAGCTTGGCATCCTGGCGGATTAATCACGCTGGCTGTAGCCAGCACTGAGAGCCCCGGTGACGAGAGCTGTGGTTTATAGATGATGATTCATCGACTCGACTTAGAGCAACCACGTTATTCCAGCAGATTGCAAAATCATAAGAGGAATGTTGTGGTTAGTTTACGGCTTAACTATGCAAATCGTCAGGAAGCCTTCAGAGCCGGAGAACGTAAGGCACAGCGCGCCCGGATGGCTGGGCGGTGAGCAGGGGCCGGGAGCTGGCGATGGGGCTGTCGGGGACCGGCCGCTCGCGGGAGCCGGGGAGCGGGGAGGTGAGTGATTTGGGGGGAGATGATGGTCCGGAGCTCACGGTGAGTGTGCGAGCGGCGCGCTTCAGAGGTGGGGGACAGGCTGCCGGCCGGGAAGGGGTTTCTGGCTGGTTTCACCGTCTCTGTGCCAAGGCGGCAGGCGTCTCCAGCGGGGCTGGGGAGGGTGAAGGTGGGGAGCTGCTTCCCCCACCTCCTCCTGCCCTCCCGTCCTGCTTCCAGAAGCAGGCAGAGCTTCAGCGGAGGAAGTAAACAGAGTGGGAGGAGCTGCACCTCTTCCTTGCCGGGGCTTTCTCCCAACCAGACCTGTTGCCGGGACTTGCAGCAAGTTGGTCGGTTCTCAGCAGGGCCAGTGTTTCGATATCCGGGACCTACCTGGAAGCCGGTGTTCCCCAAAAGCACGCTTGGAGCCGGAGCTTTGCAGCGGCTGAAATCCATGTGACGTGCCAGCCCGATGGAGCTGGCCGGGCAGGGCGAGCAGTGTCGCTCCGGAGGGGAGCCGGGTGCCGGGGCGAGCATGTGTGTCTGCCCGCGGGCCCCGGTGAGGGGGTGGCCGGCAGCGCATGCGGTGTTCCCGGGAGGGCTGGCAGCGCTCTGCTCCTCTCCAGCTGCTCCGGGGCCGGTGGGAAATTGGGATAGAGGTGAGCAGATGTTTGTAATTACGGAGCAGCTCACGTCGGAGCACGGGGAGCGTGCGGAGAAGGAGGCCGCCCGTCCCCGTGGGCTTGGAGCAGGATCGGCCTCTTGCTCACGCGTCCCGTGTGTGATTTTGTCCTGGGGCCTTTTTAAATAAACAGGATGTGTTGGCAGCAAAAACAAGCAGCAGTGATGCGTCCAGCGGTTAGAGCGTCGGACCTGGGAGGGAGGGACAGGAGGGACAGCCCTGCCCTCTGCCACAGGCATCTTCCCTGGCCTCGGGCACATCCCTTCACCTTCTTGTGCAAGGTGGGGAGCACATACCTGCTTTGCCTCCCAGAGGTGGGGTGCCTCATCCCCAGGGGGGCAGGGATGTAGGCGGAGAGAGGTTTGAGCTTGCTAAGAGCCAAACAGTTTTGGTGTCGGCCTTTGGTGTGTCCGCTAAGAGCTGACCCACCTGCCGGTCCACCTCTAACCGGGGCAGCATGAATCAGAGGAAAACATCGGCTGGTAATTGGGGAAGCATTTCCTGGCCTGTCACGCTTTGGGATGGCGTCCCATCCCTTGAATCATCCAGAGCTGGTCTGCGTCCAGCGCTAAGAATAGCCTCCCCGTGCACCGCGGGGGCAGCCGTGCGCCGGGAGGGGGGGACTGGCCAGCTCGCGGGTTCCCGGCTGTGAC
This sequence comes from Aptenodytes patagonicus, assembly GCF_965638725.1. Lineage (NCBI taxonomy): Eukaryota > Metazoa > Chordata > Aves > Sphenisciformes > Spheniscidae > Aptenodytes > Aptenodytes patagonicus. The sequence continues at coordinate 5,766,905 of NC_134963.1, forward strand.
TTCCTGACACTGTGCCGTGCTGTGGTCCGGCTCTGATGCCGACCGGTCTGAGGTTTGGGGTAGAGCACGTAGTGCAGATGGCCGCCATGGTCGGTCCCCGGGGGGGGGGGGGGCAGGGGGTGTCCCACCTCCTTTCCCTGAGTGCCGCTTGTAGCTGAGCTCTTGCACAGCTTTGTTAGGGACCCCAGGGTGCCAGCTCCCACCCAGGGCTCTGGGTGCTTCAACCAGCCCCGCAGCCTCCAGCCCAGCATGTACCCCAGGGTGGGATGTAAGGTGGCATTTGTGAGCGTGGCTGTCCCTGGAGGTGCTTTCCAGGGTGTTTGGGGGGTGCCCTGTGTGCCCACGTGGTCTTTGCTGTGCAGCTGAGCCTGGGCACAGGAGATAAGCCGTCACCAAATCCTTCAAGGGTTCAAAGCAGCATTTGGCCAGGAGCCTTCTTCAGATTAAAGCATGAATGCAGCCACAGGTGGTGCAGGGGACGTTTTTCCCTGCCGTGGCCTCATGGTGACGATGCTGCCCAATTTATGCATTTCAGCCTGGCAGGAGAGGGCTGGCAGGTGAGAGCCATCCCGTCCCGTCCCATTGTGCGCAGGGTGCTGCACCCACCCGGCTCTCGCTCCTGGCATCGGGCACCCTGCCGTGGCTGGAGCAGGGCAATCACTAGAGGGCATCCTTGGATCGAGATGCTCCTCTGTGGTGGGAAAAGCCCTAATGTGATGTTCCACCAGGCTGGACTTGAAACCTCTGTGGGAGCAAACCTACGGGAGAGGGATGTGCAGTGGCCTGATGAAGCTGGGCCAGTGGGATTTGCCTGTCCTCGTCATGCCGGAGCAAGCAGGGAAGCGCCTGTGTTGCAGCGTGAGCCTCCACAGCTGCTTGCGCCTCTCCCTGCCTTTCCACCCCTGCTTTTGCAGGCTGGTGCAGGGAGCTCGTTAGCATCACTGACATCCCAGCCTGTTCCTCTGGGGAAGAGCTGCGATGGTTGCTCGAGGTCACAGCCCCCTGGTTCAAATGAGCACGGAGACAAGATGAGACAATGCTGAAGCTTCCCTTGGGATCCCTCACCAGCCTGCCAATGGGGCAGGGACTCGTGCGGTCGCGGCTGGGTTTACGGCTGGAGGAGAGCCGGGTTTACGCCCCAGGGAGCTGGGATCTCTGGGATGCAGGGTTTCCCCCATCCCTCAAAAGAAAATATTCACGACGGGGTGGTAGAAGTACTGCGAAACTCATCTGGGCTCCCCTCCCTTGCCAAAGCGCTTGGTGAAGGGAACGCAGGTGGGTGGTGATGGCCAGGGCTGGGGCAGAGCCTGCCCTGCTCCCTGTCCGGCCCTCGGAGGTCACAGCCCTCACCTCGTGGGTATTTGTCTGGGCTGAACCCACGCTCGGGGTTCACTGCGGTTCCGTGGCATGACTCAGAGGGAGTCAGAGAGTTCAGGGCAGTACTGGGAAAACGCGCGTGACGGGTGCCCCTTGTTCCTCTGCCACCAGTGCGGGCTTGCCCGCCTCCCAGCCCCGGCAGACTTGCTGGCTGCCCCCTCCTCCCAGGTTTGGGGGCTGGCGAGGGCAGTGCCTGGCACGATGCTGTTCCTTGGCCAGTCGCTGCAGGAGGCAGCCCGTTCCCCAAGCCTTAGAGATTTATGGACACTGGAAAATCTTAAGTGACCAAGTGCTCATCCCAACCGCTCCCCAACTCCCCTTCCCCAGATCCCCCCCCACCTTGCATCCTACCAAGCTGTTCCGGGTAGCACGCTGGTGGTGTGAGCAGATGTGGTACAGGTATGTTTGACACATGTGCTGGCACGGAGGTGCTGGCTGAGCCTGTCACGTGTGTGCTGCTGAGCGGGGATCCTGGCGGCACAGCCACCTCCCCCCTGGCACGAGGAGGAATTGAAAGTCTGTGGGGTTTCAGTGATGGCAGCACCTGTGTTTTAAGGACTTGTGTTGAACTGGGGCCTGAAAGAATCAGAAGCTTTTTTGTTAAACTGCTCCAAAGCCCGTTTTGACAGCTCTGCACTTCTCATTTTGGCACCGGCCCGTGGGGACAGAGGGTTTAGCTTGCACCCAGCGCCGCTGCTGCGAGGACGCCTGTGTTCAAGGCGGCTTCCCCACTCCCGCAGAGCGAGGACAGGCCAGTCCTCCCCGCTCTAGGGATGCAGGCACACCTCGTCCGCGCTTGGCCGAATGGTTGCGTGATGGCCAGACCAGGCCACCCGGGATCATACCTTCTGCTGATAAATCCTCTTTAAGGCAATTTTTCCCCCCGTTACATCACCAAACCCTTTCCCAAGGGGTGGTGGAAGCCCTGCAGATTGGGCAGGGGCCAGGCAAGCCTGGGTGGGTTTCCTGGCACAAGCAGTCCTGCGTTAGCCAGGAGCAGGATGGTTTAATAAATCATTTCCGTCTCTAATTTCTACTTCTCTATGAAATGCCTCGTTTGCTGGTCACCAGAGGGAGGGGAGGTCAGGGGAACCAGGCCTCCCCAGCATCCTCCTTCCTGCAGCTGTTGAAACAAAATCCAGAACTATTACAATCGCTGTGTCCCTCCCTCGGGTACTGCGGCGCCTTCGGTCCGAGCGACAGCAGCAGCATTGGGGCGGTTGGGTGCACGGCCTCCACCGAGGGTGCCAGGCAGTACAGTGCGGGCAGGGAGCTGGGCATCTTCCCTTTTCGGTGATACAGGGCCAAAAACTTTCCCTGTGGGCCATGTTAGATGCTTGGGAAAAAGATCACGGCGCTGGTATCGCTGAGCCTCGGGGCATCTCCAGTGCCCCCCTCTCCTTTGTGCTCCAGCAAAATGCATCCTACCAGCTGCAAATTGCGACCGATGTTGCTAAGCCATCATCTACAGGGAACAGGGAGATTGTTCTCACCTCCCTGCCTTCCCCCGTGTCGGGTCCCTGCTCACTGCCTGCAGACCTGGGGGAGCCGCAGGGGCTGTCCCGCTGCCTGGAATGGGAGCTGGAGCACAGCTGCCATGCCTGATCCCAAACTACCTCTGATCTCCTTGGAAAGCTTTCGGCCCCTGTGGCCTCCGTAAGCACCCTGCCTGTACCCTCTGCCTGCAGTGCTTTTTCCTCTTGGCCGCTCACCCCCCAGCATTGTTTCGACGTGTTTGTTTAGGTTGGCTCAGGTGCTGCGATGTATCCGCCTCAGCACTGAGGATTTGTTTTGTTTTACGTCCCTTGTTTTGCAGCAGCAGCAGCAGCAAATGCCCCGGAGCAGCCAAGAAGAGAAAGATGAAAAAGAGAAAGAAAAGGAGAAGGAGGGAGAGAAGGAGGAAGACAAGCAGGAAACAGAAAATGACAAAGAAGAACTGACAAAGTAAGGACAACCCTCCCTGCCTGGCTCGCCTCCATCTCCAGCGAGGGCTGGGCATCGGGCTGGGGCTGCGGCGGTAGGACACAGCGTGGTCCAGGGCTGCCTGACCCCGTGCAGGACCATGTGTGCCCACCTCACCTCCTCTGCAGGGAGGGAAGGGCAGAGCCTGCTCTTCTCTTCATTCCTCTTCCCTGTTGCTCCCAAACTGGGAAAGCAACTCTGATACGCTTTTTTTTTTTTTTTCCAAACATAAACCAATCGACCCGCAAAGCCCCTCTGATCCTTCAGCTTGTTTTGTTGCGAGAGCCTCCGGGAGTTGGAGGAGCAATCCGGGTGCAGCTGAGCGTGGCATTTCACCTTTAGCGTTATTGATGTCAACGTGAGCGCTCCCAGATGAAGGGCTTCAGCCAGCCCTGCCTCCCTCACGCCGAACGGGGAGCATCAGAGCCGCGGCGGGGAAAGGTTGGCACGCAGACCACTAGCTATCTGTAATGGGCTTAATACTTGGTTTAAAAGAACATCTGGCTTCATTATATCTAGGCTGCTAAGACATTTACCAGCAGGTCCCTTTCAGGAAGATAAATGAGGAGGAGGCAGGGATGAATTTGAATGGTCTGGTATTAAACCTGTCTCCGTCAGGTCTCTGCGTGCACTTGGTGGTGGAGCTGCAGCCAGCTGCAGAAAGAAAACCCCACTTCAAATCACCCCACCGCCAATCCAGCCCGCTCCCAGCCAGGAAAAGAGCCTGCATGTGCAAAAAAAATGCAGACCTGCCCCCCCAAAAGACCAACAAAAAAAACCTCCATCCCCAAACAGATGCAGAGAAATAATTGCTTGACCTAAAAATCAGACCAGCCCAACAACGTTTTTTCTTCCCTCCCTGTTTTTGCAGGGACAAGAACGACGACACGTCTGGGGAAGACAATGATGAGAAAGAAACCGTCACCTCCAAAGGTCGCAAAACTGCCAACAGCCAGGGCAGGCGCAAAGGCCGCATCACCCGCTCCATGGCGAACGAAGCCAACAACGAGGAGGCAGCCGCCCCGCAGCAGAGCGCGGAGCTGGGTGGGTAGCAACGGGCATGGGGACGGGGGGACCTTAGCAGGGCTTTTGGGGTGTCCACTCTGCTGGGATGGGACGTCACCCTGCTCTGCTCACGGAGGAGAGTTTTCCTTCATGAAATCCTCCTTTTCAGGGGGGCAGCAGTGAGGTTTCTCTATCCCACGAATTACCCAGCACGGTTTGCCTGGATGAACCGGAGGCATTTGCAAGCCCGGGTTGTCCTGGCTGAGTATTAGTGTGTTTTAGGGCCTCAGAGGGAAAGTATTGCAAAAGATGAAAAGGGAAGCTGTCGTTTTTAGCAGTGCGTTGGCTGGGTTCATGCAGGGCTCGTGCACCTCCTGCACCCGGAGGTGCATTTCCCTCTGCAGCAGCTCGGGCTCCAAGTACCCTCAAGCTCTGTGCAGGAGCCTGCTCTGCCCTCCTGGGCTCGCCTGGGTCTCCGCCAGTTCTCCTGCCCTCTCTGTTTTCAAATTTGCCTGGAGCCCAAGCAGCTGCAGCCTGCGGGGTCTGTGACCCCCCTGGCCTTGGGAATCGGGCTGGTCCCTTCCTTATCTCTGCAGCTGAAGGACATGGTGAAGAGGCAGTGGGTTACGGCTGCTCAGGAGCCTCCACCCTGCCTGCAGTTGTGCTGTGCACCCCAGGTTGCGCTTGTTTTGCCCCAAAAGCAGCATTTCCCATGCTGGGCCCCAGTGCCCCTGCTCATCTCCCCCGGTGGTAGCCGGCCAGGCGCGGTGGTCAGTATTTTCCTGCCTGTCCTGCCGGCGCAAGGCTGCAGGGTGGCTGAACGCAGCGGGAAGAGGCTGGGAGCGGCTTCAGAGCGAGGTGGATGAGGCAAAGCATGCTGCCTGTAACCCAGGGCACCTGGCACCCAGGGACCGCGCCAGCCCGCGGCTGGAGCCACACGATGCCACCGCGCCTGTCTCGGGCTAGGCGGGAATTCACGGCAGCGTCCGCAGCCCCACGTCAGGTGCGTCTGCCTTTCGCGTCTGCAGCATCAGTAGTGGTCACCCTGAGAAACTACTCATGTATTGACTTAAAGAAGCCAATGCATCAAGGAATTTGACTGATTTTCCTCTGTTTATCAAGTATAAAATTATTTATACTTACTCCTATCAAGTATAAAACTATTACTGTGCTACCTAAGGCAAGTAAAAATAAGAACAGGGTGACTCCTCTCGGTTTCCTTGCTCTGCAGTTTTCTGCTTGTTCTGTTCCATGTGCTATAAATCACTCGGAGGTGTTTCGCCTCCCTGTTCCTCCGCTGACGACTGGCTGAAGCCTTGATTGCGAGCGCTCTGTTTTCATACAGGCGATATAAATAGTTTGCGGCACAACGGAGCCCTGCTCTCCCTCTCAAACTTGTTAAGCTGCAAAGAAGCAGCAGATAATGCCAGTAACTTAGATGGGATTTTTTTTTTATCCCAGCATCTCAGAGTCCTCGATAAACTTCACTGCGAACACGGGGAAAAGACTTTAGACCGTGTTAAATTGGGAAAAGGGAACGGATCGATTCCAGTGACATATCTGAGCAATTGGTTTTACTTTATGTCTCTCCAATAGTGGTTTAATTTAGGTTGGCTAAGAAGGTTATTGCATTTTAAATACCAATTGAACATTAAAAAACAACACAAAACCGTATTGTGGTTTAACTGCAGCATGCCGGAGCTCCCCATAGGCATCTGTTTCATAACTGTGCAACCTCAGTAAATACCATTAATCAAACCAAACGGGCCATTTCTTTGACATTTCTTTACCATACAATAACAGCCGTCCTCAAGCTGAGTGGAGGGCTTTGTGCAGCATGTAGGGGACACTTGCTTTTACGTAAATGAGTGTGGTGGCCCCGGCTCTGCCCACGGCTGGGGAAAACGGCGAGGTATCGATTTCCCTCCCTCTTGGCCGGCGTCCCGGGGGGCATGTCATTTCTGGGGGAGGCGGTGACCTGTGCAGACTTCCAGGAGGTGACACCTGCAGTCGTACTCAGCCGGCTGTGAAGGAGATTCCTCTGCCCGGTGCTGTGGGCATCGGAGCCCGTGTTGTCCTCCCGCGGGGTCTTGGCTTCTTGTAGAGCTTCTTGGAAGATGCTTCCTTCTCTCCTCGCCCATATTCTTGATCCTGAACCTATTAGCCTGTTTTCCATTTTAAAAGGACACTGTCAAAACATCTCTCATCACTGTTGAAATAATGCTTTGCCTGTTGTTTAGAGTAATAACCCCTTGGCAGCCTGAGCCGGAAATCTGTTTCCTTACCGAGTTGTTTTTTGCCTCTGACTCACACCCTGGTTTGTTATTGTAGGGTTTGCTCTAGTGCCAGGCTGCCAGCAGGACTGTTGCATAGTGAAGACTTTATGCAGGACCTCAGTGTCCCAGCACCGCGCCTGGGGTGGGGGAGAGGGAGAGCATCGGGTGCTGACACCCCTCCGACTCTCTTGGCCGGAGCAGCGCAGTCCCCCTGCGATGGGTGCTGCTCCGAGTGAGCCCCCGGCATTGCTGGAAGTGGCTCTGAGATGTCCGAGAGCCCGGTGATGGCACTGAGGGAGCCCGCGGTCAAGCACGGCCAACTCGCTTGACGGATGTGGTTGGCCAAAGTCACTGCCGAGGTGACGCTGTTTCTCCGTCTCCGCCGAGGGTGACGGTCCCACCCTGCGTCTGCCACCTCCAAAGCACACAGACGAAGTTGGCTCCATCTTAGGTACCTATTGTTGGCGGGCCAGAGTGCGTGGCACCAAATCAGCAGGAAATCTGCCACCCTCAAGCCATCTGGCTTCGCTTCCAGTCCCAAAGCAGAGATTTTGCATCACCGAGATGCATCCCGGGGGGGATGCTGTGCATGGGTTACCGTGGCGTGGAAAAGCCTTGAGAGCCCGCACCGCGACAACCTTCCCTGCAGAAGCACTTTTGCACTGCACGGCGTTTTGTTGTGCCTCTGGGGAACAGGGTGTGGGACGGGGTTTGGGTGTTTGAGCATCTCCTCTGAGCTCGCCGGGCTTGCTGGGTCCCGCTCACAGCTAACTGCTCTCCTTTCCTTCCTCTTTCCCAGCTTCTCTGGAGATGAATGAAAGCTCTCGCTGGACTGAAGAGGAGATGGAGACGGCTAAAAAAGGTGAGCCGCTCGTTTTCTTTCTCCTGTTGGCTCTGCTGGAGCTAACCCAGCAATCGGGGATGGATGGTGTCTGACTGCTGGAGACTCTGCAGGGTGCTAGGTCCTGAGCCCTGGGGCTGGATTCTGCCCGTCCCGCTGCTGGTTTCTTCCTAGCGAGCCTCAGTGGGGGGTTTTGGGGGGAGGCAGGCGGTGGTGTGGGGGGCGTGCTCGGCCTCTCCGGCCCCGGGAGCTGTGCTGACACCAGGGATGTCCGGGCTGCGGCCGGAGCCCACGCGTGTCCCGCGAGGCAGGAGCTGGCCGTAGGAAATGAGGAAGGCGCTTCGCCTGTTGCTTTTTACAGCTTCTGGTGCCTGTAGCGTGAGGTGTAGCTTCGTGCCACTCTCCGGAGGTTCATGCTATTGGTGCGATCTGTTCCAGACGCACCAAGAGTGTCTGCCTGCGTTCACAGCTCTGGGATTTAGGGAGAGGATAGTGAACCCCAGCACTCCACAGCCACGTGTCAGGAAGCTCGCGAGAGCCGGGGCTGCAGGCAGCGCGGGGTGACTTTACATCCTGGCACTGATTCAGAGCCTTTGCTGAGACCATTTTTAAAAAGTGCTGAGTGTAGCACAGCCCTTCTTGCCACTTCCCCCTTCTCGTGCCGCTCCTGCGCCAGCTCTTTCGCTGCTTTAATTTTTTTTTGCCAAAGTCACGTCCTGTTTGATGGGCTGTCGAGCTCACGTCCCCAGCCCGTGCATCCCGCTTGCATCGCTGCCGACTCTCCTGGCCCGGTGAGGATTGTAAATGGGAAATTAAAATGGAAATGAATGCCGTTTGGGGGTGGCAAATGCAAACAGGCGTATTAGTGGGTTCGGCTCTGCTTGGAAAATGCACCTGCTGCCGGGATGGTGATTACACGTTCTGGAGCGCCGGCTGCCCAGGTGCCGATGGGAGCTGTGGACTTGGATTACTTTGCCTGTGAATATCCCAAAGTGTTTGGCTCACTCGCCTTTAAGCTGTTCCAACCCTCTTTACAGCCCAGTGCCAATCCTGCGTGCTGCCGAGCGGGGCTCTCTATAGACACAAAACTTAATAGATAGACTTTAATCAAGCAAACTGGCCCGGGGCCAGGTAATGGGGAGAGAGCAGGTGCTGAGCGGGGGAGGGTCGTTGGAGGGATCTTTTCCGAGCGCCGCTTTGTTTTGGAGATCGCATCTGGTTGTTAAAAAGTGCCTCTTGCTGTTTTATGCTGGATGCTGGAGGTGTGCTTAAGGAGTCTTAAAACCAGCTGCCAAAGCCTGCGTGGAGGAAGGATGAAGCGTGGGAGCACGTAGCGTTATTCCAGCCCAGGGGCCAGGATGGGGCAGGGAGATTTGCTGGTGTAAAGCCCGATTGCTGATGTTTTCCCCTCTGCTACAACCTTGGAAACTGAGATTGCAACACCAGACTCCTACAGAGAAGCCAAATTCCCCTTTGCCAGGAAGCAGCCACTTCAATGCTTCGAACCGGCTCTGGCCGGCATTTCCAGGGACCGGTGCGGTGGGGGTTTCCGACTCGCAGTGGCTGCGAAACTCCGGAGATAACCTCTGAGGTTGGAGGAGGCGGCAGCGGCAGAGCCCGCTGCTGGCACGGCTGGGCAGGGGCGGAGGAGGCGGCGGGCACCCGGCTCGGGGTGGGCTCGGAGACACGGGCACCGTCCTCCTCACCGTAAGGACTCAGCTGCCCCAGCCACACTCTTCCCCAGTACTGGTACCAGTCTGAGCCCACAGCCGGCTGGTTCGGGGTATTAAACAACCAAGACGCGAGTCCTACAGAAAGTCAGTCCTAACACTCCGGGGTGCTGGGGCAGATGGAGATGGTGACCTCTGCTCCCAGCACCTGCCGGCCGGGAGATCAGCCTGGCCTTGCCATCCACCCCCGGCCTTTTTGTGCGTGGCATGAAACCCCGTGTCGTTTCTGCTCAGGAAGGTAAGAGAAAACAGCCCTGGGACAGTGAGACGCCAAAGTCGTCTGCTCTGCTCCAGAGTTGCAGAGCTGCACGGAGTTTCCAAGCGGGAGAAGGCAGGACTGTGTCTGACAGGAGAGACAATAAAGGGGAGTACCGTGTTATTAAAGTTAACTACGGGAACGAAAACCTAGCGAGAGGAAAGTTCTTGCTTAATGACACTTTTATTACACAGTAAACTTTGATTCACTAGTCTGTCAAAGTGTGCAGAGATTGGTACAATTATGGGGTAGTGTGTTTTTCTGATATTGCCTCCTTGCACCACGGCTGTGATCCTAAAAGCAGGAGGTTTTGATTAACCGGAGTTGCTCGAGGATTTCCCCCCTTCCCTTCCCGAGCCGGGGAGAGGGCAGCACCCGCTGCTCTGCTTGGCTTTGCCGCCGGGCAGGGCGCGGAGGCTTTCGGCAGCAGGACGGGGCTGCTCCTTAAAAGGCAATGTTTAGGCAGCTCCTGCCTTTGGGGGACCCGCTGGCAGGAGCCCACGCAGGCAGGAGTTAAAGGTAGGCTGGCAGGGAGTTTGTGAGCAGCGGGCGAGCGCTGACCTGGAGCAGCCGGGTGGGTTTATTGCCCCCCCCCCCCCAGCCCCTCCGCCGAGTTTTGCTGCCAGCGCCCAGCATTGCGGAGCAGCCGTGATAGCGCTGGAGCTGAACTTGATGAACCAGGAGGTTTCGGTGTGACCTTCGTTACTCTTTAAAGTCTGGTATCTGTTCTCGCCCCGGCTCTGGGTTTTCCCCCTGGCGTCTAACAAGTGGTTTTGTTCTTTGAAAAGAGGCGGCGTGGAAATGGCAGTTTTTTGCTCACCTGAGGTCCTCTGGCACCTTGCCGAGGCTCTTAGCTCCTCGCCCTCGGGGCAGAGCCAAGCTCAGGCTCTTTATGCCTTTTCCCAGGCTGAGGAGCCAGAGAGGCCACGGGATGGAGTTGGCATGATGAGGCAGAGGAGAGTTGGGCACAAATGTGAAAAGCTGATGTCAGAGAGTTAAATAAGCCATGAAGGCTCCTGAATAGTTCATTTTGAGTAGATGTAAAATATTTCTCTGGATACAGAAGGTATACTTTTGGGGCTGATTTTCAGTTTTGCCAACAACGAAGTCAGAAAGTAAGATGAGTTTTGAACTGACGTTGAACCACTTTTTTCCCAGTCCCATTCTGTCCACAGAACTAAAATAAATTGGAATTTTTTAAAAAATACCGATTTCTTCAAATTAACAGACAGCCAAACCCACTGACACGAAAGCCCACAGCAGAAGCCAGCCATCTCCCATCTCCATCACCTTTTGAACACGGCTGCCTTTCAGCGTGTTGTCTCACTGCACAGGATCCTTCTGGAGCCCGAGTGGGTGTGTAAACACACACACGAGCGTGCGCTCCTCCAACCCTAATTTGGGTTTGCACTGTTATTTCTAACGAGCCGCTGGCTGAAGGGTGGGGGGAGGTAGGTCTGTGTAGGTCTTCGCATTTTCCTCCATCGCTTCTTCATGGCAGGGCAGCCGTTGCTCTTACAAGGAGTTGGCTGCAGCATGGGTGATGCTGGGAAGCCGGGATGGAGCCGAGCTCCGTACCTTCCTCCCTTCATCTCCCCTGTGCTCGTGCTGCAGCCCTCCCTTCTCTGGTCAGAGATATTTACTGCTGTAAAAACCTGCTGATGGTAGTAAATGTGGGCTAGAGAAGCACGGGCTTGCAGCCCGTGCCAGTCGCTGCATGTTGTCCCTCTTGCTGGTCCTGGGATGGGACGTGCCTTGGAGTCCCCCACCTGGGTGCCCTCCATCCAGGCTGAGTGCAAGGACAGCCCAGCCTGCTCATCCCTGGCACCCGCTGCCGTGGCCAGAGCACCGGCATCTGCCCGCTTCAAGCAAGCCACCTGTTTGCCACAGAGTTCATGCGAAGCGACACGGAAATTACCGGGATGGGGAGGATTAAGTGCAATGAGGGCAAAACGACATCCAAGGCACAAATTGGCCACGCTTGCCCTGGAAGAGGCTGTCGTCGGCTGCGGTCCATTTCCACCATCCCAGGCTGGGGCTTTGCTGCTCTTCGTCCAAGGTGTTACCCCTGGGATAGTGCCCGTAGTGCCACTGCCCACCGTGCCCCCCGGAGCTGCGCTTTCTGCCACAGTTGGCTGAACGTTTCTCGAGCATGTAGGAGAAAGCCGCAAGGATTTGCTTAGTGAGTGTCAGCAAATGAAACACAAAAGGCCTATCAGGGGGAACTGCTGGGTAATTACTATAATTTACAGCCTACATTTTAATTTTGAGCGTTATTTTTTCAACAATAAGGGAGCAGGAATAATATCCAAACCAGGTGAAGGGAGAGAGCTGGGCCCGCCGGGAGCGGCTGCTGCGCGTGGACTCGCTGCCTCGCACTGGAGACTCGAGTTTCCTGAGCCGGACCGGAGGGGATGGCTCGCGGGGAGCAGGGGGCTTCTCATCCCCTCCCAGCAGTCGGGCAGGCTCAAAGGATGGGGACATAACGCAAAAAAAGGAGGGTTGTGGTAGGAGGGGGAGAGCCAGGCAGGTCCGTGGTCGGGGCACGGGGCTGGATGTTTTTGCAGCAGGTTGATGCAGTGGTCCAGTGAACGGCTCCTCCGAAGGGGAGATCTGGGAGCTGAGGGTCCCCAGCCGGGGCCAGCGGAGGGGGGAGGTGGCATTAGAGCTGAGCTTGCCAGGGGTCCTGGCTCCATACCCACACCTCGTTTGGTGGCACTGCCTCCCTCCGGAGAGGTAGCGTGGTGGGCATGAAAGCTGGTGGGGAGTTTTGCTGCAAGCTCCCTCGTAGCCGTGGGGCACATCAGAGACGCGCTTGCGTCCAGCCACCAAAGGAGGGGTCCGGTGGGAGCGCAACAGGCTGATCCTGGCGTCGCCTTCCCGAGGAAGGGTGAGCATCACCCGCCGCAGCAGCAGCAAGAGCACACCGAGCCGGCTGCCTGCTTGATGGTGCCTCCGGCAACACCCCCAGTGCCTGTGGGGACGTGGGCTCACCGCCCACGTACCGTCCCCGCTGCTTTCCTTGGCACGGCATCAGGAGCCCGCCGTTCGCCTGGCTCTGCCACCCACTGGCTCCGCAGCCCTGGAGAAGTTACTCACCTTCCTTGTGCCTCGGTTCTCCCACGCGCTGCAAACAGCCCCGAGATCGGCAGGGGAAAGCGGCACTGCGATGCACTAATTCAGCTCAGCGATGCCAACCATGCTTTTGGGGTGCCGTGGGTGGTGTCACTGAGCCCGTAGCGCTGGTCTCTCTCCGGGACGGGGTTGCGGTACGTTTTGGCTGGGCCAGAACTGCCTCCATCCCTGCCCCGAGAGGGTGTGTGGGTGCGAGAGGGGCTGGAGGATTGTACCAGGTACCGTCAGGTGTAGGGGAATGAGATCACTTAGTTTTTCCCCTGTAACCTTGATCTGTTAATCCATGCGAGCTCCCATTAAGGGACCCTTTTATGGGCTCCCTCCGCCCTTGCCGAGCCCTGGGTGGAGCAGGGCGGCTGCCGCCTCAGAATGGCTCTGGTAAAAACCCGCAGCTGCAGAGAGCCGTGGGGGCGCGAGCCGCCGACCCTCACCCGCCGGGCTGCCCCTCCGGGTTTCTCCTCTGCGCTCCGAGATGCCAAGTGCATGCTACCGTGCTCTCTGGGCTCCTCTTCCTTCCTACCTCCGCTTGCCGGTACCGGAGCAGAGGCCCCAGTTTGCCCATGGTGAGACTGATAGCAAACCTCTCCCCATCCCTCCTCCGCCGGGACAGCGGCCGTGGGGCTGAGGTGTGCCGGGGTACCGTGGCATCCCACTGGTGCGACACTGGGCTCGCCGGCACGCACCTCCCCAAAGAAAAGCGCCTTTGATTCACTTGAGAGCGGAGGAAACTATTAGCCAAGCTTTGTTTTCCTGGATCCCTCCCCCTGCCGCTGACATTCAGACGAGAGCGAGAGAGACAGAAAGTGAGAGAGGGAGGGCGGGAGCGGGTGCCAAGCGGCCGCACCCCTTGTCAGCTTGGGTCAGCGCCACGTTCGTTATTAATGCTCTGTCTAGAGGTCACATTCAGATGCAACGAGCCCCAGGTCAGCCAGAGGAACAGATTAGAGCTCGCTCGCTGCTCCGCCACATACCGACGGCACCGACTCCCCGTCCCCAGGCTGGCACGAGCAGAGCTGCAGCGCACGGTTGGCTGCTCCTTCCCCTTCGCCTTTCTCCTGCCTTTTTTTTTTAATTATTATTATTTCTTGGCAACGTCTGGCATCTCCTGAAACTGCACAGCCTCCCCGTAGCCCCGAGCTGCTGAGCGAGGAGGTGAGGTAGGGGAGAAAATACCGGAGGCGCTTCCATCCACCTTAACAACCGCGACTGCAGCCGGCTGGAAAGCTCCGGTGAGCAAGCGGGAGGAGCGCGGAGGACACCGTTCGCTTGCCGGCCCCGCCGGAGGGAAGAGCGCTGGGGCCGGAGCATGTGTTCCCACCAACTTCTGGCATCGGGGTCAGGAGTCTCCCGCCTGTGACCTGGTTTCCAGCCTCGGTGCCCACTCGCTTGCCGCTCTTGGCTGCCCATGGCTCTGAAATCCTCTTGCCCCCAGGATTTAAGGAACCGGCTTTGCTTTCTTCTCAGTCTCCGGCTGCTGCGAGGGAGCGAAAGCAAAATGCGTGGGGAGGGTGTGAGCGGAGCACTCGCAGCGCTTCGCAGTGAGCTGCTGTGCCCGGGGGGTCTTTGAAGAAGTGCCCCGACGTCCGCATCCTTCCCAGCTTGCCCGCTGCACGCTCTGGGCACGCTCCCTGCCCGCTGGAGCCGGACCCGGAGCACGTAAGTCCAGCATTGGGGTCCGAAGGATGGGGTTAACCTCAGGGTTGCGTGTAGCTGCGTGCCTGCAGGCAGACCCTGCGTCCCGAGCCCCCGCCCCAAGCCAACAGCAGGCAGGGTTCGATAAGATCTGATAACTCAGTTAGTCATAGTTTCAGTTGCGCTGCGGAACGAAGGGCCGTGCGATGCTGAGGCGGGCTGGCGTGCCTGGGAGCGCGGGGCGGAGGCTGGGGGGGTGCAGGGGCTGGGGGCTACCACGCTGGCAGAACTCATCGAGCCGGGGTGCCCGGTGAGCCGAGGGCTTACCGGCATGTCCCGTGGTGTCTCGGCTAGTCCCTCCCCGAATGTGCAGATAATTACAGCGTGGGGAAGCAGGTGTTGCTGTTTTGCTCTGGTTTCAATGTAAAGAGAAGAGCGGCTGGGCTCCCTGCCGGGTTCTGCAGGCAGGGGCTGCAGGCAGCTTCCTCCTCATGAGCCCGGCACGGACGTGGCCACCTGCCCGGCCAGCTGCAAGCTCCTCCGGCAGCGTCCCCGTCCGCCAGTCCTGCGGTGGGCAGGGGCACAGCGAGCCTGGGCAGGGGAAAGGGCAGCTGAGAGCTGGCATTGCCCGCGGCTGGCAAAGGTCACGCCACGCGGGGGACTGCTTACACTAGCGGCCATCACCCCCCCCGGCCCCGGGCTCTGCCGTGCCAGGTCCCACTTCCCTCCGCCAGACGGCACAGCATCTCGCCCACTGAAGCACCGGGGCTCACTGCACGCCACTGCCAGTGTTTGCGTTTTGTGGCTTTGCCGGGGCACAGCGAACGGCTCCGGTCCCGGCTGTCACACTTGGTGTGGGGCCACCGGTGTGGTGATGAGCAAAGGGGGCCGAGCCGCTTGTTTGCTTTGGGTGGCAGCAGTGGGTTGTGACACAGGGAACCTTACTGTTTCCCACCGCAGCCTTCAGCGACTGCGGGGCAAAGACTCCCACCCCGGCTCGTTATCTCTCGCGGTTGGTGGCCGGACGTCCTTTTCTTTTATTTATTATTATTTTTAAGAAGTCCCAGCCTGCCAGCGGGGTGATGGAGGTCGTGGGTTTGGCTGGAGCGAGGCTGGGAGTTGCAGAGTTAAAGCTCAAACTTGTTTCTTGGCTTGCCGCGGCCTTTTGTGGTGCTCAGCGCTGTGTGATGCCTGCCTCTTACATGCAATTTGATAAGCCCTGGTGCTGGGACGGGGCAGGATACAGGCACCGACTGGATGTTAACTCCTGCTGTGCTGGGTACTGCTGGTTTTCTCCATGACCTGGGAAGCAGGGAGGGGTGTTTCATCTCTCCTGGGGTACGTGGTGCCATCTGTTCGATGCAGACGTACCCACAGCCCCCATGCTGTGCCCTCACCTTGCACGGGCGCACAGATCCTGGCTGGAGGTGCGTCCCTCTGGCCCTGATTGCTTGTGGCTGTGCTGAGATCAGTCCATCCCAGGGAGGGTTTGTTGTTGGGCTGGAGCAGAGGTTGGGCTGGCACTTAGATCCAGGCTGGGGCTCAGAGGTGACACGTGGCAGCAGCATGGCTGAAGGCTGGCATAAGGGCTGGGGCACAGCTGCCGTGGCTCCCAGGCACAAGCAGGGCCACGCACGGGAGCCCTAACGTGGGACTCACTGCTGCCCCGAGCCCCACAGCATCGGAGCAGCCAGGGAGGGGTTTGGGGATGGAGAACGAAGATGCCCAGGCAGCGCCTGTTCCCAGGCTCTGTGGTTGGTGGCTTCTGGGCAGAAAAAAAACCCTAACAAAGGAGGAAGATGCTCTTAGCAAGTTCATTCCCTGCTGGTTTTCATCTTGAAGTCACCTTTTGTGGCAGTACTGTGCCCCTGTGCTCACAGTCTCTCCGTCCTGCACCCTACACAAGGTGCAGGGGAGGACCTGGGGAGCTGTTGGCTTGACGGTGGCATCACGGGGGCAGCCAGGAGCCAGCCGGACCGGCACGACCCAGCTCGGCCGGCAGTGTCCCACAGGCTGGTGGCAGCTCCGGCCCCCACCAGGCACCACAGGAAGGACCAGCCACACACCGGGAAGGATTGCAGGCAGCGAGGTTTTATTTCCCGGAAAGCCTGGATGGTCCTCGCCCGGGTTAACTCCAGGAGCCTGGGATGGAGAGACCAGGGTGCCGCTGCACCACTGGGCTGCAGTTGTGACTCCCACCTCCAGCTGCAGGACCATGGGTGCCCAGACACCCCTACAGAGACTGCAAGGACACAGGGTGCTGACTCGCTCCTTCCTCCTCCTCCTCTGCATCCTCCACCCTGCTGGGTTGCCCCAGCGCCGGCAGGAGCCCCGTGCTTGGGTCGCACTGTCTGGCCAGGATTGCCAGCCCTTGGCATGATGCCTGACCTGGGAAGCTGCTTTTGCTCATGAGCCTGCGATCAGCACTAATCCCCTGGCACACCTCTTCCCAGCCTGCGACATCACCTGGGCTTCACTGCCGCTTCCCTGCCTGGGCTGTTCCTCCCCATCCATAACAGGATGCTGTGCTCCAACCCTCTGAACTGCTTTGTCACCCGGTCAAAGCCATCACTGGGGTACAAGGAGGGTGGGAGGAGCCTTTGCTTCATGGTAGGGACTGAGAGCTGCTGCCCCAAGTTCTCCTGCGCATGGCAACACCTCCTGCAACCGTCCCAAAGGGAAGGGGAGCACCGCTCACGCTCCTGCCTGCCCGGTGGCTGGCCGAGTCGTGGCTGTGGGATGTGTTTTGTTCCAGAGGCGGTCAGCAGGCTGCCTTTTTTTCCCCTTGGAAAGAAAAACAGGCTCTCGTAGGTCATCCCCTGGCCTAGGAAACCTTGCAGACGGGTGCTAGTGACCATATTGTTCCTGTGGAGTTTGGCTTGCGTGGAGGATTTTTCCCATCCTGCATGGATAATGCTGCCCTTGTGTGAGCGTATCTGGTGTTAAACCCTTCTCCTTTTTCCTTCCTGTGACCACAGGTCTCCTTGAGCATGGGCGGAACTGGTCGGCCATTGCCAGGATGGTGGGCTCCAAGACCGTGTCGCAGTGCAAAAACTTCTACTTCAACTACAAGAAGAGGCAGAACCTGGATGAGATCCTACAGCAGCACAAACTGAAAATGGTGAGAGCCCCGTCTCAGCCCGCACCCACAGATACTTCCCAGCAAGTGCTTGCGTGCTTCCCACAGCCAAGGGGGGTCTTTATCATCTCAGAGTGAAAGCTCTGAGGACTGGGGAGCGGGAAGCGGTGCAGGAAAGGGTTGTCCACCCGTCTGGCCCCGGGAGGTCTGGAGGAGGGGGAGCTGCTGCGTGGGAGATGCCTGGGTGTCTAGAGCGCGGCTGGTATGCGGGGAGATAAGAAGGAGCAGAAGGAGGAGCGGGGTTGTGGTGTGTTAGCCAGGACGAGAGCTTGGTCCTGGCTGCACAAATCCTTCGATGCCAGCGAGGTTGTGCTGTTCCACCCCGGGGAACAGAGAGCCCCACTGGGCACCACAGCTCTGTGCCTTGCAGGTTCCGCAGTTACCTGGTAAACTGTCAGTTTGCCCCAAAGAAGTGCAGGGGTTTAGGACAACACAAGGAACGGCTGGTCCCGACACGGATGTTGGTTGTTTTCGGGGCTGTGAGCAGATGTGCCTGTCTCTCCGTGCCTCAGTTTCCCCATCAGAAGGGGCTAACGCTGCTTCTTTTCTGGCATGCAGTGCAGGGTGCGAATGAAGTGGGGCTTGTTTGGCATTCTGGACATAGGACGGACTGCTAAGAGCAACTAAGGATTATAATTATTTTATTTGTAGAATATCCTGGGGTTCCCAGTTTCTAGCTAATAGAATTCACATGGCTAAACCCCCAAGAGGTGCTTTGAAAATGCAAAGGACAATGTTCAATGCAGGAATCTCTCCAAGCAAGCTATTACAGCAAGAGTGAAAAGAAAGACAGAAAAACATTCAATGACTCACCCAGGAATTTAATATCCTAGTCAGTCTATAGGAATGAGAGACAGAGAAGACATCGGCAATTCTTTTTTATTAATTCTCTAGGCACAGAGACACTCCTGTGTTCCCATGTTTCACCAAATTGTTCTTAGCAACAAAGCAAACTAACTATATAAAAGACCCCAAAAACAATGTAAAGACCGGAATGAAATGTGCATCGAGCCCTCCGAATGTAAAATGTTACACTATAAAGATATCATTGTTCATTACTGGGGAGAATCTGAAATAAGATCATACAGCTTAGCTGGCAGTGGAGCCGGTGTATATTAATTTACTCTGCTTCCTAATGTTTCAGAAATTATATCACGGAAGTGTTTTTCTGCAGAACCACATTTTTCCCTGCATCCGTCCCTCCAAGGCAGTCACTAGACTTCTCCAGTCTAATTGCTCACTCTCACTTGCAGTTTATATCAGCATCATCATTTTATTTTTTGAGCATTGGAGGGTATGGGATTCGGTTGTGGAGAAGAACAATGAACATTCAGCTGTTATTTATTGTGCTCTATTGTTTTGCGGCAACAGCAGATGCCAGAAAGCTGAATAAAATAAAAGAACAACTGAGATTAAATTGCCATAGACCTTCCTTCCTGACTCCTAAATATATTCACGAGCAAACCGAGCCTCCTAATCTCATCCTATACCCAGTAGTCAGCTGTGACCTCTGTGGAGGAAGCACATGGCGAGGCAGCGTGGCATCGCCTAGGTTTGCCATGACATCCCCAGATTATTCCCCGACCTCGCCACCAACAGCTATTGCTGATCATGTGCGGGGAAACACAGTGGCTCTGCTTTTCTTCCTCTTCCTTAATGAGAGTAACCCTAATTAGCAGATCTTATTCATTTCCCAAATGGGGCTCATTAATATTGTAGCCTCCTCTTCCAGGTAGGTGTGACATCGGGTTTCAGCAGCATGCAGGCGAATCGGAGGAGCTGCGGGGACAGGCAGGCAGCAGTGACCAGTGTGGGACGGGAAGCAGAGCCTGGCAAGGTCCCTCTGTCCCCAAAATGTGGCACAGCGCAGTGCGGAGCAGGATGTCCCCGTTCCCCATGCTGAGACAGTGCTGGATGGGATGGGGCCGGGCATTTTGGCAGCCCCTTGTCCCCTTGTGTGCTGAACCCCAGCTGGCCAGAGCCCGAGGAGCTCTGGGGATGGGGGGACCCTCCCTCTGAGCATCCAGGGAGCATCCAGCATTAGGAAGGAGAAGGGTTTGGGTTGCAACAGGCAAAGGTGTCTGGCATGGTGGTGCTCCTTTTCTGCCTCTCCAGAGCCCGCATGGTCCATACACTCCCACATGCCGTGTTTAGGGTTTTAATTTGAAGACCCATCCTTCTACTGGAGAGGTTCTCCCCTGGGAAAAGAGCACACGGGGGCCGGGGAGCTGCACATGGGCTGTGTCAGCACGTGGAGCCCCGTTTCCCCTCTCCCACAAGCTGCTCAGCGCTCATGAGACCCTTCTCCAGCCTGTTTGGGGAGGGGAATCCTACTGCAGTCCTGGCTCAATGGGGCTGGATGCCACAGATCCTCACCCTCCTCCGTCTGCAAGCACCCCCATGGATCGGGGTGTCCCTGCCAGCCGGCTGCACCATGGGAGAGGCAGCCTGTTACTGCTGGGGCAGGGTCAGGCCACCTTGAGGCTTCGCTTTATCTGCCCTGCTGTGTGTTTTGGCTTGGTTTTGCTGCCGAGCAGCTCAGATGTGTCCCAGGCATCAGCGTCACTTAGCCTTGACTTTCTGGATGCTGCGCTCTCTAATCTCAGCATTTAAGGAAAGCAGGGCATTGGGATACACGGTGTCCTCTGAGCTGCTCTTTTCGTTAGCGGTTGGAGATTAGGCACTGTCTTCACTGGGACCTCTTTGCGGTGTGATTGTCACTTTGGACTGCTGGGACTTGTTTTGACTTGTGCAGTGAAGATGGGCGAGTTATCCCCTGGGCTGGTGCTGGTCCTGCTTAGAGGACCAATCTTTTGGCCCCCTCTGAGCAACATCTCTGCAATTCCTTGTTTTTTTGGGTGGTGCTGGCTTCACACAGCAAAGCTGCTTCAGGAGGACAGCCTGGTGGCCTCTTCTTCTGGAGGGTGAACAAGTCTACCTTGCCTTGGTGCAGAGCCTTGGTCTCGGGATGGGGAGCTGAGACCCTCCTCACCGCGGTGGGCAGAGAGGTGCTGCCTGTGGGATCATCTCTCTGTCCCTTCCCATCACCGCTGGCTGCTCCCACAGCAGAGCATGGGAGTCACTCTGTGGTTAGACGTAGTCCTGGTGTGGTCTCAAATACGCATCGTTATGTCACACCAGTCTGGGACTGCCTGGGCCTGCCCTTAGGACAGGCTGAGGCTGAGGCTGACGCTGATGGGAGGTACCCATGTCGGTAGCAGGGTTTGGAAGCTGTTTTGGCTGTTGCTGCCATGTCAGGTGGTGAGTGCAAGGGGAGGCCAAATTTGTCGGGACGGCTGCTCTGCCTGCGAGGCAGAAGGCCAGAGAGATGTCGTGCCCCAGGGCTGGTGGCATCTCCCTCTCCTCCTCCAGGACAGATGGTGCAGGTGAACTTGAGCAGTGGGAGGTAGTGCCCAGCACCCAGGATGGCAGGAGGGGAGGTGGGGGAAGAGCCGCCCATCCCTGCCAGGCTGGGAGTCAGCGTGATGGGGCTGGCTAGGGACCAGGTGCCCAGGAGGACAGCGTGGAGGAGCAGGCATGGAGTGACCCCTCGTGCAGGGTTCGGTGTCCTCACTGTGCACAGCGTGTCTCCTCAGTGGTCTTGGCGAGGCAGACTGCTCAAGTGGCACCAAGTCCTGGATGCTCCTGCAAAAAAACCCGGTGGCAGGTAGAAAGCAGAGACCCCATGGGCTGGGATAGCACAAAACAAGCATCAAAGTGCCCATAGCAAACGGTCCTGGCACCTTCCCGTGGCCTCACTGGTAATCACTTGGATTAAAAGTACGTTGTGACGATGGGAGACACCTGGTCCCAGACATGGCTCACAGAGACTCTTCTGTGTCCACCCCTGTCGTGGTTAGGATCCTGTGTCAAGACGTGGTGGCCCTGTGGCTGCTTACAGAGGCAGAGCAGAAAGGGACCCCTTTCCTGGGCAGGGTGCCAGGAGCAAGACTGCACAAGGGGGCCAGAGCTGCTGGCATTGTAAGAGGCGAGGTGATGGCCTGAACGTATCTCTAGATGTAGCCAGGATCTGCTGCCTGGATTTCACATCATCTTCCCTAAATCAAGCAGTGGGGTCTGCCAGGAGAGGGACCCACGGTGCCCTTGGGGCAGCTCGCTGCTCTGCTCTGCCGGCAGCCACCGGACCCCGGGCTCTGGCCAAGTAGGGTGCTAAGGCAGAGGCCGGTTCCCGGCTAATTCCCCAGCGAGGCGCCTGCTCCTGCCTGCGGCTGAGTCACGGACCCGTGAGTAAGAGGCAGAGAAGTCTTTGCATAGTAACGTCGTCGCTTTCCCCATCACACTAATGCGGTGACAACTGCTGCTTCAGACAGAAACGTGCGGTTGCTGAATCGCTGCCGTGGCAGAGGCGCGAACGCTGGCAGCGCCGGGGCATCGCTGCTGCCGCCGGGATGGGGCAAGGGCACCGCAGAGCCCTGCCTTCCTCCCACTGCGTCTCCGCGCCTTCGCAGAGCCCTTTCTCAAGTGCCTTTTTTCCCTCTCTCCTGCCCAGTTTGATAAAAATAGATTTTGAGCAAGCAGCGTTTCCAAGCAAAAAGCAGTTGTATTTGTTTGTTTTATCTGGAAGTTTTTTAAGGGATTGAAAAGTTGGGGGAGGGGGGAAGGGGGGACCAGCTCTTCCCAGCACAGAGATCCAGCAGCAAAGTTAACGTTTCCACCACGGCTTTATCTTTTCATCCATGTAAATAAACGTCCTACACACGTCATTCGTGTAGGGTTTTCAGGGAGAGCCGGAGATGATCGGCCTGTTCCTACTGGTAATATTTACTCAAGCAACAAGAGCAGGAAACAATAGCAAAGCCGAGACTTTTCCTTTAGGTCGGTGGGAGGGAGCAGCTCTCCATGCCCTCGTGGCTGCGGCACGTGCCCTGGCAGGCGGGGACAGGGCTGTCTCGGGGCAGGATGGTGCACCAGGCAGCTCACCTTCGGGATGCGATGCCACACGGAGCATGCCCACTGGCAACAGCCTCCCCGGCATGGGAGTCAAAGTCCTTTGGCAGCACCTGCCCGTAGGGGACACGAAAGCTGGTGCGCGAAAATGTTGGCTGGGCCATATCTGGGGCGTCAGCTTTGTTATCTGCAGATGAGCGTCAAGCCGCGGCCGCACATGTTTGTGTAGCTGGAGGTAGTGCCTGGAAATGCGCAGGACGAACACGACGCACGCGCGTAATGAGCAGACGTGGGACCACCGGGCTCTTGCCAGCCCTGCACTGGTTACTTCTGCATGCGTGTCCCTTGTCCACGTGTCCGTGCCATCCCTCCCTCAGAGGCTCACTGCCGCCTGGAGCTGGAGCTCCCCATGGAGCCAGGCTGGCCGTTGCACGGTGGTCAAAGTTTTTTGGCCAGGTGAGACCATGCTGCCGGGCTTTCAGCAGGCGAGTCTGGTCCCGAGGACTGATTTTCAGAGGGTTTACCTAGGGGGACTACGGTGGTGTTAGCATCCCTCTTGGCCTTTCAGGTACGACTGGTGCTGTCTGCTCCCTATCCCTCTGGACTTTCCTTCTCACCATCCTCTGCCTCTTCCCCAGGAGAAAGAAAGGAACGCCAAGAGGAAGAAGAAAAAAGGCACCGCTGTTCAAAACGAGGAAGCCGCCTTCCCTCCTGCAGCTGAGGACGAGGAGATGGAGGTGTCGGGAACGAGCGGCAATGAGGAGGAGATGGCCGAGGAGGCAGAAGGTGAGGCGGGTGGGGGGCTGCGGAGACGGGGATGCGCTCAGCTCTCCCAGCTTTGCTGCACGGTTGCGGCAGAGGCACTGTGCACGGCCTCTCCGGGGCTGCAAATGTCAGCGCTTGCGGGGGGTCGCGTCTGTCACCCCAAAGCCACACCGAGGTGACAGTGTCCCACAGCACAAGGCGCTTGTGGCCTTTCAGACGCCTCTAGCTTTCACTCTTGTGAGGAGTGCCCTGGATCACTGCCCTCCGCCCGTGTCTGTCTGGAAGATATTTATTTTAGGAAGGTCATGCAATGTGGGAACTCTCTTACCAGCCGGCCTCTGCCATGGCTGCCGGGCACCCACGGGGTCCCAGGGGGCACAGGGAGGCTGTCAGCAGCCTCTGCGTCCCAAGGGCTCCTCGGCTGCCGCATCGAGACTCCGCATAAAGGGCTCACCCAGAACTTGGGGTGGTCACAGTGGCTTCTTCTCACCCTGGAGGAGAGCGAACCCTTTGGTTTCTGATTTTCATCAGCACGCACTCCCCAGAGCACCCAGCTTACCGGGGGCCTGGCACGCTTGTGTGCTCTTACAAATCACATTTCATGGTGTTTTCCCCCGAAGGGGGGTCCCCGCGTGCTCAGCAGGGTTAGATAGCCACTGCCACAGGCTCTCGAGGAGCTTATTGTGGGCTCAAGAGGGATAACCCGCTAATGTTTGTGTGCGCCCATCCCTGTCCCATCAGGGCATCGCTGCTGCTGCTGCTGCCCCAGGCAGCGGAGCCCGCGCTGCCAGCAAAGGCAGGGGAAGCTGTGGTCTCCCACCGGCGAGGCTGATGTACCTTGGTGGGTCTTTTCCTCCTCCTTTCCCTTTTAAGGCAGCGTTTTCCTCCCTCCCCACCATACCAAAGAAAGGAAACAACTTGAATGTGACAATTTTCAGCTATTTATCGCTTAGAAAGCACGGCAGTGAGTTTGGAGAAAATGTGCATAATTTTCCAACAATAGCCCCATTTGACTTTTGTCAAAGTAATTTAATAACTTAAC
Source organism: Aptenodytes patagonicus (assembly GCF_965638725.1). Lineage (NCBI taxonomy): Eukaryota > Metazoa > Chordata > Aves > Sphenisciformes > Spheniscidae > Aptenodytes > Aptenodytes patagonicus. The sequence continues at coordinate 5,790,973 of NC_134963.1, forward strand.
CAGCACTCCTGGCACCACGCTGGTTCCTGGCCTTAGCACCCAGGCTAATGGGACTCGAAATGGGAAATCTTTTCAAACCATCGTTGTGAGTCACTCATTACAAGGCAGATTCCAGGTAAATCTTTGTGCGAGGTGATACGTGACTCAGAGGCACTAAGTAAAAGGTAGTTATTGCTCTTTGTAAGAGTGCCTGAGAGGAAACAATGTATTTTTGAGATTAGAGACGGATCTCTTGACATGCTCCTGAGCCTTACTCTCCAAGCCTCGTCTCTTGTTCTGCTGCTGGGGTGGGCTGAAGAAAGGCGTAAGCGGGGGGGGATGAAATGTCATGGGTGCAGAAGTGCCAGTGTTGTGCCCGAGATGGCCGCTGGCTCCAGGGTGACATTTGGGGATGCTCAGGCAATAGCTTGGGGTCAGGGGGCCATGTGGCTGGCCGGGGAGGGGGGTGAAGGACTTGGCGTAGGGGTTACGGTGTAGACCACGGATTCAGGATCTGGAGGGAGCATCCTGCAGCCTAGAGCTTGGCTGAGCCTGGGACAAGCCACTGCTGGATGTCTCAGCGTGGCGTTCAGAGTAGCATCAAGTGGCAGCCGGGGAGAGTTTGGCCAAACGCGCTGTAAACCTCGTCCCTGGGTGGGGGATGGGACACCTCATTGCTCAATTGCAAGTGAATAAAGGTTGGAGAAGGCTGAGATTCCTGATGAGTGTGGCACGTTTTCCTGCCAAGGAAGGATGGATGTGCTCCAACGTACAGCTCTTGGGACACAGTCCCTCTGTGTCACTCATCTCACCAGCGTTTGAAAGCTGTCTGTGCTGCTGTGGAGAGAGGCAAGTTGAGGAATGCGTGGGAGGAAGCCTTTGGGCACGAGTGTGAGAGCCGTGCCCGGCGGGGATGTGCTGAGATGGGACCGTGGAAGTCTCCTGGTGCTCCTGGCCCTGGCGTGTTTGTCTGGCGAAGGCTTGGAGGGAACGATCCTCTCTCCAGCCGTAGAAACAATCTCTTGGCAGCACCTTCATCTGCAGTGGTGCGTGGATGCTTGCGCTTCCAGCTCACTTCAAGCCGTTGGTGGCAGATTTGAGAATGATCCTTTCCATGTAATAATTAACCTGTCCTGTAGCACTGCCAGCGCTTTGCTTTCGCCAACCCTGACCTCCTTTCTTCTGCCACTGGTGGCTTAAATAACAACAAACACGCACGGTGTTTTGGGATGGTCCCCAGCTGCCCTGGGGGTGGCAGAGCCAGGGACACATGCAACGTAAGTCAGCAAGCAGGGTGCCAGCAAGGTGCCTGGCCCCAGGGGAGCAGAGCTGATCCAGAGCCATGGGTGAGAGGGCGAGAAGGGAGCAGGTCCTGTCCTGCGGATCCAGCTAGCAGCCGGGGTTTTCCCTTAAAACCCAGTCACTCGGTCTCCAGGCTTTTGGCCATGTGGTTTTGCATTTGGGTGGGGGTTAACAACAGTCATCGCGCTGGGCAAGCAAAGAGGCCCCCAGAGCATACCTTTGCTTAGTAGGCTCTGGATCCGGGGATCCCGGCACAGCTCTCCCAGCCCTGGGATCATCTCCCCCTCGGAGGAACGAGGGCGTTCTCCTCCCATGGGAGGGGGCGGAGGCAGCGATATGGGAAGCGAGAATCTCGGGCTGATCCTTATTTTTATTTCTTCCCTTTTCTCAGCTGCAGTAAATAACAGCTCCGACACAGAGAGCATTCCCTCGCCGAGGCTTGAAGCCAAAGAAGGAGGCGAAAACGGGGCCAAGGCACCACCCGGGCCGGGAGGTGACTCCGGCACAGAACCGGCAGTCAAGTTGGAAGAGGCTCCAACACCCCCCGACGCTCCCCCCGCTCCCCCCACCAACCCTGCTCCTGCCACCAGCCCTCCGCCAGAGGCAGCTCCCGAGCCACCCAACAGCGAGGAGAAGGTACAGGAGGACCTGGTGGTGGACGTGGTGAAAACGGAGGAGCCGGAGGAGAAGGTGAGTGAAGAGCACTGCAAGAGCGAGGTGAAGAAGGAGGAGAGCGAAGACAGCCAGGAGAAGGACAAGGGGAATGACAAGAAAGCGGAAAGTGGCCTCAGCAGTGGAGGGACAGCAGGGACGGAGGGTACGCCCAAGGCTGAGAAGAAGGAGAGCCATAAAGGCAGTAAAGGCCCCGGGGTGAACCCCGACAGTGACTCCAGTGCGACCTGCAGCGCGGATGAGATGGACGAGCAGGATGCTGTGGACAAGAGCAGGTAGGAGCGGGGAGAGAGGTGGGCAAGTGCGCAGCCCGAGGGCTAGACAAGCATCTCTGTTGCGTGCTGCAGTGCCCACGTGCACTTTCGTGAGCTCCTTCTTGGGAATATCACCGCTCAGGCACTCCCCAGGTGAAGGGACATGCCCGACTGTGTCCCCATGTGGCGTGACCCTTTGGCCATCGCTTGCAGAGGGGCCATCACACAACGGGCAGTGCAATGTCCCAACGTACAGGTGCTACTGGGCAATGACCACGGGCAGGTGTTAGGTGCAGAGCCACTGCGTCTGCTGGCCGCAGCCCATCCGGGTGATGCAATGGAGTGGGACGTGCCCTCAGGGATAGTAGAGTTGTGCAGAGGCACAGGCTAGTGTGCCAGCGTCCGAGGTTGGGAGCAGTTTCTGTCTGAGTCGGCGCTGGCAGGAGAGAAGTCGCATCGGGGACATGTTCCCAGTGCAGAGAGGGGGCGAGTCGCTCCCTTGGCGGAGATGCTGCTTGGATTTGTAGGGGTGAATTATCTGTCCTGGCCGTAAAGGCAGGAGAATGATGTGGGCTGTGCAAGCTTTCTTGGGGCCATGCCACTGGGTCTTCACCTGAGCTGCTGCGGTCCCGAGCCCTCCACCCACCCCTAGGGCCAGCAGCCGAGGGCACCTCTGACCCTTCCTGGGTGGCTCTTGTGACAGGGAGGGGAAACACTGGCCTCCTCCTCGGGGAAACGTCCTGTTCCCTCCTGGCCCTTCCTACAGAGCCCTCCCCACCAAGAGCCTCACAAATGGGGAGAGGAGTTTCTGTTTTTTAAAGAATATATATGTATACATGCATCTTTGTAGCGCTGATTTCTCTAACGGCTCCTGCTTCCATCCATGCTGGCTCCTGGGTCAGGAGGGACCTCTGAGTCCACCCTGCTGTCGCACATAGGCAGTCCCTTCCCGCTCCCCGCCTCGGAGCTGGGCTGAGATGAGAGGCTGGCATCCCGCGTCCTCCATCCTGCATCCAGCATCCTGCATCCCACATCCCTCCCGTGGGCTTGCAGGGGGCAGTTTGGCAGTGAGACAGGTGCTGCCAGGCCGGGTGGGCTGTACGCAGCGCTGCGGACGGGGCTATTTAAAAAAACCAACCGAGCAAAGCAGTGGGACGAGGTGGTAGGGAGCCATTGTGCGTCTCCACCACTCCTAACGGTCTCCGTGCTTTCCCTGTGATGGATGCAGGAGCCAGTGGGTGAGTGCTGCTCGTGCGGGAGCATTCTCCGCGCTGCCCGGCTGCCCCGGGGGAGCAGCCCCTCTCGCTGCCAAGCAGCTGGAAGCAGCACTGACGATGCCGAGGGGCGGTGCGGATGCCGCTGGCCCCGGCCCTGTGGCAGGGCTGAGGCCTCTTGGCTGTAGTGCTCCTCTCTCGGGGTGGACGGAGTCCAGCACCACCCCTCCCCACCCTCTCCTCCTTCCCAGACAGAAGAAAACCTCCTAGCAAGGGAGAGTGAGGCCAGCGGGGCTGCACTCCTCAAGTTTAACATTAACCCAACCGAAAACAGGACAGCAGCGGCTTGTACCGACTTCCCAGCAGCAAAGGAGCAAGTCATCTTGGGAACGACTTTTTCATCCCTGGCTCCTCGCTGAGTCAGCACCTATCTCACTTGTCAAAC